>NW_004524848.1:2319540-2320664 GCF_000260255.1 Octodon degus | reverse complement strand
AGATTCTCAAAGTAGCTATTGATAATCTTCTAAATTTCTCCTGGGTCTGTGGTAATTACACCCTTTTCATTCCTTATCACTTGTATTTGAATTTTTTTTTTCCTCTTTTTCATGAGGTTAGCTAGGGGCTTATAGATTTTATTTAGTCTTTCAAAGAACCAGCTTTTTGATTCATTAATTCTTTGAACTGTTTTCTTCACCTCAATTGAGTTAATTTCTGTTCCAATGTCTATGATTTCTTCCCATCTTTGGGATCTAGGCTTGGTTTTCTCTTCCTTTTCTAGATGTCAGAGGTGCAGCATGAGGGTGTTTGTTTGTTCCCGTTCTGTTTTCCTATTGTGTGTGTCCACAGCTATGAGTTTCCCTCTGAGAACTACTTTCATCATATCCCATAAATTATGATAAGTTGTGGATGAATTTTCATTAAATTTTAGATATTGTTGAACTTGTTTAATTTCTTCTGTGACCCATTGATTGCTGAATAGGGTGTTGTTTAATTTCCATGTATATAGGGCATTTTTCTGGTTTCTTTTGTCATTTATTTCCATTGCACTGTGGTCAGATATGCATGGGATAATTTCTGTTTTCTTGCATATACTTAAGCATGATGTATGGACTAATATGTAGTCTATTTTTGAAAATGACCCCACACACTATTAAGGCACTCATCTGTTGATTTTTTATATAATTCTTTTTAAAAATTATTTATGTATTTTGTACAGGGTGTAGCTACACAGATCAGATGAATAGTGATCCTCTTGTCTCAGGCTTTCCATTGCTGGGATTACAGGTGTGCACCACGACAGCCTGTTTTCAGTGGCCAGCTGGGTGCCCAGGGCAAGCACATCTTGTGGTACTGGGGATCCAATCCAGAACCTTGTGATTGCTGGCAGTGTTTAGAATGCTGAGCTGTCTCTCCAAACCCCACTGTTGGATTCTTTTATTCAAAAAACACATTTTTTTAGTTTGTTTGGTTTTGGCCTGAAACAGGTATTGAACTCAGACGTTGTGCTTGCCATGGAAGCACTTACTCTACTGAGTGATCTCCCAGGACCTGTTGAATTTTTTAAATGAAATGTTTGATTAAAAATGGTTACTAGCCATGACCAATGATTTACTTTAAA
>NW_004524848.1:2317228-2318045 GCF_000260255.1 Octodon degus | reverse complement strand
GGTTCCTTACTCCTTCCTTGCTTTACTCCCTTTTTACCTCCCTCCCTCCCTTCCTTCTTCCTTCCTTCTTGCATGCTTGCCTGCCTTTCCTCATTCCTTCCTTCCTTCTGTTTTCTTAATTTTTTTTAAATGAATTACGTGGAATACTGAAGCAAGTTACCCTGCCAACAGTGATTCTGGATTCCACGTCTCCTGAGAGTTCCAGGTCTCTCTCCTAGATAGATGGATGACTGTCTTCTTCCCCAAAGTGTGTCTTTGTAGCCACATTTCCCTCTTTACACAGATACTAGTCCATATTGCATTAGAGCTGGATCAGTCAGTTTTCTGTTGCTGCAACAAAATATGTGTGGTTGAGTACTTACAAAGAAAAGAGGTTTACTCATTTCACAGTTGTGGCTGCTGAGAATTCAAATTCAGGCATCCCAAGTGGAAAACCTCTGGTGAAAATCCATGGCCACATGACCCAATCACAGTTAAATGAGAAAGGGGTGGCCATACACAGGAGAGGTTAGACACATGGTCCTCACTTTCTACCAATTAAGAGAGCTCAGTGTGGTCTCAAATACCATGTCAATTCCTCCTAGGGCAGAAGGAAGTGCCAAGAGAAGGAGTAGCCAAGGCCCTTGCTCTATCTAGAACACAACATTTAACTGACCAATATTCTCTCTTAAAATCTAAATAAGAGATCTAGCAGATAGGTGAGTAGTAAAAGAAAGAAAATCCCATTTGAGTTTCTTACATAAAATGCTGGCCCTCAGGATCCTTGTAGTGGTGTGAATGGATGAATACATGATAAAATGATATTAAGGAAACTGCT
>NW_004524848.1:2301349-2314329 GCF_000260255.1 Octodon degus | reverse complement strand
TTTCTGCTATTACTTCTGCCCATGTTTTTTTAATGTCATTTGTATTGACTCTTTCTTTCTCATTGATGCCTATTAGTCTCACCTTGTTCATCTTTGCATCATCTTGCAGGTGATGAGAAATTCCTACTCTGTGAGTAGGGTTTGTGGCAGTACTACTGAGTGATGGGGCCTTTCCCAAGAGGGTGAAAGATGGTATCACACATGCTAAGCCTGGGCTGTGACTAGTAGGTCCCACTGGTGCAGGGTAGCCGGAATCTCTCCCACACATTCACTGGGCTTGGACTAGGACTGGGTTTGGGGGTTCCTGGAACATGGCAGAAATTCCTACTCAGTGGGTGGGGTAGGGGAGGTGCTGCATTGTGGTGGCGGGCATCCCAAGTGGGGTAAGAGGGTCTCACCCATGCTACACCTGGGTTGGAACCAGTAGGTCCAGCTGGCACAAGGTAGCCGGTAGCTCTCCCACAAACTTACTGCCTCTAGGCTAGGACTGGGGGGTCTGGGGGTTCCCGGAATTTGGACGAAATTCTTACTGGGCAGGCAGGTAGGGAAAGTGCTGCAGAGTGTTAGTGGGCATCCCACGGGGGTGGAATAGGGTCTCACCCATGCGGTGCTTTGTCTGGGACCAGTAAGTCCCACTGGTGCCGGGTAGCTCTCCCACACATTCACCAGGCCTGGGCTAAGACTGGGTCTGGGGGATTCCCAGAACGCAGCACAAATTCCTACAAGGTGGGTGGGGTAGGGGAGGTGCTGTGGAGTGGTGGGGTACATCCCAAGAGAGTGGAAGAGGGTCTCACCCACGCTTCGCTGGGCTGGGACCAGTGGGTCCTACCGGCGCAGGGTAGCCTGAAGCTCTCCTGCACACTCACAGGGCCTGGGCTAGGACTGGGTCTGGGGGTTCCCAGAATGTGGCAGAAATTCCTACTTGGTGGGCAGGGTGGGGGAGGTGCTGCGGAGTGGTGCAGGGTGTCCCAAGGGGGTGGAAGAGGGTCTCACCCATGCTGCGCCTGGGCTGGGACCAGTAGGTTCCGCTGGTGCAGGGTAGCTGGAAGCTCTCCCACACACTCACTGGCCACGTTTTACCTTTTAACAAAATCAGTGAAGGGCTAAATTTGCTGTATTTAGGACAAAAGTAACTAGTGTTTTGGTGATCTAGTGTCTTCCTCAAGGGTACTTTTAAAATCTAGTTTTAATTTCTTTATAGTGGGAATCAAACTTTCTACCTTGTGCTTGCCAGACAGGTGCTGTGCCACTGAAATATATCCCTGTTCACAAAATTTAGAGTTTATAAATGTATATATTTCCTTCATATTTTATTTCTGACTGCCTAACCTAGCCAGAAAGAAGTGGCTACTTATTTCTCCTTTAGAGTCTGTCATTGTCCTGTGTTTAATTTTCAAAATCTTCGTCCTTAGGATATTTTTTTTTTGTCAGCCTGATTTCACCTTGGCTATTTTCATTTCATTGTAAAGTTGCTAGCTTCTTCAATTCACACCACTCAGTTCCTGTACGTGACAGTTTTAATGTGGTCTTCCAACAGTGCTTTCTCCTGTTTTTGAGACTGGTATCATTCTTACCATTTTCTGCTGACAAAACTAAGGTTAGGAGAGATAAATAACAATATCAGTGCCTGGCCTCGTGGAGGGCACTGACTCGCTGCAAAACGTGTGTCCTGTTCGTCACAAGTCACAGATCCTTACAGAGCTCAGCAAGCTCCAGATACACACGCGTCCTCTCATGCTGGTGGCACTTCCGGGCTGAGCAAGGAGAGAGGTGGAATATAAGAACTGATACAGTATTACTTAGCTCTGCCAGTGGGTGCCTTCAGCACAGCAGCTAAAGAGCCTCTCTATAAGACGTTACTTTTTAGATCTATAAATATTTACTGAGCACCTGTTATGTATGTCTCAAGGATTTAGATAATACACTATTAGTAAAGAAAATTGTATATTTACCCGAGATCTAAGCTTCCACCAACTTTCCCGAGTGCCATTTTCAATGTTATGTCTGGTGTCTAAGACTGGGATAGCCTGAAGAATCATGGCATTATGGGCCTACATTCAAACTATTTTTAAGCAAGTAAACAATGGCTTCATCAGAGAAACTGTACTCTTTTCTTCATACAAACAAGCTTAGCAGCTTTAGAAGCCTACTTCAAAAATACTTATATTCCAAATAAATCTTTTCAGAAATCTTGCTTCCAATTTTGCCCTCATGCAGTGACCCTGAAGTGACATTTGTGATCAGATCCTTGTTTCCATGTGATTCCTGCATAGTTCCACTTGAATATCGCCCTCACCTCAATGTCACCCCTAGTAACCCTTTCACCAGTTCTTATCCCAGCAAACACTATCTCTGCTTCTGCTCTTATGGACTAGAAGCCACAGCACCCTGTGACTTCTTTCTCACTCTTATCCACCCCAGACAAACGCAGGCTAAGCACACAGGTGCCTCCCAGGTGCCTCCCTTGTGTTCACTGCAGACTTTCCTGCTCCTGGACACTTCTGGACCTTGGTACAGTGTGTTGCAGCTCCTTTGGATGTGTTAGCACAGGAGCCAGATAAGGGTCCTTCTTCTGGGTCACTCTTCACCTAGTCACCAGGCTCAGGCTTACCCATGTCAGTGCCTCAGCATAGTTTCAAAAGCGCTCAATACCAAATTGAAGCCTATTTTCATTATTAATTTACTTAGGTAAATGTAGCCCCCATTCTCCTGTATCTTCTCTACTATGCTTTCAGGGATTTTTCTGATCTCTTGGGCACAGAAAGGCTAAGCACCTTGCACACCTCTTCCTATTTGTGCCTTCTTGGCCTTGTGCACACTTTCTTCTCAGCCTGAATACCCTTTCCTCTCATCAGCGCACTGTGGTACATGTACTAATGCTTCCAGAATCAGATCAATACCTAGTGGAGAAGCTTAGGGAGAATATAATGGATAAGGACCTCAAGCTCCAGGGGTTTCCAGGAACAGATTGTCCAATGTTTTGAAAATGCAGAAGAAATAATCGTCAGGCTTGGGAGATAGCTCAGTAGAATAAGCATGTTGCTGGCAAGCACAAGGACCTGAGTTCAATGTCTGGTTCTGGAAAAAAAAAGGAATTATTTTTTTAGGTTTTTTTTTTTGAAAAATAGGAGTAAATCACTAAACTGCCTTGACCTTATGATATCCTGGGGAGGACTTTGTGGACCTTTCCTTCTGTGATTCCCTCCTTGGAAAAGCCAGCTCTGTGTCAAATATGATCAGAGGTAGAAGATCTTATGCACACTGAGATGCTTTATGAAGGTTTATGAGTCTTAGTAACAACTGGAAATCTTATAAACACCTGGGAGTTAACATGGTGTTAAATAACTTAAAATGTTAACTTTAGGCTGCCTTGGATTGTAAGTATATATCTTAAAAAGCATGTACTAGGATTTCTATGTTGGGCTGGGACATTTTTTCTGAGCCTTTGCTAACTGCTGTTACTTAAAGCACATAGCATGCAAAGACCTGGTCAATGTATTTTGAAAGATAATATTCCTTGAACACATTAGCACTATTCCTCTCTGGATTTGAATATCAATTTTTTAAAACACTCATAAAATATTAACTTAAGTTGTGAAGTCAGTTCATTGCACTTTAAATGTTTGATTAGATTACAAAACAAGGGGAAATTTTCCAATGTTTAACTTTATCATTAGATAACTTGGTGAAATTAATTATATTATAAGGGTACTTCAGACTGTGTTTCCATATATATTCATATTTTATAAAATATACTTTATAATGTTTTAAAATGCACAATCATAGCCAGAATCATGTTGCAATATTTATCATAATGTTCATCTTACTAAAGTAGAATTTCAAATTTGTAAGTCTCTAATTTACCTAATAATGACTCATTTAACAAAAGATGTTTTAAGTTTTTTATAAGTGCACTGGCAGATCTATCTACCATTTGCTTACTCATCTGTATGTAACCACATATATAAAATGTGTTAAAAGTCTTACTACAATTAAAAGTTTTACGACATGATTTGTTGTGACATAGTTTGTTTCAAAGAAGCACTTTTAGTTTGTTACCAAGATTTTACTGGTTGAGGATAAGTGATGCAGCACCTCAAAAACATAAGAAAATTTATGAAAAAATACTAAGTGGGGTGGGCATAGCAGACACTTGGAGTTTCAGTAGAAGGACATCACATAGCTTAGATCGCCCTGCCTTGATGATTTCAAAATGCCCCTGTAACTATGTGCCACTTCTACATGACGTATATTTGCTAAAGAACAGTGGCTTGAATTCAAGGGACAGATTGTCTTTTCTAGGAATGGGTTCTTTGAACTCATTCTGTGGGGCCAGCATTACCCTGACACCAAAATCATACAGTTACACAAAATGAAAAGTACAGGTCAATTTTCCTATTAAACACAAATGCAAAGTTTCTGAACAAGATACTAGCAAACTAAATCCAAAAGGACAGGAGGCCTGCCCCTTAGCTCAGTTCTTTAAGTGGCTGCTTCAATAAAGCAGTCAGCCTCAGGTTGCTGTGGTTCGATCCCCACAATTCAAGCCAGCCAAGCCTGCCCGGAAGGTATTCGGACCAAAAAAAAACCTCCAAAAAAACAAACAAACAAAAAAGGACATAAATAATAAGTTATCTGTGTCCTTGGTTGGCAAAAATAGTTCAGCATGCACAAACTAATAAACTTAATGCATGATATTAACAGAATGAAGGACAAAACCACATGATCATCTCAATCTGATAATATTGTAGAAAAAGCTTTTGGTAAAATTTAGCTTGGTACTAAGAAAAGTTGTCAACAAATTTTCATGTAGAAGGGATGTACCTGAACTGAATGAAAGCTGCATGACAAAATCACAGCCAACATCTTATAGAATGGGAGAAAAAGCTTAAAAATATTTTCTCCAAGATGTGAAACAAGACAAAAATGACCACATTCATATTGAACAAACTACTGAAAATTTTACTAGAAAAATTATGCATCAGAAATAAAGAGCATCAAAATTGAAAAGGAGGAAATCAAATTGTTCATAATACATGAAAAATCTAATACTGTAACTTCATTAAAATGCTGAAACAAATTTAGTAAGTTGTAAGGTAATTAATACACAAAAATTAGTAGTGTTTCTAAATACAAAAGAACTTAATGAAAATAATTTGAGTCCCTTTCAAAATACCTATATAAATAAAATACCAAAGAGTAAATTTAACCAAGGAAGTTAAAGGCATCTACACTAAAAATTATCCAACACTGATAAAAAATTGAAGAAACAGGCCAGCCAAATAGCTCAGTGGATTAAAGCGTGCCTGCAAGCAGGAGCAAGGACCCGAGATTTCATCCCCAGGCTGCTGTTATGGCCCCACCCCCGGGGTCCATTTAGAAGGCAAGTGAGACTAGGCAGGGTGGCACATGCCTGTAATCCCAGTTCTTGGAAGGCTGCAAACAGGTGGATCACTATAATTCTGATCTAGACCCTGAACCCCCTGTAGATCCTTCCCTAAAATTAAAAACAAAAAATGAAGACACACAAAAAATGCAAAGACACTCCATGTTCATTGTTTGGAATGATTAATATTGTTAAACTGTTACACTACCTAAAGCAATCTACAGATTCAATGCAATTTCCATCAAAATATTTGTGGCATTCTTCATGGAACTAGAAAAAGTCTAAAGTACATGTGGGCCGTCTCCCCAAAGAAAAAGACGTTAAATAGCCAAAGTAACTCTGAGCAAAAAGAACAAAGCTGGAGTCAGCATAATGCCTGACTTGGAAACACATTGCAAAGTCATAGTAACCAAAAGAATATGGAACTAGCATATATACCAATGGAACAAAACAGAAAACACAGAGATTAGTCTATGTACATAAGTTCAACTGGTTTTCAGCAAAGTTGTCCAAAATATATATTGGAGAAAGTTTCTTTCAAAAATGTGCTGAGGAAACTGAATATACATATGCAAAGTGTTGAAATTAGATCCTTGACTCCCACCAGTTACAACTCAACATGGATTAAATGCCTAAGTTTAATACCTCAAACTATGAAACTACTAGAAGAAAACAAAGGGGATACACTTTATGTATTAGTATAGGCAAATATTATTTTTGATAAAACCCAAAAGCACAGCAATAAAGAATAACTAATCAAATGGGATTATATCAAACTGAAAATCTTCTACACAGCAATTCAGCAGAGTAAAGAGGTAATCTGCAGAACAGGAGAAAATTAGTCAAAAGGAAGTTATCATCTAGAACATGGAAGGCACACAAGCAACTCAACCACATAAAAATGAATAATCAATTGAAAATTGGGCAAATGATTGTTGCATATCTTTCAAAAGAAGATACACAACTGGCCAATAATATATGAAATATTGCTCAATGTTGTAAAGGAATTATAAATCAAAAGCCCAATGAGATATCACCTCATATTTGTTAAGATGTATCATGAAAAAGACAAAAAATAAGTGCTGATAGAGATATAGAAATTGGAACTCATACACTGTTGTTAAGAATGTAAATTAGTACAGCTAGTATGGAAATCAATACCAAAATTCATAAGAAAAATAACTGTAAGATCCAGGAATCCCACCTCAAAGTACATAACCAAGAGTAACCCATCAACAGAGCAAGAGACACACTCTCATATTTATTGCAGCTTTTATTCACAATAGCCAAGATACAGAATCAACAAAGGTGTTCATCAACAGATGAATGGATAAACAAAATGTCATTTGGGTGCACAATACAGCCTTTAATGTTCCACTATAAAAAAAGAGTGAAATCTTGTCACCTAGAGGATGTTGTGTTAAGTGAGATAAGCTGGTACAAAAAGACAAATATCACATGTTCTTACCCATATAAAATGAAGCTAAAATCAATCCTAGAGATAGAGCATAGACAAGAGGTCCCTACTGTGCAGGAAGGAGAGAGGGAAGAGACAGAAGTTGGCTAAGGGCTATCAAATACAGTTATACAGTATATCAGACTCCCTACTGTTGCAGCACAGAAGGGTAACTATAGTTCCCAATTTACTATTTATCTCAAAAGAACTAGAAGAGAAATTCTGAAGGTCCTCAAACCAAAGAAATGGCCATTTCCCAAATTGATCATTACTTATTGTGTAACTACTCAATTATCACCTTGTACTCCATAAGTCTGTACAATCGTTAGGTGTCAAATAATTTTTAATTGACAAGGGCTTAATTTAAGTTTGTGAGAAAAATAGTTGAGAACACCCAAAAATGTAAGGAATTCCTTTCTTATGTATCTTCTTCACTAGCTAAGATTAGTGATGGAAATTCTCAAAGCACTCTACAGTGTCTCCAAGTCACAGTTTACCTCAGAATCTTTTGGAGGCCTTCCCCTATCTAATGCTAATATCTATTGGCTCTAAGGACCCAATTAATGCAGAAAACAGAGAGGAACAAGAAAAAATTGTAAACTGAATTAAATCCCCTTTACCTTTTGTCTCAAATTTTGAAAATATGTAAATAAGGACATCTAAAGTATGTACAAAAAGAGATGTATTAAAAATGTCAAGAAGGAATAAACATTTATATTTTCAGATCACAGGCATTAAAGTGAAATCTCCTTTATGCCTACAACTTCCTATAAATTGCCTTCTTATAGATATGTTGTACATATGATAAGTTTATACATTTGATATTATGAAATTGTGTGAAATCACTTCTCATTTGTGAGGTTGTTGTGGCCAAATACTGAATTTATCTTCTATAATCTTATCAGGGAAGCCTGTTTATGAAAAATGTGTTTAGTCTTCAGAAAATATTTGTTTTAAACAGGATGGTGAGCTTCACATTTTTACCTATACATCTCCCCATCCTCCTCCACCCCAGCTCTGATAAAACCCCTTCTACTCTCTGCATCTTGACTTTTCCCTTTCACATATGAGAGCTGCCATTTCACTTGGAGCAACAACCTCCAGCTTTGTCCATGTTCTCACAGGAACAGCATTCCAGGTCTTGGCTCTTCTGATAAAGTCACCATGAACATTGGAGTGCAGATACTTCTTCTGCATACTAATTTCATTTTCTTTGAATAAATCAGAATGGGGATTGCTGGAGCATATGGAGGTTCTATTTTTAATCTTTGAGGAAGTTTCAACTGTTTCACCTAATGACTGAACTCGTTCACATTCAAACCAACAGTATGTAAGAGTCCCTTTCCCCTACAGTCCCACCAACACTTGGTATGGTTTGTCCTCTTGCTAGTACACATTCTGGCAGGTATGAGGTGATGTCTCATTGTGCTTTGGGTTTGTATTTTTTAATTATTATTGATGGTGATCTTTTTCTCATGTACTTGTTGGTCATTTGTGTGTCTTCTTTGAAAAATGTCTATTCAAGTCGTTTGCCCATCTTTTTGAGATAATTTGATGGAGTTTATATATTTTGAATATTAATCCTTTCTTAGATGATGATATTTTCTCTCATGCCATAAGTCATCTCCTTGGTCTATTATTTGTTTTCTTTGCTGTGCATGAGCCTTTTAGTTTGATCCAATCTTATTTTTCTACTTTTGCATTTGTTGTATACAATTTGGTTGGCATATTTAAGTCACTGTCTAGATCAATATTATGGAGAGATTCTCTGTTTTTACTTCAAAGAATAAAGTGTGAGGGCTTAGATTTAGATACTGTATCCATTTTCAGTTGATCTTTCTATGCAGTGTAAGATAGGGATCCCATCCCATTCTTCGGCACAGGGATCTGTCCTAAGAATCGTCAGTTTTGAAAGGGCTTTGCTTTGGCTGTCACACATTCTTGCATCTTCCTTGAAGATCTGTTGATGATAAGTGCTCTCTGTTTTGTTCCATTTATTCACATGCTAACATGTATTTTATTTTATTTTGCGGAAGTGGGGATTGAACTCAGGCCTTTGCCCTTGCCAGGCAAGCACTTATTCTCCTGAGCCATCTTCCCAGCCCCAACAACATGTATTTTATCAACTAATTTTGTAATATGTTTTGTAGTCATGAAGTGTGATGCATCAGCTTCGTTCCTTTTCAATAGTCTGGCTAATCAGGTAATCCAGAATTTTTTTTTAAAAATATGCTTGGTACAGTGTCTCCCTATGCAGCTCAGACCCACAGTGATCCTCCTGTTTTCAGCCTTCCCTGTGTTGGGATTACAGATGTGGGTTACCATGCCAGGTCTTGGTGGTCAGCTCAGCATGCCCAAGGGTGGGGCCAGCATGGTTGTGGTACCAGAGACAAACCATGGTCCCTGCGCTTGTCTAAGCAGATATTTTGTCCATTGAACTATCTCACTGGCCCTAATTAGGAATTCTTATGTTTTCAAATGAATTCTAGGATTGTATTTTCTATTTTTCTGAAAAATCATCTTGAAATTTGGATATGAATTTTGATCTATAGATTTTTTAGAGTTGTGTGGATATCAAGATATTATTTTAAATTAATAAACACAGTTCATCTTTTTACTTACCTGTGGGTTTTTTTTTCAGTTTCTTCCATGTTTTATAGCTGTTAGTTTAGAGATCTTTCATTTTCTTGGTTAAATTTATTCATAAGTATGTTCTTTTTTGATACAACTGTAAACTTTGAAAACTTTCCTTTTCAGCTTCGTTGAGAGGGCTCAGTAGGATAAGCACTGGCCTGGCAAGCACAAAGTCCTGAGTTCAATCTTTGGTTCTGCCAAAACATAAAATAAAATAAAACTTTATTTTTCAAATAGTTTGCAGCTAGTGCACAGAAACACAACTGATATTTGGTTGGTGATATTTTACTGCTTTATTCTCCAGTTCTGAAAATTTTTGATGGTATCCTTAGGATAATCTATATAGAGAATCATGTCACCTGCAAACAGGGATAATTTAATTTGTATTTGGATGCCACTGATTCCCCTCCTCCTCCTCCTCCTCCTCCCCCTCCTCCACTTCCTCCTCCACTTCCTCCTTTTCCTCCTCACCTTACTTCTCCAGCTATGATTTCCAATATTATGTGTAATCTGGGTGGCAATAGTGGATATCACTGAAGTGCAAACAAGCTTAAAAGTAGTATGTAATTAGATCCTGCTTACCTCTAAAAATACTTCCCCACATGAAATCCTTTCAGGTACACTAAGTATGTATGTGTATGCCAAAATATGCCCCATGCACTGACCTTCCTGGTAAGGTACTTCTCCAATCAAAGTAGTTTTCATCTTATGAGTTCACCTGTCAAGATACATGAAGTTTGGTTTAAATGTTATTTTGTCTTTAAATTTTTTCCTGTAATACTGGTTTTCTTATTTAATTACTATTTTTACAGAATTTATCTAACTTTTCTCTACATGTTCTTTACATTTTTTGACAGTGGAAGCACCTCTTGATATTTTTGTGTATGAATTGGTTGATCAATGTGAGTTGGCTGAACTAAATATACTAAGTAAGCATCTTCCTCTGCTTCATCTTTTTCTACTCCATTCAGGAGTAGAAAATCTCTTAATTGATGATAAAGGCTCATAGTTCCCAACATCGTTGTCTGTATGCATCACAGCACCCCATGCAGAAACTCGCTCTGCTAAGGCCCAGTGAGACCTGGCTCTTGTCTTGCCCTCTTTCCTTTTATAATCTGGCAAAATCATGTAATAGTTTCATTTCCTTAATAGAATGGATGATGGGTGCTTTCTGTTCTGTTATTGTTAAGCAAAGTATACCAAAAGCAGACACTTTTCCTGGCAAATACTGAATAGCTACAGCATTTAAATTAAATTAGTAGTATGCACACATCTCTTCAAAGCTATCTTTGTTTAGAAAATCACACGTATTTGCCTTTCATTGGTCCACAAACTACAACAAGAAACTTGTTCTTTGCAACCTAAGTCAGTGTAGAGGAAGGTTAAAATATTAAATGTCATTGTAGATCTGTGTTCCTTGTCTTGGGAAAGCAATAAAGAGAGAAACAACCCTCTCTTCCCTTTTCATCCTGGAGATCATGAGACTGTTCAAATGGGGGCTCAACTACAAGTAAACAAAAATTATCTATGACTAAACATTTTCAATTTGGAGTCTGTGTTTTGGCAACTAGGAATTCTCACTTGGGGGCAGTGCAACAGTAACTGAATAGCAGTTCTTTGCTGTGCCAGTGTGAAGCACAATAACAGTGCTACAGCTAGTAATAGACTATGCTTTATAAGGTAAATAAATGAAAACATCAATTTGTCACTTGTTTTGTCACCAAGAGTCTTAAACACATTCTCTCAATTTCCATGAAGCTGTTACAGTTTTTCCTCCTTCCTTAACTTAAATATCTAAATCACAATTTTTCTTATCAATAACTAAGGATTTATCTATAAATACAAATGATTACTTTTCAATGAGCTGATATGTCGCTATCACCATAGTTTTTAATTTCTTATTTGAGACAGCAGCTGAAGTTTTTGTTGATTTGTAGATTGGCTGGTTGGCTTAAATCTTTGTAATTAAATAAACATTAGCTAGTTTTCTGGCTCTATGACTTACATAATTTGTAGTCTTTTGGCTGTAGTGGATTTATCTGTAACCTAGTCATTATGCATTTTGTAAGTCTTTAAAGAATGTTCATAAAGGAGGGTTGTTGGGGTGGGTAGCATATAAAGCATTATGGTTTTCCCTCACTGACTCCATTGTCCCAAATTCTCACTACTTGTGAAGCATACACTTAATCCTGAGTAAACAATGTGTACACAATCTGCCCCCGGATCTTTTTACAGTGTATGTCCTGACTCAAGAGTGCAGGACCAGCTGCAAGTGAAGCCCAGGCCTTGGGTTGTAGACCCCACTCTGAATAGCAGGGCCTCAAGCCAATCAACTGGAGACAAGGAGGGAAGGCAGCCTCATGGGTGTTTGTCTCCTGTAGTCAGATTAGCACTTCCACTTTTCATTTGTTTGTATCCTTCATTTTCTCTGTAATTATGCCACTTGAACTATTACACTAATCTATTATATGGAAATACTTGACTATCCAGTTTTCTTTTTATCAGTACAAAAACAATCATTGTTTCTTTCTTTTTGCCCTGAACTATGCTGTAAGATACTTATGAAATGATCTTGATTTCTTTTTACTTGATTTTGGCTAATATAAGTTTGAAACATAGTAGATGCTCAAAATATTACTTGAATGGATAGAGTTGTCATCAAGTGTTCTATTACTTTTGAACTTTTCATTGTTTCCATAAGGGCTTGTTTTTTAAAAAAAGTATCAATTCTAGCTTCTTTGGGAGAGCACCCAGTTTGTGCTCTAGCTTGCTGACTTCACTATGAGGGTGTTAATTCTATTCTTTTCTACTCCATTTTCCAGTAGGAGGAGGAAGAGGGGGAGGAGAAAAGGGGGAGGAGGAGGAGGAAGATGAAGTGAAGTGGAGGCGGAAGAAAAGTGGAGGAGGAGAACAAGAGGAGGAGGAGAACAAGAGGAGGAGGAGAAAAATAAGAGCAGGAGGAAGTGGAGGGTTGAGGAGTGAGGAAAAGGAGGAAGAGAAGATATGAGAAGAGACAAACACTTTCCCTTGATATTGTAGAGTTTATCTATTTCAAGGGGAGGCAGATGTTTTGCAAAGGGAAGGAGACAAAGAGGTGGAGGGAGGTGGGAGACAGGGAAGGAGAAGGGGATGGAAAGGAATTGAGATGTGCTGTGCCTGTGCATCAGCTCCACACAAGGAAGCCAGTCACTGTGTACTGCAGACATGAACAAATTAAAAAAACTGAAAAATGCTTCTAGACACAGGTGGAAAAACTGCTCTGAATAAAGCCTTTCATATTTATGCCAGGTTTTTGCTTTGTGGTAGTACGGGAGTCGAGGTTACTTTTTTATCATTTTAACCCAATAATATAACCCAAGATGCAGTAGGCTAGAGATTTTCAGAAAGCTGAGATCAGATCCCTTGTTAGTAAGCTACACCAGAACATGCTGAGTTCCCATTTCAAATATTTATTTGGCAATATATGGCTTGGATACATTTCATAACCTAAGAGGACTTTTGTTT
>NW_004524848.1:2298426-2300234 GCF_000260255.1 Octodon degus | reverse complement strand
ATTTGTGTTCTGACTTTTAAAATAGGACTTTAGTGTTAAGACCTTACCTCCCAAAGTTAAAAGGTAAGGTTTAGGTGAAAGACTTTTAAAAATTATATGATCCTTACTTCTCACATCCTGAAGAATGCAAGCAAGTTTCTAACCCAATGGAAACATTTGTCCTTCTGCAAGTGACAGCCAGTGCTTGGGTCACACTGATAGGAAGATGCTGTGATGCAGAGGAAGGGGGAAGCCTGTCCCCCTGGTACTGGGGAATGCAGGCTGGAGAGATTAAGGGGTAGGTGAGGGTTTGTCCTGACTTTTTCTCTCTAATTTCAGGCAGGATTGGGTGTTAGGAAGGAGCACTGATGCCACAGGTAAAGGGATGCTGTTGGGCTTTGCTTGGATCTGAGCTCCACCAAAGGCCATGGTGGAGGCCTAAGCTGGGCAGTGCCATGGCAGGGCTTAATTTGTCAACAGAGCATAACTAGGCTGAGATTAGCCCTGAAGTATTGCTTTTCAGAGGAGCTCAAATTTCTCTTCTTATTGCAAAGGAAAGCCAGGGAGAACAAGGAGACTGATTGAAAAATCATGTGGCTAGAGAGCCAGAGACAGCCTTGTCTTTTGGGCTGCATTGGTATAAGCTGACACCAGCCTTGGTGTTGGATGTGAAACTAGAGTAGGACACAAGGATGTCATGTGGTGTGCTGCACCAATGAGGGCCAAGGTGGGCTCAGTAACTGGAAGAGCAGCACTGACCTCTACCTGAGCAGTACACCTGTGAGTCCCAGCAGGTATATCTCTGCTGCAGCAAGTGCAGTAGGTGGACAGCACTCAGGCAGCCAGAGATCACCCTGAGCACAAAGACACATGGCAAGGAGAGAGGAGCTGAAGGCTGAATCCCAAAGTCTTCCTTCTGCTGTCCTGGCAAAGATCTGGAGAGACTCAAGAAAACCAAACATGCCTTCCTTGCATATGACAAGTAACACTACCCACAATGATTAAAGGTAGTTTTGAAATGCATTTACTGTGTATCTGAGAGCTAACATATAATCTATATAAAATTTCAATTCTGTTACACTTATCGAATAAGCAAATAAGTGAGGAAAGAAAGAATGAACCAAATAGGATATAAGAGAAAAATACAAATGATAATTGAGATGCTTATCTCTAGTAGAATTCCTCAACAAAGGACATACTAAGACCTAGATCACTGCATTTATTTATTTATTTATTTATTTATTTAGGGATTTTTTTTCAGGCAAGGTCTCACTATGCAGTTCAGACTGATCATGAATTCAATTGTAGCTGAGGCTGACCTTGAACTCACAGTGATCCTCCTGCATTAGCCTCCCAAGTGCTAGGATTATAGGAGTGCTCCACCATGCCCGGCCAGATTACTGTGTTAACATTAAGATTCCTTCTCAATCGTTAGTCACAATCATCAATAAGCCTAAAAAAAACTGAATTATGAAATAGGTACAATTTGCCTTCAGTTCTCCCAGGATTCAATTTTCTACTAATCTACCTAATTTACTCTGTTTTCAAGTCTTGCAAATAACTTGCTCTCAAGGAAAACTTGGTCCAATTACTAATGCTGAATAATGATGGTTCAGTATTTTAATGTTACATTAGAAACAACCAAGTCCAATGCCCAAAGCAACTATCTTGAATTATGGAAAAGATACAGGACTGCAAGTGAAAATTTCTACTGCTTATTATGTAAGGCCGTCTCTCTGAAACTGATTTCATTTAAAGAATGTTGAAGAACTAATCATCGCTTTACTAATCTTGTGTAGTTTTACAAAGACTGAAGGAGACTACATCAG
>NW_004524848.1:2295938-2297606 GCF_000260255.1 Octodon degus | reverse complement strand
TATGTTGCCATGCCCAGCTACAGTGTTTCTGTTGAATGTTTAGGTCTTTGATCCATTGTGATTTTGTTTTAGTACATGAAGATAGATAAGGGTTCAGTTTCAGTCTTCTGCAATCAGATATTCAGTTTCCCCAGCAGCACATATGGAGTCAGCCATCTTTCCTCTATCATATGCTTTTGGTCTCTTTTTCAAAGATCACATAGCTGGATACATCTGGGGATGTTTCTGCCTCCTGTTCTGTTCCACTGACTCACATGTCTGTTTCTGTTCTAGTATCACTCCATTTTTGTCACTGTTGCTTTGTGGTATAGCTTGAAGTCAGGTGTTGTAATATCTACTGTTTTGCTTATATGCCCTGAGTTTATTTTTGCATTCTGCATCTCTTCTGGTTCTGTATGAATTTTGGGACTGTTTTCTCTAGGTCTGTGAAGTATGCTGTTGGGATTTTGATTGGGACTGCACTGAATCTGTGTGACAGTTTGGAGAGTTTGGCTATTTTGACAACATTGGCTCTGCCTATCCAGATGCAGGGGACACCCTCTGTTTTTTGGTGTTCTCTTCAATCTCCTGCTTAAAAATGCCACAGTATTTTTGTAGAAGTCCTTTTCTTGGTTAGATTAATTCATAGGGATTTAATTTTTCTTGATGTTACTATTAATGGTATTTTTTCATAATTTCCTTCTCATTGTGTTCATAACATTTATACACACATTTATAAGATTTTGTCGATTTTGTATTCTGTTAAATTGATGTAACTGGTTATTAAAACTAACAGTATTGTTTGTAGAATTCTTTAGGTCTTCTTCATAGAGTATCATTTCATCTTCAAGTAATAAAAAATTTTTTCTCTCTCTCTTTCTCTCTCTCTATCTATCTATCTATCTATCTATCTATCTATCTATCTATCTATCTATCTCCCTTTTATTTCTTTCTAACCACTCGAATGTTTTGAGTATTGTGTTCAGTAGAAGTGGTGATAGTGGGTGTCCTATCTTGTTCCTAATATTAGAGGGAATGTTTTTATTTTTTTCCCTTTTAATATGGTGTTGAGGGCCTTGCCAGTTAGCTCAGTTGTTTAAAGTGCTGTTGGGCAAATGCAGTGAGGCACAGGCAACTGCAGTCCGATCCCCATCTCCACGAGCCGCACCAGACTCGCCCTTAAGGCAGTCTGATCTAGCCAAAAAAAAAAAAAAAAAATCTCCAATATGGTGTTCACTGTTGCTTCATCATAAATAGCTTTTATCAAATTCAGGTATGGTCTTCTATACCCATTTTCTTCAGGGTCTTGCCATGAAGGACTACTGTCCATTGTTGCAAAAATCTTTTCTGCATCTATAGACGTGATTCTGTGGTTTTTTTAATTTGATCTTTTTAGGTAATGTGTTACATTTACTGATTTGCATAAATTGAAGTATCTTTGCCTCTGAAAAAAAATCTTCTTGGTCATGATGTATGGTTTTTTGATTATTTGCTGCATTTTATTCACTATTATCTTTTTTAGGATTTTTGCATCTCTATCCATTAAGGGATTTGGCCTATAGTTTTCTTTTTTAGTTTGGTCTTTATCTGGTCTTAGAATCAGTGTGATGCTGGCTTCCACAGATGAATTTGGAAGTATTCTGTCCCTTTTGGTTTCTTTAAAGACATTGAGAAGTATTGGCGATATAA
>NW_004524848.1:2279461-2280535 GCF_000260255.1 Octodon degus | reverse complement strand
GCATATGCATATTACTTTTGGGGTTCTTCCTTTCCATCTGTTGCTCTTTATTCATGGGAACACTAATTAAAACCCTAATAAAAGTCTGGATGACTGTGGAGCTACTTCTGTATTCTGCATTTGGGTACTTCAGTTCCTATTGTTGGGAGCCTCTGAAGCTGGACATTCATTGTGTGGGGGAGAGCAGGACAGTGCCCCAGTGCCTAGAGCAGTCAAGCTACCATTGTCTTGAGAAAAATATCCTGCCTGGACAGTGTGGGCTCTTAGCCACAAAGTAACTGTGCATCTCCCAATACTAGCTTTGTAAAGGTATAAATAAATGCCCCTACTGCTGTTCTTGGGGTTCTTTTCAAGTCAGGCAAACAGGTGACCCCTTGAACCAGGGGTCTTGTCTTCTTGTCTTCTTCTCTTTCCTGCCCCAGTTTCTCCCCAGGGTACACTGTGAGACCAGGTATTCACATTTGGTGCCTGAACAGGATACCTGGTAAGAGACAAGTGGCCAGCAGGAACACTTCTGAAGAGTGCACAACAGGGGAAGAAAGTGAATTGGTTGGAGCCAGTACTCAACCTATGCATTTAGGTCCTATCAGCACATCAGGGGTAAAGCATGGGGATGGGGGCACAGTAGGGCCAGAAATATGTTCACGAGGGCCAGAGAAATAAATGAGCTTGTAGAGAAGCCAAAAAGAGAAAGTTAGGTAGAGTTACTGGTAGCTAAAAATGGGACGAATTGACTCGCAAAAATCACAGAGGTATGTATATGTAATGGTGGTTTGGGCATACTTGATTCCCGTATTTACTTTTCTTTTCTGAATTCTGGTTTGAAAGGATTTTACAGCCTCAAAGGATTTGACTCATGGTGCTTCTTTTAAATCAAGTCCCAAATGTGAATGGGACAAGATAAAGGGACAGCAGTTAGAGCTTGAACCCTCTATCTAGCTTTGCTCAATCTGGTGAAAGAGCTCTTTTAAGTTGTGAGAGCTAGTTCCAAGCAACCTGAAGGTGTTGCAGGGGGAGAGGCACAGGCTGTTTCACCAGGGTCTAGGGCTCTGGTCCTACACAGACCAGCTGGGA
>NW_004524848.1:2276005-2277852 GCF_000260255.1 Octodon degus | reverse complement strand
CCAAGAAGGAAAGAGAATAAATAGGGAGGTCTAGCACACACAAGAACATCTGGCATATGGAATATTAAGAGATAACATTGAAATCAAGGTGTGTCTATGCAGACAAATTTGAGATGAAAACATCTAACAATGGCAGAAGAAATGAACCATATCACTAGTTGAGAAAAAAAGACTTTTCTTTATCAAGTTAAACTTAGTTACTTGTTATGAGATCTTGGTTCAGCAATGTCTTAGGCTATGTGTCTTTCAAAGATTTCCTAGACATTGATACACATAGACCACAGCACATGACCAATGACCAACTCCCCATCAAAGGCTCCAGGCCAGCTGAACCAATGAAAGGGGATGCGGTGGCCCAGAGAAGGTACATTGCAGGCACATGGAGGAGCGTGGACCTGGGCTTTTCCAGGACAGAGAGCAAAGTAATGGCCCCTGAAATCTCCACTTGCAAAGGGGAGCTGAGGCTATGATCCCTGCCAGGTCCTGTAGCCCCCCGGTGCCCCTCACTGCTCCCCCCAACCAGCTCAGTAGTGGGCTGCTCCTGTTGCTAGGTTCTGGACCAAACACTGAATATTGTAGGCCAATACTCAGCAGCTAAAGAGACTGCTCAGGCAGCCTTGAGCCATAGAGTGGCCAGCGATCTTGGGTGTTTTGACCCTTCTCTTAGTTTCATGGAAGACTTTTCATTCCATCAGAAGCCAGTTTACAGTACAGAGAAAGAAACACCTTGCTCCCTGCCTCCCAGGATACATTAAGGAAAAACATCAACTCTTGGAAAAAGTCAGCCAGCTTCAAAAGGAGAATAAAGCCTTGGAGGCATCTCTCAGGGAGGCCCGTGATCTTGAGAAAGAGGAAGCAAGGCAAGCCCAGGGTTGGGAGGCAGCCTACAAGGACATGGCTGGGTTTTGAGGGCGGATAACATCCATCCTCACAGAACTCAAAGAGCAATTGAAACATTTGAAAAACAGCAACTGAGGATGGTGGAAATGTCTGGAAGGATCCGGTCCCTAACACAAGAATCAAAACTTCTCACGTCTGAAATAGCTGAAGTTAAGGTCGGGCTTTTGAACTTCAGCAAAGAGAGGCTCCAGAGAGAAGTGAAAGATGCTGTGAGCAAGAAGGCCCAACTCCAGGAAAGCCAGGCACAGCTTCTCCAGGAGGCTGAGGGTGGAAGGAGCAAATGGGTACACTCACCTCCCAGAAAACAGCTCTGCATGATGTCAGGGCTGGAGAAGCGCAACTGCTTCAGGGGAAAGGACAGCACAGGGAGGCTCTGTCTGTGTGCCTGTTCCTCCCCACGAAAGGTGGAGCTTCTGGGCCCCCAGGGGACCGCACACCACCTGAGGACTCCCAGGGAGAAGTGAGGAGGCAGCCCCAAAGTGGTCCTGGCTTTGCTGATCGACCAGAAGGACCCTTGGAGAGGCTGGTCTTCGGCGCTCAGGTCAACGCGTCCTTCCAGACCCTGGAAGAGCAAAGAAGCCAACTTCACGCTCAGCTGTTGGGAGCAGAGCAAACCAACGAAGAACTGGCAGAGTCTGTGCAACATCTCCAGACTCAGCAAGCCTCTCTGCAGTGGAAGAACACAGAGCTGCGAAGAGAGCGCCAGAAGCTTCAGCTGAAGTTAACAGTGAAGGCCGAAGTTCACCACCAAACAGTCCTGAGCTGCTACAGGAAACTGAGCCTGGTGGCAAAGGCCTGGGAGCAACAGGAGCAGAAACTGGAGGAGGTGGGCCGTGTCGCCGAAGAGCTGGAGACCTACAGAAAGTGAGCCCAAGACATGGAAGAGGAATGGGAGAGGACTGTTCGTTTCTACCAGAGGCAGGTGACCTCCATGCAGAGAGAAGCCC
>NW_004524848.1:2270281-2275201 GCF_000260255.1 Octodon degus | reverse complement strand
TTAAGAATTGTAGTTCATAAATAAAGAAAATTTAAATATGAGAAACTGTAGATGCTCAAATCCTAACCTGCTATCAACTAGGGGTGACTAAAAGAGAAACAAAGTGTATGATATATGGTGCTTAGAGCCCTGGGGGCACTGCCCTTCTGCCTCCTGCAGGCAAGCAGAGTCCCAAGAGCCACCAATCTGACTGGTTTTGTGGTCTCCATCACAGTGTCCTCTTTGTCAACTGGGCATGAGGAAAATCTCTCCTAAGAAATAGAACAGAAGGGAGGATTCAATATCCTGCTCTGGAGCACTCAGCTTCCCTTCAGGTGGTTTTCAGGTCTCCGGGAAACATCCAGTGGTGCTGTGACCACTTCAGCCAGGAAGAGCCAGGGGACGCTGCCTGGGGCTGTGGCTTCACAGTCCCTGAGGCTCAGGAGAATGGGAGAGCTGTGACTGACAAAACTAGATGGCGAGAGTCATACAGGAAACATGAGGTGCAAGGATCACCATCAGTAGTGAGGTTTCTAAGCAGCAATGTCTCTGGCTTTCCAATCCCTGGGCTGAGACGCAGTGCTTCAGCCTAGAGCAAGGAGCTACCCGTACTGCACCTCGCACCCAGTGGGCACTTGGGGCACTGCACAAGATCAGATCAAGCATATGTGAGAGGCAAAGTGAGTCACACTTACTTACTGCACTTGCTTGTACCCACTCACCCACCCAGGTACGCGGTTTACTGTCCCTGTATTTTTGCTTGACATTTTAAAAGAGAAAACAAAACAAAATCAATTATTCCAAGTTATTCTCACAGGCTTACTAACATATTTCCTCTATTTAAAATTTTGAGAAGGGTTTCAATTGAAAGTACAAAGAACAAATGACCACTACATAATAGATGAAAATATAAGCTAAAAATGGAAAATTCACAGAATAACATATTTCATCTGTAGTACAGTAAACATGTCTGTATCCTCAGTACCTAACATAGAATGTGACCCAAATTGGAAAATAGCAATCTAGAAACAAACATTTGAAAAGTTACCAAAATTGTGCAACTTTTTTTGTATAAGGTGGAATCTGCAACCTCCAGCAGTAAAAACTGGAGGTGAGAAGGACATGAAAACTACATATGAGAAATATTTAAAAGGTATTCAGGACAAGAAAGGCAGCTACAAAAGCAGTCTGTGACAAGCAGTGAATGACTCCTGTATCCTCCATGTGATCAGGTGCTATTGCCCTAGACCAAAGCCAGGATGAAAGGGAACTTCCGGCCCCACCCCACTGCCTCACCCACAACTGGGAAGGAGCTGAGAATGCTGGCTCTGGAGTTAGGAGAGAAGGCCCAGAGCTACAGGAAGGGCACAGAACAACAGGGGTCTGGGTGGAAGGCTCTGGGGATCCCTCTGATCATCTTGGCTTAGAAACACAGGGAATCCAGGCCTGCAAGAAGAAAAGGAAAGGGGGAATGGGGTGACAGTACACTTACAGCAAGGAGACTGACAGTTCAGTTGCTCACAAGGTAGTGACACCAAAGTCGCTTCCATACAATGGTGAGTTGGGGTTGGGTTGGAAACAGAGCCACACTCTCACCCTCCAAGGACTTCCCTCTTAGGGGGCTTCCAGGTCCACTTGCAGCCCTGAAAGGGGACGACCAAAATCTCCATTGTTCTCTTTCCTGCTATCCTCCAAAGTAACAGCACACAGGTTCTTCACTAACAGGCAACCTCATCACGGGGGGTAAAGTTCAGAAAGTAAAGAGGGGGCCTGAACCCTAACCCAAACCCCAGCACCAGGGGGCTGAGGACGGAGGATCCAAAGTTGAAGTCCAACCTGGGTTCCATGGGGATCCCATCTCATAAGAAAGAAACAATCAACAGCCCACCTCAGAGAAGAAGGTAGCAGCCGTGAGGCAAAGGACACTGATATTAAGCCTATCATTGAGCAACTCAAGTAGAATAACTTCCCTGGTGCCCAAATGACTTCCAGAAACCTGGGAAACCATTGAAAGTCCGGGGCTGAGTGTGTACCATACCTCTAGCAAGACTCTTCTGCCTGTTCTTTGATCTAGTGGTATTTGACAGCCCCATGAGGCATCTGCCGGAACTGAGAACAAGATGTTTTTTCTCCACAGCCAACTTTCAGAACAATTCCCTGCAGCAGTGAAAGACATAAGTGTCAGAAATGACATGAAGTGAAAATGCCCAACCAAGAAGAGAGAGACAGAGACAGAGACAGAGAGAGAGACAGAGAGAGAGAAAGAGAGAGAGAGAGAGAGAGAGAGAGAGAGAGAGAGAGAGAGAGACAGAGACAGAGACAGAGACAGAGACAGAGACAGAGAGACAGAGTGTGTGTGTTGTGTGTGTAGGTGTAAACACAGTGTGGGATGCAGCCAGCTTGGGTTTTGGAACATGAGTTAACCTATGCATCTCTGCGGTGCCAGAAGCCGCTGTCCTTCCCCACCTGTGAAGACCCAGACTCCACCTCCTCAGCCTCCTAGCCTGTGCAATGGAGAAAGTCCCACCCCGCCCCAGCTCGTCTCCCCCCTACTTGTGCATCGCCCATGGCCAGGTCCCTCCCTCTATGGTCCAGCCACCACAGCACAAGTATGTCCACACTACACAGGCCCCAGTGGCAGTGCCACATCCTCCCTGGCCCTGCCCTCTTTTCTGGGCCCCACCCACCCCACTGGGTCACATCCTCCCCACTTTCTCCAATGGGAGCCCCAGGACAGGCCCTGGCACGGGACATCCTATCCCTCCTCTGGGACTGGCCTACTCCTTGGCTACCCATCAGAACTTGTTACCTGTTCCTTCCACATGGCTATCATCCCTCCCTTTGCTGATTGTCTGTGGAAAGCAGTGTCCTCTGTGGGAGTGGAGGGCCCCCTCTGGCCTTGAGCACACCACACCCCCAACGTAGCCCCACCCTCACTCCCCTAACATCAACCTAAACCACACCCACACCTCCCACCCTCACCCTACCCCCACATGGTCCATGTCCAAGTTGTCTTGGCCATGTCCCTGCTCAAATCCCCCAGGGAACCAGAGATCCTTTTGCCCTCAGAGGACAGGCAGGGAAAACTGAAGAAAATCCATCTGATCTTCTAAAAAAGAGAAATTAGGGGCTGGGGAGATGGCTCAGTGGAATAAGTGCTTCCCTATCAAGTGCAAGTGCCTGAGTTCAATCCCCCGGTTCTACCAACCCCCCCCCCACCAAAAAAAGGGGAAAAAAGGAAAGCAAAACAGAAATTAATTTTCAGAAAAGTGCTTTCAAGATGGTGAAAGGCACAACACTGAGACCAAGATACTGAGGATGTCATGGCACCCTTGGCAACTGAAGTTTCTCCTTCAGAGCTCATTTCCTTTCCTTCTCTGCATCTGTGTCTCTGGCTCCCCTTTCCCTTGGACAGCCATCCATGTCCCCATTCCTGTTACCTCTCTTTCCTTTTCGTCTTTATGTATATTTTGTGTTACTCAAACAAAGGAAACATGGGGTAGTTTATCTTAAGTGTCTAATTAATTTCATTTCATTTCTCACATCTGTTTCCCTCCTAGGTCATCCCTTAAATCCAGCTCCATGTCTGACTTAATAATAAATACTTCACTCAAAGTCTTTATCCCAAACACAGTCCATTTTTCCCCATCTCATCTCTCTTTTTCTTTTGGGACTTTGCCATGACACTATGATCTGGAATGTTCTTCCTATTCAATTCATGTTCTCCTGGAAAACTTTTCTCATTTCTGTAGGGGTCATTTTCAGAAGCCAGTGTGACCTGTCCCTTCTCTAAACTCCTGAGTATCCTGCTCACATCCCTCCCCATCACTGAACAGTGCTGTATAGTTTAACATCCTGTCTCTCTACCATTAGACAGTGTGTTCATGCTGAGCAACACTGTGCATAAGCAAATTCATCGCCCCGCCCTCAGGCTATTCAAGCACCAGGGACAGAGGACTCATCAAACCTGTGGACAACAAGAAGCCAGGAAGGCAGCAGCAGCTGCACATCTGCCTTTTCACATGCCCATCTTCTCCTTTCATGTGCCAAAAGCTCCACAGAGTCCCTAGAATCAGGCACCTCCGTGGCCTCCTTCCTTTGGAGCTCCCCTCAAAATCTGAGGGCTTTTCTTTGTGCTTTCTGGTGCACCATAGCTGTTCTGTTCCTCCACTGCTGTTTTGTTGACTTCATTCTTCACCACCCTGAGGACTACAGTCCATGAAGAGAAAACTGCTTACATCATTGGTCCTCACTATGGGGCTTGACTCCTCTATGGAGAGGAAAGTGTGGTGAAACTGCTGGATCATGCACATGCCTTTTCCCTGTTATTTTTTTACATTCTAAGAAATGGGGCACTCTGCTGGGCATTTGAAAGCTACCAGATGGTCTACAGAGGATGCGTCTAGAGTCCATCCTGCAGTTCTCTGTAAGGTGAGAGGAGAGCTCTCTTGTTGCTCACCAGCCACTGTGTCTGAGCCCTCTTGGAAGCCTCTCTACGAAGAGAGGAGCTAACATCTTGGGCTTCTTTCTCTTTGTTGGTATGGTGAAATTCCCTCCTTTTGTCAGATGTTTCTGGCTAGATTTATGTGGCCAAAAGCTGGTAAGGATCCTAGCCCATATTCTTGGCTCCCCTCTTCCCTGATGTTTGTGTTACCTTGTACCCTACCCCCATATCCACAGAGCCTGTGTCTACCCAGAAATCCCCTAGATTCCCTGAGAAATGTTGTTAGGTGTAGAGGGCGATAGAACGCTCCTGTTATATTTTCCCTTATTTGGGCAAGAAGTGTTGCAGCACCAATCCCCACTTGCCTCAACATCTTCCTGTGGTCCTGGACCTCCACTACCAATCCGCAACTAGTCCCACCCAACTACTTCCACTATACGTCTATTTAGACCCTGCTCACTTCCTCAATAAATGAGACTTGATCAGAAAGCCTGTCT
>NW_004524848.1:2264783-2266031 GCF_000260255.1 Octodon degus | reverse complement strand
CTAACCCCTCATTCAACTACAGTGTGGAGACACTGTCCCAACTGTTCCTCATGAGAAGGTGTTATGGGAAGCACTGTCCCTCCAGCCTCACGGAGCCAGAGCAGTGTTCTTCCTCCATGTAATGGCTTATGAGGCAGCTATGCCAGGCAGTGTCATTACCGGGTGGTGAGAAACTTCTGTAGCAACTTGGCAGTGTAAGTTCATATCTGTTAGGTTTCAACATAAACTCTGGGCCTGTATTCTGCAATCTTTGATTTTAATTTTACGTTTGCTCTAATTAATTCATTATGTCATAGAGAAGGACTGGTCAATAGGAAACTGAAAGATGGGGGGAAAAGGTGTTCACCAGAGAAAATTTGAGCAGCATAGCCCAAAGCATGTATTATCATCCCTCAGGCTCCCCTCAATAACTATCCTTAGTGGGTGTTGCTGTGCTTTCTATCCTTGGAAGGCTGGCCCTTTATCCTTTATCATTTTTTGTCTTACTATCAAGGTCAAGCATAGCATCTTCCAGGGACCAGCTTATGCCCACCAGTTTCCTCTTGATGACATCAGTGTTCTCTCTCATTTCTGAAGTGCACCTGAAAAACTGAAAACATGGCTGTGAAATAACTTTTTCTTCTAAGTGTCAAAAGCATCCTTGAGAGTCCCACAGCACTGAAACAAAGGAATACCTGGATCCCTGAGTGCTGTACATGGTGTCACTTTCTTTATAGTCTAGGAAGGAAGGTGTGTGATTAAACTGAGCCTGTGGCAGCTGTCACTGGGGATAAGACCAGGTATGACATAGGCTAATACAAGGTGTGATCTCTCACCTTGTAGAAATCTAAGATGAAAATAAGTCAGTACGTATTACTTCATAACTAAGTGCTTCAAATTTAAAAATCAAAGTTTAGTCAAGGGGACAACTCTGAATTATCGCAAACCTAGGGAGCCATACTGAACTTCTCCAGAGGGATGAGACTCCACAATCTCACACACACACATACCTCTACAATTTCAGGCGTGACTCTGAGTCACAGGAAACATAGAGAGCTTTGAAGATGACAAAATGGAGCAAAATGCAATCTCAGACCTCCACCTCCTGGACAAGTTCAAGAGACATCAACATAGAAGAAATTGGAAGTCACACACTTGAAATTTCTGAAATGATAGCAACTGAAGTAGAGAAATAGCTAGTATAAATGAAATAAGATCAGAAATAATCTCTCAATGAAACCAGATCAGAAATAATCTCTCAAGTAAAAA
>NW_004524848.1:2262770-2263983 GCF_000260255.1 Octodon degus | reverse complement strand
TCTCTCAAAATTAACAGAGAAATAAGATACTCCCATGAAAAAAGAACAAATAAAGAAATTCATAATTACTAAACCAACCCTACAAAGAGTGCTGAAAGCTATTCTAGAAAGAGATAAAAAAAATGAGCACAATTCTAAGAACAAAAACAGGAAAGAACCACCAAACAGGGCAAGCAATTACACAGGGAGAAGTAGGGAAATGACAGTGGGAAAATAACGATAAAAATAAGTCAAAACACATCAGTAATAACCATTAGTATAGATGGCCTCAATTCACCAATCAAGAAGGAGGCTTCCAGAGTGGACCAAGAGACAAAATCCAAAAATATGCCATATATAACTTATTTAACTCAAAAGGAAATTCACAGATAGAAACTCAAAGAACAGGAAACAATACTCCATGTGACAAGAACCCAGAAAAAGCAGGGGTAGCTATTCTGGTTTCAGACAATGTGAACTTCGAGGAAAAATTATCAAAAGAGATAAAGAAGATCACTATATACTTGTTGGGGAAACTGTAGAAGAAGAGATACTAATCATAAATATATATGTGCCAAATGCAGGAGCACCCAACTATATATGACAAATTTTAACAGACATGAGAAATCAAATAAGCAATAACACAACATAATGGAGACTTTCATACCCCACTATCACAAACAGACAGATCAGCTAGACAAAAAACTCAGCTAAAGAAATAACAGAAATTAACCAAACTTGTGAACAAATGGACTCAGTAGGCCTCTACACAGCATGCCACTCAACAATATTACAATACACATGCTTCTCAGTTGCACACATGACATTCTCTAAAATAGACCACATTCTAGCCATTGAAAATGCTTCAGTAAATGTAAGGAATTGAAATTATCCCATGAATATTAACAGACCATAGTGCAATGAAACTGGAAATTGTTCTTTTTCAGATTTGTAAAAATATTGCAATGTGTTTATTACCTGGTCATACTTAAAATTCTTTTGGCATTTCTCAACCTCTTCTTTGTAACACTGTATCAGAGTAAGAGACCTCAAGGATGTAACATTCCCTCTATCCACTGCTTGCTTTCTGCACTTAGTGCTTCTGAAATCCTTACTGAAGCCTTCCAACAAATGTTAGAGCTCTGCATGAAAATGGAAATTATTGACAAAAGAAACTGCTAGAACTCCATAAAGACAGATAGCTCAGTGAATTAAAGTGCCTCCTTAGGCAAAC
>NW_004524848.1:2260025-2261280 GCF_000260255.1 Octodon degus | reverse complement strand
TGAACAACCAATAGCTTACAGAAGAAATTAAAGAGTACATGCAAACAAAAATGCAGATACAACCTACCTGAACCTGTGGATGAAGTGAAAGGAGGCTCAGAGGAAAATTTACAGTGCTGAATTACAACATCAGGAAAACAGAATAATAAACAACATTATGTGCACCTTAAACTTCTAGAGAAAGAAAAGCAAATGAAGCTCAAAGAACAGAAGAAATTATAAAGATCAGAGAAGAAATTAATACAATGAAGGTAAAAAAAAAACAATACAAAGATCAATGAATCTAAGAGTTGGTTCTTTGAAAAAATAAACCACATTGATAAACTCTTAGCCAAGGCTATCAAAAAAAACAAGAAGAAAAAAAAGAAAGAAAAAGAAAAGAAAGAAAAAACTCAAATTCACGGGATAAGGAATAAAAAAGGTAAAATCACTATAGAGCCTATAGAAATTCAAGAGATCAGTGATACTTATTTTAAAAATCTTGACTCTCGCAGGATGGAAAATACAAGAAGAAATGAAATTCCTAGATACATTTTGATTACCAAAGCTATATCAAGAAGATATAAACATTGTGAATAAATCAGTATCAGCCAACAAAATTGAAAACACAATAAAAAATTATCAACAAAGAAAAGTCCAGCTTTTCTGATGGATTCACAGCTGAATTTTACAACAAACTTAGAGAACATTTAATACCAATTCTTCTCAAAATCTTTAATAAAATAGAAAGTGAAGCAATTTTTCTTAACTCATTCCTAGAAGCAAGTATGACCCTGATACCAAACCAGAGAAACACCCAACCAAAAAAGAGAACAGCAGGCCAATCTCCCTGGGGAACACAGATGCAAAAATTCTCAATAAAATACTAGCAAACAATACAGCAAATCATGAAAAAGATTAAACATGATGACTAAGTAGTATTCACCCCAGGAACGAAGGATGATTCAATGTATGCAAATCCATAAATGTAACACGCCATATCAACAGAACAAAAGACAAGAATCACATGATCATCTCAATAGATGAAGAAAAAACTTTTAATAAAATCTGACACTAATTCATGATAAAAACCCTATAGAAAATCAGATAGATATACTTTACCTCAATCTGATAAAAGTCATCTATGACAAACCAACAGCCAATATCATACTAAATGGACAAAACTGAAAGCTTTCTATTTACAAGCAGAAACAAGACAAGGATGTCTACTATCACCACTCTTATTCAATATAGTTCTGGAAGCATAAGCATATAT
>NW_004524848.1:2243879-2258270 GCF_000260255.1 Octodon degus | reverse complement strand
TTTCTTTTTCTTTTTTCTTTTCTTTTGTTTTCGGAACTGGGGATTGAACTCAGATGCTTGCGCTTGCTAGGGAAGCACTTATTCCACTGAGCCATCTCCCCAGTCCCCTGCTATTTATTATTGACACCAATTATAAAATCGGCACAATGCACTTCATCAGCACATGGTACTATCTGGTGGGCTTTGAAAAAGCTGTATGACCAATATTTTCTCTGAGATATCATTCTTTTTGAAAAAATGTAGTTGGTAGAGGGTCTACAGGATGTTCAATGTCTCACTATGTAGATTGGACTCAGTGATCCTCCTATTTGCAGCCTCTCAAATGCTGGGATTACAGGCAAGCACCACCACAGCCAGTAACAATTGTCTCAATCAACCACTCAGTGCACTCTGGAGGTGGGGATGGCATGGCACACCAGGGATTGCACCACAGCCTCTGCACTCTGCCTAAGCAGGCACTTTAGTCTCCTGAGCTTCTGTCTGGCCCTAGAGATATCATTCTTAGCATGTATACAAATAGCACTCCAGTTGTGGTGGCACACACATGTAACCCCAGCACTTGGGAGGTTGAAGGAGGAGGATCATTGTGAGTTCCAGGCAAACCTAGGCTATGTAGAAAGTTCAAGGCCAGCTTGGACTACTGAGTTTAAGACCAGCCTGGCCAGAGCAAGACCCTCTTATGAAAACTCCAAACGAATAAATAAATAAATCCAAACCCTAGCTTGCTAGTTCTTTCAGGATAAATGAGTTTATACATAGAAATATAGGTTGTGGGTGTGAATAAAATCTCAAATCAGCCTGAATGATGCCTCATAGTCTTGTAAGACCTGGCTGAGAAGAAAGGAGTTGTACTGAGTCGAATAGCATATCTGCCATGTTCTTGAGCATCAGAATCTCAGATTCTGGCCTCATGTGAAAATAGGCTCTTTGCAAACTGGACATAAAAAGTTCAGAGGAAATCATACTAGATTAGGGAAAGCTATAAATTCCATGATTAGTGACTTTTAAAAGACCATTAAAAGATGTAGTTACATAGAATGGACTGTGACTTCTGATTGCAAGGCAGAGACTTGTGTGGTATCTATGGAGAATGAGACATTCCCCGATGCTAGGACAGAGGCATAGAGGGATAGCATCTAGGGATAGCTAATACTCTAATGTTTTTACTGAAGTGGATTCTTTGCTTTGAATGTCCAGGGGACGGTTTGCCTAGGCCTCATGCTAGCACTTCCTACAGAGGTTTGCTGCCAAACTCAATGTGTAGCAAATTGGTAGCAGCGGGCAGGAGCTATGTCTCTAGTTCTGCACACTTAACCATCATTCATCCAGGTCTCTATTCTCCTGACTCCAGCTCATCATCATACTGTATGACAACTAATAGACACATTTACAGTATGGCAGAAAAATATCAGACAGAGTCACATAAAAAACTTAGGATACAGGCAGTTAAAATCAAATCACTAAGACAGACATGTTGCATTAACTCAAAGAGAAGGGCCCTGAAGTCTGGGGAAGCCTCTGAGATGGACAGCTACAGAACAGTTTTGCTTGCAGTTTGTCCCAGCTGTGCATATTAAACCACAACTCCCCACATCATCAGTCTTGTCTTACCTCTCCCTTGTTATTCTCATGCACTTGGAGGCCCGCAGTAGAGCTCCATCCTTAACGTGCTCCTCAACTGACCTCCTTCTGCCCATTGCTGCTGACCTTACATGAGGAGAAATGCTGCAATCATCTAACAATCTCATTTGGGCTTATGGAGTAAGAAGCACTGTAGGACTGAGGGAAAACTTGCTCCTGAAAGTTCACTGGAATGAACAGAGAAAGACTCACATGGCATCACAGGATTGTGGTCGGCCAAATACCTAGCAAGGTTTAGGTCCTTAAGTAGCTTTCCTCATATGATGTGGAAACAGAGAAAGAATACAGGGGATCCAGACAAGTTTGGGAGAAAAGGGGTGCACTTTGCTGTGGACAGAGCTATTTCTATGCAGATAAAGCCTCTCAGGTAATCTCTCAGAGCTGCCCCCAGAAGGGCAGGAGGAGAAGCCCGCATAGCCTAGAGACTTCCATGCTTGTTTTCTCTGATGACTGATCTTTCTTGGTTATTTTGAGCATTTCCCAGGAGAGGCAAAACCAAATTATTTGTTTTGAAAGAAGTTCTTTTCAGTCTGAGAAGGAAAACTGAGAGGTAGAGACAACTTTTTCCCTACACTGGAGCCAGAAAAGAGAGAAAATTGGAGGCCTGAGGTCTGAGCCTCTTCTATCTGCTGGGAAAAAATAGAGCACCACACATTGGAGTTTGCTTCTGAAGCCGAAAGACCATGCTAGGAAATGAGATGGTTCAGATGACTGCTACCTGGGCTCTCAGGTATTGAGTGGGCCTGGGACCATCTGACTTGCCCTAGGGTCACACCATGGCTGCTACCCTGTTCCTCTTGGAATCCTTGTTTCAGAAGCTCATCTGAGTTCCTTCTAAATCGCTGTCCCCATATAAATGTCTGTCTCCCTCTGTCTATGCCTGTGGAGATATAAAAATCAATAAAGCAAATCAGAAGAGGCTAGAGTGATTCCCTGAGAGAAATGAGTCCCTGACTCTTTTGAGTTTACTCTTAGCTTGGGATAGTTTTTTTGTTTGTTTGTTTGTTTGTTTGTTTGTTTGGTTGGTTGGTTGGTTGGTTGGTTGGTTGGTTTTTTTTTATCCCCCAGTATATGGAGTTGAACCTAAGGCCTGTGCATGGAGCTACAGTCTCAGTCCTTTTCTTATTATGCATAGACACGGGATCTTGCTAAATCACTGAGTTGCCCACACTGGGCTTGAACTTGCAATCCTCCTCCCTCCACCCTTCTTGGGTGCTGATATCAAATGCATCACCACCATGCTCTAAAGTTCTTTTTCTTTGCTTATCCTTGGGGTGCTGGAGATGGAGCCTAGGGTCCCTGCTCAAGCACCTTACCACTGAGTTGTAACTCCAGCATGGATAACTATTTTAAAAGAGAAAACAATGAGAGAAGACAGTGGTATTTTTATCCTTAAATTATCATATTATAAAAATTACTTTTCTGGGGTTGGTGAGATGGCTCAGTGGTCTAAAGCACCTACTTAGAGCAAGCTTAGCAAAGCACAGGGACCACGGTTCAATCCCCCAGCACCACATGCCAGCCAGCCCCGCCACCTGGTGGGCTGAGCTGGCCACACACATGCACACATAAATAAATTAAAAAAATAAAAAAAGAAATTACTTTTCTCTTTCTGCCTTCTAGGTCTTGCTTCATCATTTTTGGTTTAATCCCTTGCAGTGTTTCATGGTGAAGAGAAACATTTTGGAGTCAGAATGTAAACATGGGCAGGTACTGAATGAGCCACTGCACTGAACACAGTGAAGAAGGCTTCCTAAAGTGTGAACAATGCGACCCTCTCTAGCTAAAATGGCTGCTCTGATAGCTTTGCTCATCTGGCTGCCTACCATTACTTTGGTGTGTCACAGCTTTCATGTCAGCCACAGGGCCTACAGGCAGACAACAAGTCACCCAGTCACTACAAGTCTCCTGGCTCCCCCTTTGCTCTGCAATTGCTCCTCCCAGGGGAGACTGCTGACAATCAAGGGCTCTGCTGCACCTGGCTAGTTTTAGGCAGGCAGAATCAGTCACAGGTTGGGAGTAGGAGGGCAGAAGAATGAGACTCTCTAGATGGGGGAGAACATTTTTTATGCTGTTCTATTCATGGGGCAATTCTTATCACTATGGGGCATTCTGTTATCAGCCTTGGGACCATCCTGGCAGGCTATGGCTCAACCCTGTAGTCATGCATACTCTTGTTCATAGTCAGAAAGGGACAGATCCATCAGATTCCAAAGAAAACAAAGACAGAAAATCCCAGCACTGGCATATGGGCCCTGTGGCAGGGTTGCAGCTCCAGAGCAGAAGTGGCAGTGTGTCCTGTCAACTGGGATAAAGGTCAGGGCCAGATTTGCATAACTCAGTATCATCAGGGATACTCAAACCACTGGCTAATGCACAAGGTCAGCATCCTGCTCCCACACAGAAGCACAGCTCCTGTCTCTGCCTGCAGGTGTCCGCTCTCTGTCCTCCCTGCCCAGCTCCTCTCCAGTCAAAGTCTCTAGGACATCTCTCCTCTCATCAATTCACCTAGCCTGTGCATTCATTCATTCATTCACTCATTCAATAAATATTCATCCAACTCTCTCAGATGATGTCTTCTACACATGATTCAAGGAAGTCTCCTAGGACAAAGCCCCTCAGTGACCATTTGGTGTACCCAGGACCAAGACTCCCTCTTCTACACATTAGCTCTCTGCTATGGTCCCATGTTCCCCTGTACTTTTGTCATTTTGCTAGAACTCATCACTGTTCACAGGAAGACAGAGTCAAAAGCACTGGCAGTTGTACCTTAATGAACATAAAACTGAAGGTTGCCTACGTAGGCTGTCTATACACAGGACACCTGTTCCAGCAGCACAGATGACTACCTGCCTGCATGCACACTTTCTCAGGAGCATCATCTTGGAGGGTGATGGGAAGCGGGACTCGCTTAGCCAGAAATCCATACTGGGTTTCTGGTGTAGGGAGCTGCATAGGCATGTAGTTCCTGCCTCCAGAAACTCCTGATCCTGGCTCTTCCCAGTGGGGACAGACTTCTGTGTACAGCTGCCACTACCCAGTGGTAGATGAGGAAGGCTGCCCTGTGGCTCCAAGAAGGAAGCTTCAAGGAGCAGAGCCCTGGGTAGAGCAATCAGAAGACAGTCTTGGCCCTTCCTCCCTTACCCACACAGCCTGGATATGCTCTTAACAGCTTTGGATATTGCGCAACTCGCCATTTCTTCAGTAGCCCTGACAGCACCCTGACCTCCCTTTTCTCTAGTTACTTCATATAGCAATTCTCCTTTACAGTTTTTAAAGATAGAAGCAAGCTATCACTTTAACTCTTCAAAGTAAAAATTCTAACAGAGATATGCAAATGGCACAGAAAGTTTCAACTTCTAAGACAAAAACTTGAATATCAGGTTACAGCGGTCCTCCTGGTGAGTGCAACACCTCTCCTGGAGAGGAAGAGTCTTTAGAAGGGAAGAGCTCACCTTCCTTCTCAGCTTCTAGGCCAGTGTTCCCTTGGCAGGCTGCACAGTGATCAGACCCATAGGCTGCACAGGCCTTTCCCAGCCCCACTGTCCTGCCAGTTGGTGACTCCGAGCATGTTGTCCACCATTCGCAGCTCCACAGAAGTCTGGTACTCATCTCTTGTCTCTCCTTTTTGTAGGATGCCTCCTGGTGGTTCTGCCCCACTTCTGTGTGTTCCTGGAAAACCTGCTGGATCTTGCTGGGTTCCAGCTGGAAACACTAGGAACAGATTATCAGATTGCTGCTGGAATACACACATGAACACACCGTACTCACGTACACATATCCACACATATGCACCCCTCATCCTTGCTACACTATTTAAGACATACATGGCCCTAGGATCACCTTGTATTGAGTTGAAAGTCTGAGTGTCTAACTCACTTTTCCTATTAGTTCTGGTGCACAGGGTTCCAAACAGCTTTAGCACTGCTTTTCAAGGCAACTCATTTAAGGTATTCCAGGCAGGCAGATAAGTTAACAGCAAAGGTTTTGCCCCAGACTCCAGTTAGACCCTGGCAGCACTGTCACATTAACATGGGGACATTACTTAATCTCCTCAGGCCCAACATTCATAATGATTCCGTGGAGCTTCCATGCCAACTTGATTCCATTGAGCTGTTTCACATGAAGAAGAAACATGTCTATCTTGCTTTAAGTATTGTTTATCATCTCTGCTACTAGCTGTGCTAAAGAAAGAAAAAGAGATAAATCTCAAAAATGCCAAAATCCCCTTGAAACTCCTATGAAATCCCTCCATTAATAAAGCAGCAAGGCATGAGTCATGAATGACGTATAGGTATGAAACAAGATAAGCCTGTCTGTCTTAGGGCCAGTCACACACTTAGACTAAATTAGGCTCTCTCATGTGTACTTACCTTTCAGAAATTATCTACATTGTTTTCAAATGTTGTAAGAAAAATCCTAGGCAGCATCAGTCTAAGCCATCCCAATAGCAATACTTGGGACATGTGTGTACATTACTCCAGGACCTTAATATGCACAGTAACTGAGAAAATTCCAAATCACCATCTCCCCAGAGCTTTTCATCAAGCCAAGTCAGATTCTTTCAAATTATATCACTGGGGCAGAATTGCAATTGCTTTGCTTTTCTGTTGAATTGATGCAGCACTATAATTCATCCAAAATTTAGAAAACTCACTTGCTGTTACATGGATTCACCAAATCATAGGTGAATTGAGCTCTAAAAAGAATGGCAGGTGCAGAATTCTGGAACTTGGTTTCCCAACGAATGCTACCTCATCACTAAGCTGTGTCATGTATCCTATTGACAGGAGTCTCAGAGGTCACTTGGAGTGAGAATGGGAGGCAGCTGATTGTTTCAGAGGCTTTGGACATTCATCTATTTCTGCCAATCAAAACTTTCAGGTTAGTGTGAAGGTAAGACAAGCAAGGAAACCCTGGCCCAGACCCTTATGAGGCTGGGAGGGTAGGAGCTCTTGACTCAGATCACTTCCTCTTATACCCATCACACGTATAGTTTAAAGTGAACATTAAACATTTTTCTACAGTTTAAAGTATGATTTACTTTATATTCCTCAAATCTACCTTTGTTCTAAGACATTTAAAATGAAATGAAAGTCTAGGTGAGAGCCACCACTCTCTTGTACTGCCACCCTATCATCCAGAGGAAGGGTCTTCCTCAGGCCAAGTCTAGGGCTTCCGCTCCTCAGAGTTAAACACAGCTGTTCTGTGGGTTTTCAGTCATGTATTATTCTGTGATTAAAATTATATATTTTTCCTCTAACAAGAGCATTGTATCAGTTTCTTAGAAATATTTTATTAAATATCTGAAAACAAAAAACACAAAGTTAGTTTGATTTAAAGAAATAGGGCATTAAAACCTTTTATTTCATTACCGTACATTTGAAAATTTATGTTTAAGCCAGACTTTTCAAAGAACTCTGCCTTAAGTGATTTGAGCTGCTACAACACAGTACCACAAGCTGGGTACCGTATAAGCTGAGGAGTTTACTTCTCCTGGTTGCAGAGGCAGAGAGGTCCAAGATGGCACCGCAGATCAGCACCTGCTGAGAGCTCGGGCTAAGCTCTCAGATACACCGCTCTCCTCTGCATTCTGCCATGGTGGACAGAGCAGGCAGCTCTTGGGGTCCCTTTCCAGGTACTAAGTCAATTCTTGGAGGCCCACACACCTGTGTGCCCTGATGACATTTCCCCATGCCCCCATCTGCCATAGTACTCTCTCTCACAAATGTTTGTTGAGTGATTGAAAAACATTAGATATTACCAAATATCGCAAACCAATGTTCTTCACTCTTTTATCTACAAATATAGTATCATCTTTGGGATAGAGATAATATGAAGGATATTGTTCCTTCTTTAGATTTTACCATCGTTTCAGAAGATAATAAAAATTGAAGATGCTAGTTTTCTTAGAAAAGATGAGAGATCCCTGTAGAAACTTAAATTGGGCTGGCTATGGTGGTGCATACCACTAATTTGAAGAAATCTGGGATGCTAAATCAAGAGGATCATAATCTCAAGCCCAGCCTGGGCAACTGAAAAAGTTAGCTAAGACCTATCTCAAAATAAGTCATAGAAAGGAAAATAGGCAAGGAAATAAGGAGACAGAAAAAGAGAGAGAGGAAATAAGGAAGGAAGGAAGAAGGAAAGAGAGAAAAAAGTTAATTTAATAAAAATAACACTGTGAATATCATATTTTAAAAAAATCATTATTTAAATTAACCATGTCAATTTTTCTTTGGTACTGGTGATCAAATTTGCCATACCAAAAGTGATAATAATATAATGCATTTTGTGGATAAATCAATAAATTGACATTACATACAGGTAAAAATAGTATACTTCATGCTTTCACATATAGTTTGAGTATTTCTGGAAAAAAAAAAACTTACTGTTCCACTTCGGTTATATATATTTTTTCCATGTTTACAAAAATTTGGTTTCAGTCTAAAACAGCTTCATCTTGATGTGAGAAACACTTCAGTGCAGACAAAGATGGAGAATCACTGGTGTGTATTAGGGTGCTGCAAGCTTCTCATGAGAATGGCTGTTCTGATTTCAGAGCCCGTGTGCATCAGGAAGTGAGGCCAAGCATGCTGGACCCCAAGAGTGTACTGAATGCAGCAGGGAGAGGGAGATCCTAACACCATGGCCGTGAACCTTGGGTCACCGACATTCACTGAGCTGATGAGCAAAGACAACCACGCTACCCCTAGAAGCAAGAGTTGCTTTCTTGTCAGGCACACTCCTCATCTTAGGAGAGTCTGCCACATCAAAGGTAGAGAACTTAGGTCCTAGGGCCACACTATCCTCCACACTTGGGCCTCTTGGTGATTTGGGTTCACAATGCTCAGGCATGGACACTGGCAACTAGGAGCAGAGGCTAGAGTGGGAGGTAAAGGAAAATTCTGCTGGACCTTTGCTGTTGCACATTGGCCCGGGATTGCTGCATGATTGAGATAGGAGCCTGAAGAGGGGTTCATGTTGCCAGGGAAAGGGGGAGCTAGGGACAGTACCAACCACATGGTTTAAACGTATTTCAGTCTTTTAACTACCCACACAGCCATGCCTGTATCTACATACTAGACATGAGGGCTAGAGAATGATATGCTTTATCCCTTCTCTCTTTGTTACCCTTCTCTCTCCTTCCCTCCCTTCTCTCTTGCTTCATTGCTTTTCCTTCTTTCATTCCTCTCTCCTTTCTTTAACTTCATTCAATAAACTTCTAGGAAATCAACAATGAGAGTATCTTCTCTCAAATTATCTTGGATTTAAGAACAAAAATGCACACAATGTTTACACTTTGGGTTCTAGACAAAAAGGAGACACATTTTCAGAGTAGCTTTCTCAAGGTGTGTAGAAAATGGGCAGACGTCTTGGACTCACAGTGCAGCCAGTAGTTCACCTAGAATGGGGACCACACATGGCCCAACAGGCTTACTCAGCAGACCCTCAGCATGCCCTCTGCATTGCCTCCTAAGAGTCAATTTATTGAGGCCCCAGCAGATGGAAATATCAGCTTTCCACTGCTAGACAAAATACCAATATACATAGCTCACAGGAAGAAATGCCTGTTGGAGGCTATAGTTTCAGTGGTTAATATCCATGGTCATCTGGCTCAGGGAAAAGCTGGTTGTCTCATGGCAGCTAGGAAGCAGGGTGGGGGAGAAGAGAAGGAAGGGATCGAGGACAGACAGGCTCTGAGGGCACACCTGGACCCACCAGACACACCCACAGGTGTGCTGTATGCATCCCCTAACAGCTCTTGGTCTGATAATCACAATTAATCGTCATCATTATATTCCTGAAGTGACAGAAAGTGGGGCATTGAAAACCACTGTGCTGATAAACAGCCATCCTTTGTGGGCAAAGGACAGGACCTAAAACAAAGGCTAGAATTAGGAAGACTGAAATGCTAACTTGAGGATCAGCACCCACTATCCATTGGGATTCAATGAGGACTGGGAAGTCAGGAGTCTGTAGGGACAAGGAAAGTGTCCTGATGATGAAGATGAGGAAAAGCTGCTCATCTGGCACTTCCCTACCCAAGCTTACTGCAGCTAAAAAATGAGTTGCTATCAAAACTAGAAAACTGAGAGGGAGACAGTGGGTCATTTCCTGCAGCATATATTTACTTGATCCCTAATACACATCACACCTGTGCTAGTGGAGGAGGTCCACACTCCTGGAGCTCACACTTGAGCCCATGAAATCCTTGCTCCTGCAAAGTCACTGTGTGTCTATGGGAATCTGGGTCTGGTTCTCCAAAGGAAGTTGGGAGAGTCACTGTCACAGAAGTGACACTTGAAGACATGACTAGTGATGATTGGTTTACTCTTCCAGCTATCTAGCCATCCATTCACTCATTCAATACGCTATTCAAGGTGAAAATATTGGCAAAAACTTGGCCTTAGGAGCTAGACTTCCTGGCTGGTTGAGCTACTTGGTAAGATGTCAGTAATGATGACACCTTTGTTTGTGGTTAGGAACGTGAACAAGAGACATGGTGGAACAGTCAGTGTAGGAAAGCAGAGAGCACAGGAAACTAACAAGGTGGACACATATGGTATGGGCATATGAGCAGGATGGAGGGGGAACTGAGACTGGCGGAGAATAGTGAACAAGAGGACTGATTCCAAAAGGTTCTATGTATACCACTAAGGAACCAGGGCATGGCAAGCAAACTAAAAGACAGTTCACATTTTTCAGAAGAACTCTATACAGAGACTTCCTGAATGCTTTAAAAAATCAAAATCTGATATGTGCATCATGAGGACATGGAACTGTGAGGGCAATCTGGGATAAAGGTTTGACTTGCAGACCAAGATCAAAGATTTGGACCTAGTTCTCAAATCTGAAAGGAACATTGGAAGGAAGCAAACCTTGCAAACAAAACTGGCTACCTGGTTGAAGAATATCCATCTTGCACTGGATCATACAATTTGTTGTCCAATATTTTATGTTCATTTAACAATATTTGGGAAAGTCATGATTATTGAAAGAAAACTTGCAAAGGACCTAATTTGGTTGTTTCATGTTTTTTATCATTACTCACTTAGGCTTGACTAATATTACAATCTGTACTGTGAAAGATGATGAGATTGCACTCAGAATGCTGCAGGGAGGTGGCCAGCTCTGCCACCTGGAGAAGAATGATGCCCCAGCTGCCAAAGGCAGCTACCTGCCCAGCTCTTCAGCCTTAGAGAGCCCTGTCCGAGAAGTGTCTCCAGCCCCAAACAGCGTCAAGATTCCACCACAGTAATGTCAGAAATTTTTGACCTGAGCCCCCTACAGCTCAACATAACAGCATGGCTTTACTTATTATACTTTGTTTTTATGCTTTTCTGCTGGATGGGTAAAACCAAGATAAAGCAAGACCTATGAAACAAGAGTTGTAGCTTTTGGATCTTATAAGGTCAGTGCAATCCCCTCAGGATTTATCCTGAGATCCTGTACCTCAGATTGTAGAACCTTTGTCAGTGTCAGCCATGTGGATCCCCCTTTTTTTAAACAAAAAAAAACTGTCCTTTATTTACACTTTTGTGAAGTTAGTAACACAAGGCACTAGGTTGCCTAGCAACCAATAGCTAGCCTTAACCAGACAGGATGTTCATCTTAGGAGTGAGTGAGCTTGTTTGGTTTAGACATTGGGCCAATCCCACCTGCATGTATTTGATCAATTTCCTAGCTTTGTGGCTCCCAACACAGTTTTTTATTCCCTAAAGAGTTTTTAACTATGAAAATGATAAGGTTAGAAAAGGGAATCAATGTGAAGAAGAAGGATATCCAGTCTCTATGCTTATAATGTTTATGATATGATGGGTTTTGGTTACCAGAAAAGAAGGTATTATCCTCGGAGGCTCTTTCTGTTTAGTACCATCTGTATTTTTTTCCCATAATTTTATTGATAAACAAATAGCAATGAGAGAGTTTCAAATCAAATTGGTAGGATAGTTTCAATAATTAACACATTGCATACATTCTTCCTAGTGGTTAATTGCTGTACAAGATGCGGACATGATATCCTATTTACAAACACTGCTAGAACAAATCACTCAAGTGGAAGACCTGATACTATTATGGACTACTGGACTCTTTTAGAATATTTTGCTGAGTTAGCACACCTATAATATTCAAATAATGGAACTAAACAAAAAAAGGGGTTCAGACGAATGTCCATTTTGTATCTGTGTATTCAAAATGGTTAGAATAGATATATAGTTACATTCTCTTAATGAATAGAGGGATTTGTTCTGATAGTGTTTGTAAATAGGATATCATGTCTGTATCTTGTACAGCAATTAACTACTAGGAAGAATGTATGCAATGTGTTAATTATTGAAACTGTCCTACCAATTTGATTTGAAACTGCCTCATTGCTATTTGTTTCTCAATAAAATTATGGGGGGAAAAGTCACATAAAATAAAAAAAATTTAAAAAGGGGGACAAAAAATATATATGTATATACAAGGCAGGATAGATATACAGTTACATTCTCTTCACTGAGAATAAAAGTTTGTTCTAATATTGTTTAGACAAGATATGTCTGCATCTTGTCCTCGGAATGACTACTAAGAAGATAGCAATATGCAATATATTAATTATCATAAACATCCTACTAACCTGTTTTGAAACTGTTTCATTGCTATTTTATATATTTCTCATTAAAATAAATAACAATTATAAAAGAAAAGAATAGAGTGATAAAATTATCTTTAAAAAAATAAAAAGATTCCACCACGGCCACATTCTGGTGAGTACTTTTCAACCGATGGCATGTTTTCTTAGGCTCCTGCAAATAACTCGAGCATAAACTATAGAATTACTAAAATAGATATGGTAATTTTTAGTCATGAGATTTTTCTCACTGTGAAATTTATTATAAAATATTTCACTAAAAAAAGTTTCATTATAAAAATGTTTGTTTACTCTTAGTTAAATAGCATGATAATGCTAATAGGCATTGTTACTGCTTTCATCGTGTCCAAGGCAAACACAGTGTGTAGTTGGAGTCCTTGATTCCTACAGAAGTAGCTAACAGATGCCAAATATGAATGCAACACCCAGACGGAAACTATGTCAGCCAAAAATTCAGCCCAGGAGATAGAGCAGGGCAGAATTTCACATATTCTGCTTCCCCATAGAGTCCTCAACCCCTTGGCTTCTCCTCAGGTCCTTGTTATTAATGCTGACTGAAGTTGACAAACTTTATCAACAGTAAAATATAGCAACACACAAAGGACAAAGTAAAATAGAAGAAAGGAATTCTTCATGGGAAAAAAGTAGTTGTCTTTCTTCATTCATATATAATTAGATGCTATTACTAAAACTTCCAGAGTACTTCAAATTGTTTGAGAATGTAAACTGTGAGCATGCCCCATGATAATGAGTAATCACTTGTGGAATACTTACCATGTGGCATGCTCTCCTAAGGTCTTCACATTGGTTAAATCATCTCATCCTTTCACGAGTTCCTCCTTCTTCCCTTCCTCTGGAAACAATGAAACCCTTCTATTTCATCTTTTTGATATCTGTTCTTATTTTATAGGATCTAGAAACTGAAAAATTATATTTTAGAGACAGAATCCTATTATGGGAATTGTTTTTCACTGCCCAGTGAGTCCCATGGCATTTGGGGTTCTGCAACTGCCTTTTTTCATTTTCTGTAGAAAACCATGGCTTCCTGGTTGCAGCACCATTCCAGTGCCTACCCTGAGCTTCATGCATGCCCCAGGGGTCTCCCAGCCCCAGTCCTCTGACTGGCATGAAGACTGTGCCCTCATGGGGGTCAGGCCCATGGTGTGGCTCTTAGTGTGATCTGTGAGATCAAGATTGGTCTTTCCAGCACTGTGGGAATCTCTTAGTCTTATTAATTATATGCTTGCTGAAATCCAGTAGGTTCTATTTCCATAAGTGAACAATGACCTTATATACTCAGAATCCATAATTATGTTTTTATCACTTGGAGAGAAGTAACATTAACTTTATTTTCCTATTTTTTTTCAGGCAGGACTAATGGATTTATTTACTATTGAGAATATGCTCAAAGTCTGTTCATCTTTTTAAAAACTGTAACTGTGGCTTTGATAAAATGATAGCATCACTTATGCAGAACATACATTTTCATTAATGCAAAGGAGCCCAAGTGTGATGGTGAATGTATGCATTTGGAAGACTGAGGCAGGAGGATCACCACAATTCAAAGCTAGCTTAGGCTACATTGTGAGTTAAAGGCCAGACTGAACTACATAGCAAGGCCCTATCTCAAACTTCCACCTCAAAAAATTAATATAAAGGAAAATTAAACAAATCTTTGAGTCATTTTTGGACAATTTAGGGGACCTAGTTGACGAACAAATAAGAGGAATGTTGAGAGACTAATAAAATAAAAAAGAAAATAAAGAATATAATTATAACAACACACAACTTGTCTTGAGGACAAAGAACACATGTCAATTTCCTTTTAAACAAAATGGCAGCCCTGTGCATGCAGGACCTCTCTGGACCAAACTGAGGTATGCCGCTTGATGGAGACCCTCTGCTGCACCCTCGGGACACCTCCACCCCTCTGGAGCCCTACAAGCCCATGGAGTAAGTAAGAACTTCTGCCATGCTCTTGGGACTCCTAAATGCATTTCAAGCCAAGGCTCAGTGAGTGTGTGGGAGAGCTTCCGTACTCCCCTGCACCCCCCGGAATGCTCCAGACCCAGAACAGGCCTGGCATACAGGCCTGGGGTGAAACTCAGCAT
>NW_004524848.1:2239622-2242917 GCF_000260255.1 Octodon degus | reverse complement strand
TTAATCAGTAAGAAGAATATATGCAGTGTGTTATTTGTTGAAACTGTACTTCTGATTTGATTTGAAACTGTCTCATTGTTGTTTATCAATAAAATTTTGAAAAAAAGAGGGAAATTTATAGCAATAAATTCTCACAACAGGAAAACAGAATGATCCCAAATAGACAATCTTATGCTGCAGCTCAAAGCCCTAGAAAAAGAAGAGAAAGACAACTCCAAATCTCAAATAAGGCAGGAAATTATAAAGATCAGAGCAGAAATAAATGCAATGATGGTGAAGAAAATAATATAAAGAATTAATGGATGAAACAATTGCTTCTTTGAAAGAACAAGTAAAAATGATAAACCTCTAGTCAACTTCATTAATAATGGAAAGAAAAAATTCAAATTCATGCAGAGTGGAACAAAAAGGGTAAAATCACTCACTACAGTCCCTTTAGAAATTGTGAAGATTATCAGTACTTATTTCCAAAGTCCTTACTCACTTATGGGAAAATATGGAAGAAATGGACAGATTAATAGATACATGTGAACTACCAAAGTTAAATCAGGAAGATATAAAAATTCTGAATAACCCAATATCAATCAATGAAATTGGAAATCTAACAAAACAATGTCAACAAAGAAGAGCTCAGGTCTTGATGAATTCCAATCTAAATTCTACAAGAAATTTAGAGAGGACCCAATGCCAACTCTTCTCAAACTCTTCAATGAAATTGAAAGGGAAGCAATTCTCCCAAAATCATTCAGAGAGGTAAGTATGACTCTGATACCAAAGCCAGAGAAGGACATAACCAAAAAAGAGAACCACAGGCCATTCTCCATAATAAACATGATGCAGAAATCCTAAATAAAATATTAGAAAATAGAATGCAGCAAAACATCAAGATTATACATCATGACCAAGTGGGATTTAATCCAGGAATGCAAGGATGATTTAATATACACAAAACCATAAATATAAAACACCATATCAACAGAGTCAAAGATAAAAAACACATGATCATCTCAATAGATGTGGAAAAATCTTTTGACGGAGCTTAACACTCATTCATGACAAAAGCACTACAGAGAATTGGAGCAGATGGTGTTAACCTCAGCATGATAAAAGCCATCTATGACAAACCAACAGGCAACATCATACTTAATGGACAAAAATTGAAAGCCTTCACTTTTCAATCAGGAACAAAACAAGGATGCTCACTGTCACTATTATTATTCAATATAATTCTGGAAACATAGCCAGAGCAATTAGACAAGAGGATGAAATAAAAGGATAAATGATTGGAAATGGATAAGTGAAATTATTATTTGCATATGACATGATATTGCACATAGAAGACCCCAAAAGCTCCACTAATCACATGCTGCTTGGGCCCTGGCCCCAGGCACACTGAGCCAGCCACTGAGACTGGTCTTGGGGCATACCTGTAATCCCAATGCTGGGGAGGCTGAAAACAGGAGGATTACTAAAAGTCTGAGCTCTATAGTGAAACCCTGTATCAAATACATTTTTTAAAAATCCACTAAGACACTTGTAGATTTAATAACCAAATTCACTAGCTTAGCAGGATACAAGTCAATAGCATTTCTATACATAAACAACAAATGCACTGAGAGAGAAAATATGGAAACCACGTCTTTCATAATAACACCCCCAAAATGAAATAGTTAAGAATTGATCTCACAGAGGAAGGAAAAGATACATACAGTGAAAATTATACTACTCTGAAGAAAGAGATCCAAGAGGATTTCAGAAAATGGAAAGATATTCCTTACTTCTGGATAGGAAGAAACATTGTTGTGAAAATTCCATACTTCCAAAATTATTATATAGATTCAATGCAATCCCAATTAAAATGCCTCACAAATTTAGAAAAAATATTCCTAAAATTCATCTGGAGCAAGAAGAGACCTAGAATAGCAAAAGCAATCCTGAGGAACAAATGAAAAGGAGGCATCACTATCTCTGACTTGAAGGTATACTACAGACCTACTGTGCTAAAACCAGTGTGATACTGGTAAAATACAGACCCAAGGAACAATGAGACTGATTAGAAGACAGAAATACAACTACAAGCATGCTCAGCCATTTTATCTTTGACAAAGGGGAAAAACATTTTCATTGGAAGAAAAATAGCCTATTTAATATATGGTGCTGGAAAAACTGGCTTTCCACATGCTGAAGGCTTAAGGTAGACCAGTGCCATGATAGACACAAAACTGCAGTCAAAGTGGATCAAAGATTTAAATATTAAAACTGAAACACTAAATTTTCAGGAAGAGACCTTAAGGACATTGAGGTAGGCAAAACATTTATGAACCAAAATCAAACTACATAGGAAATACTTTAAAGAATCAACAACTGGGATTTTATCTTCTGTAAAAGCTTCTAAACATCAAAGAAATCACCAACAGAGTAAAAAGAAAACACACAAAGTGGGAAACAATTACAGCAGACTGTTCATTAGACAAAGGACTCCTATCTAGAACATATAACAATTTTTTTAAATTAGTCTTCCAAAATTCAAAGACCCAATCCAAATATGGGCATCTGAGATGAATATCCACTTCACAAATGAAGAGATACAAATGGAAAATAAATATAGGAAAAAATACGCAACATCATTGGTCTTTCAAGAGATACAAATTAAAAGGTCACTGAGATACCCTCTTATGCCAGAAATAACAGCTATCATCAAGAAGTCAATGAATACTGGCAAGGCAGTGGGAAAAAAAAGAACCCTTTTCCACTGTTGATGGCAGTGCAGGTTGAAATATAATCTCCATATTATGGGAATCAATAAGGAGATTCCTTAAAAAACTAGGATTGTAGATCCCATGCAAACCAGCTATTCTCCTCCTAGTTATTTTTCCAGAACTAAAATCATCATTCCACAGCAATGTATGTGTACTCATGTTTATAACAGTGTAATTTGTCATAGTTAAATCTTAGGAACAATCCAAATGCCCATCACCTGAGGAATAGTTAAAGATGTAATATTTTTACACAATGGAGAATTATTCAGTTATAAAAAATATAAATTTGAGGCTTTTGTAGATAAATGAATATAGCTGGAGACTATATTGGTAAGTGAAATAAGTCAGATCCACATGTGTAAATATTGTATTATCTCACTAGTGTAAGAACTTAAAGAGTAATGAATATCCAAAAGGTAAAACAGACTTTATGAAAGGGAAAGAAATTGATGGGAAGGAAATATTTGGATGAGGAAAAGGACAAATGTAAGAAAGGAAAATGATATATTTGTGTGTGTGTGTGTGTGTGTGTGTGT
>NW_004524848.1:2233358-2239522 GCF_000260255.1 Octodon degus | reverse complement strand
AGTCTCAGGCCCTGAACCCACCTAGAACAAGTTCAGAGGACACTACCTCAGAAGAAATTGGGAAACACAGCTGAAATGTCTGAATTAATAGCATCTGAAATAAAGAAACAACTGCAGAAAGGTATAGAGGAACTTAGATAAGAAATAACCTCTGAAATAAAAAAAGAAATCTCTGAGGTAATAGCATCTGAAATAAAGAATCAAATGCAGAAGCATATGGAGGGAACCTGATCTGAAAAACATCTCTGTAGGAAAGTAATTAATAGCTACATCTAAAGAAGACACTGATATCAAATAGAGATTATAAAAATGATGGATTCCTTGAATGAGCAATACAGGAAAGAAACAGATCGTATGAAGCTAGAGATACAGAGGAATGTAAATCTCAATCACAAGTTTGCACAACCATGTGAATGAAAGTGAAGATAGAGTTTCAGATCTTGAAGAAGCCATTTCAGCTAGTTACATGGTACAAAAAGATATCTTAAAAATAACTGGGATGCAGGAAAAATAATTCATATCCAGCAAGACAATGCAAAGACGAACAATGTGAGATTAATAGGCATCAATGAGAAAGAAGGACTCAGTGAAAATGATTTAAAAAGAATATGGGCAGAAGTAATAGCAGAAGACTTCCCAAATATGAGGAAACAATCTGACATTCAGGTAACTGAAGCATACACAATGCCAAATAACTTCAACCCAGTTAAAAATATACACATAATAGTCAAGATCCCAGAAATTCAGCACAAGAATAATATACTGAAAGCTGCTAGAGAAAAGAAGTAGATCATACTCAAAAGAAAACCCATCAGAATTATGGCCGACATCTCTTCACAAACCATGAAGGCAAGAAGAGCATGGAGCAGAGTACTTCAAGTCCTCTATGAAAACAAATTCCAGCCCAGTCTACTATACCCTGCAAAACTCTCTTTCAAGTTTGATGGAGAAGTGAAATACTTCCATGACAATGAACAACAAAAGAATTTCATGATGACAAAGCCAACCACACACAGACTTCTGAAAGATGCTCTAGAGAGGGACCAAAATGTTCAGAACTCCACAAATGAGAACAGAAGGAACTCACTAAATAGGGTAAACAATTAAACACAGAAGAAAAAGGAGTAAACAACAGCGGTAAAAAACATGTCAATCATAAGTCAATACATCTCAATCATAAGCATCAATATAAATGGACTCAATTCACCAATTGAGAGAAATAGACTGGCACAGTGGATTAGGAAATAAAATCCAAAACTTTTCTATATACAAGAAACACACTTAACTCATAAAGAAATTAATAGCCTGAAAGTCAAAGGATGGAAAACAATATTACAATGCCTCAGCACCTCATAAAAAAGCAGGGGTAGCAATCCTGTTCTCAGAAAGTCCCAACTTCAAACCAAGAATTATCAAATGAAATAAAGAAGCCCACTATATACTTTTTAGGGAAAAAATTCAAGAGGAAAATTCCACACTCATAAATATTTATGCACCAAACACGAGAGCACCCAACTATATAAGACAAATTCTAATGAACATGAAAAACCTAATATCCAATATCACAATCTTAACAGGAGATCTTAACACCCTCTTATCCCAAAAGATAGGTCAAGCAGACAAAAAACTAGCAAAGAATTAGCAGAACTGAACCAAAGCTTGGAAAAAATGCACTTAGTGGATATATACAGACAATAGAATACCCTTCTCTGACAAAACTAAACCAAAAAAGAGATAAAAATGAATGACCATTTTGTATCTGTATATTCAGAATAGTTGGGATAGATATACAGCTACATTCTCTTAATTCAATGAATAGAAAGATTTGTTCTAGTAATATTTGTTAACAAGACATCATATCTGCATCTTGTACAATGAATAATCAGTAAGACAACAATACACAATGTATTAATTATGAAAACTGTCCTACTAATTGTATTTGAAATGTTCTCATTTCTATTTGTTTCTCTATAAAATTATTGAAAATAAATAGAGAAAATGACAGGCATGAGGAAATGAAACAGACAAACGTGTCTCACCATCAGATTTGTACTCTTAAATTAGATTTACCAGATCAAGAAAGCATTTGCAGGGGCAAGAAAGATGGCTCAGTGGAATAAGCACTCCCCTGGCAAGTGCGAGGGCCTGAGTTCAATCTCTGGTTCAGCCAAAAAAAAAAAAAGAAAGAAAGCACTTGAAGTATGCTTTTATACTACCATTTCAGGAATATAATTTTTAGATAAATGTCCTTTTATTATGTGATTGTAAGGAAAGTCCGTCTTCAAGATTGCTAAGATTTACAAACACAGTCCTCAGTTGACTTTAATTTAAATTTAAATATGCTCCTATGAATTTTAAATTTAAATATGCTCCTATGTATTTCAGCACTGACACACATATAATGTAATAGAAATTCTTTTTGAGCACAAGTTAAATATGTTTCCACAATTTCATTTCAGAGCCCAGTAGGAAAAGTCATTCAGTGCTTCAAAACTTCAAGTGACAATCCTTTTGTAATGAAAAAGTAAAGAAATAGCTATTTGCACCCACTTAGTTTGACTTGCATTATTTCCTGTGTCTTTGTATAGCTTCTTGACAAGTCACCATGTTACCATGTTTCACAGTACTCTTACAGCTTTAGAAAGAAATAATTAGCATGATACAAAAGACACATATTCAAAATGAACAATTGGATGAGTTTTGACAAATATCTATTTTCATCTGGGAAGCTATCACCAAAATCAGGAAAATGCACACATTTACCACTCCTAAAAGTTTCCTTGTGACTCTGCTTCTTCCAGAGGGAAACATTGATCTGCCTGATATTATTAAAGATTAACATGGATTTTTAAAATTATTCATACAATAAAAATGCATAACATGTAAAAGGCCTTAGGTTCAATCCCACATGTCAAAACCAATTTATTGTGGTGCTTAATCAAGGCTTTAAATGAGTTCACCAAAAATTAATGACCATATATCACTGTTTATCTTCAAAATAGATATGCTTGACAGAGTTTAAAGGAGGATTAAAACTAACCTTGCTTTGTTTTCATGGATCTTGCTTACTAACTACAATACTTATTAACTTTGTTTAATTTGAATAGAAAATATAAGTGGTAACAAATGTATATGAATTATATAATACCTTTGATTTAGGAAGAGTGTAAAACCAAGAAGCTGCCATCACCTCCAAAGGCAAGCTCTGCAGCTGGCTCCTCCTCTTCAGAGGAGAGCCTACCTAGGCCTCATGTCAAAGAGAAGACCGTATGCATACCAAACTACCTGGAACAGGAAATAAAAGTAAGAGTCAGGTTTACTGAACCCAGAACTTGGAGCAGCATCCACATGAAACACACACACACACACACACACACACACACACACTGCAAAAAAATTGTTTTTAAATCCATAGCAACAATTTGTAAAAACTCTTGGTGGCTCCTGAATGATGAGTGTATTTATTTAAAACTACTTACCTTAAACTCCAAGGCCTGCTCCTATTTTCATTTCATCTTACTGTTTAGTGGAATCTTGTCACTCTTATATAAGACACAAATTGGTTAGCATGTGCCAAACCTGTCCCTGTTCTCCCCTTCCTATTCTTTTTCACCTTCCTCATACATCAGAGGTACTAACTTATTTCCACTTCTTGTTTATTCACAAACATATTCTTCCATTCAACTCTCATCTCTCCTTATCTTTACAAAACTGTTTCCTCCAATATTCTCACTTGATGATATACACTTAGTTATTTAATATTTTTATGTCTCATCAGCCTCTTGGAAGGTTTTCCTTAGCCACGGTTATTTCTAAGAATGACAATGAAAATTCAATCCCCCAAAATGTACTTAACTTCTGCTATTTTTTCTTCTTTTTCTATACCTTTGATAGATTCCACTACACCACTACAGTAAACTAAAGGGTTGAACATTGTAATGATGACTCTAATGCTATTTTAAGTGACTAGTAATATACTATCAAACACACATAACAAAGCATGTGTGTTTGTAAGTGTGGTTATTAAATAATCCTGAGAAGCATCTATTTTAAAAGTAAAGCATAACAATGGCTTTACTGTAATAATTTATGCAGATGATTAAAATTTTAAAAAGAAAGAAAAACTACAGAAGGGGCAGGCTGAAAACTTTGTAGTACATGAGTCTTAGAATCACTGTCTACCTCATCCACTATGCTCTGGGCACAAAGACCTTGCAGTAGTTTGCTCATTCTTTTTTATTATTACTTTTTAAAGAGAATGAAAAATAGTAAAAAAAATTAGAAATGATACAGAATTTCACTAAATAAAATAATAGGAAATCAACAATGGTTATTATATTGCATATTATGGTCTTCAAATTAGTTGTTGAGACTCCAGATATAAACATACAAAATGGGGCCAAAAAGTTATAAAAATAAAAAAGGAAAAAATAACCCTAAGCACTAACTGCTCCTTTCAGTAGACTATCAGAAATCAGCAGTATAATAAAGGTTGTCTTCCCACGGGTTCTCTTCCCCTGTTCCTCTATGTGGTCACCTCAAGTCTCAGCTTAAGTATCACTGACTCAGAATGCTTTACTTGATCACCCACTCTGAAGTAGCTCCCAGCCATCCGTGGTCCCACCACCCTTTACCATACTCTGCAGAGCACATGTTGTAAAGAAACACTCCAATTTATTTATTGTATCTGTGATATCTCTCCACTCAAGTCCCCCATGAGATTTTTAGTCCCATTAAGAGCTCATAATTGCCTAACTTGATTACTACTTCATCTTCAACAAATATTAAATATCTAGTAGTTATTATAGATTTATTGAACGTGGAATAAATAAAATAAAAACTCTACCAAGATCAAGGTAGAATTGTTGAAAATCATCATTGACTTTAATAAAACATGACTGAGTGTAGTTTTAGTGACACTTATCTTGCTTCCTTGAACACAACAATAGACCAGAAAGACTTTCAAGGGCTGGTTTGGGAGGCATCTATTAAAGAGCTTCCTATGAAAAACATCTTCCATCTTACAGGTATTAAGCTAACTGGACAGTCCTTAATGTAAACCCACCAAAATATAAACTCTAAAAGATGTTATCTTCTGTCACAACAGTCCCTCAGCACTCACCACTGCTTAGAAAGTATTAACAGAAAAATAAAGCATGGCATTTTCCAAATATGTGTTGACTGTTTAAAAATGAAAGGAGAAGAACAGAATGGAACAATAAGTCTTATCAAAATTTAAAGAGGTACAAGAATAAGAAAAAAAATGTTGCTGCCGCGTTCCAGAAACCCCCACCCAGTCCTACCCCAGGTCCAGTGAGTGTTTGGGAGAGCTTCCTTCTACCCTGCGCCAATGGAACAAGTCCCAGCCCAGGCGAAGCATTGGACAGACCCTCTCCCACCGCCTTGGGACGCCCCCCACCACTCCGCAGCACCTCCCACACCCCGCCACCGAGTAGGAAACTCTGTCACATTCCAGGAACACCCAGAACCAGTCATAGCCCAGACGCAGTGAGTGTGAGGGAGAGCTTCCTCTCCCCTCTACTACACCTTGCCCCCTCCAGGCACAGCTCAGGCCTGGTATACATGCCTGGGGTGTAACCCTGCAACTGCAATCCCTGCAAAAAGTGTAGAGGATAGAACCACCCAGCTAGTGCAGGAGCAATATATCTTGCCACAGGGGCACAACAGGTTCACCCTCAAGGGCAGCAGCTGGAAAGAGCTGAGCACAGCAGCCAGACCCAAGCTAGGCACAAGTGGATAAGTCCAAACTTTGTAGAGCTGCACCTGAACTTCAGTACGTGTGAAGGTTATAAATACAAAAAAGATCTACAACAAATGACAGAAGACAGTGCTCCACAAAATGATGAGAAGGAACAAAATGCAACCTCAGAACCCAAGTCCACTGTAACAAGTGCAGAGGACACTAACACAGAAAAAATTGGAAATCACACAGCTGAAAGCAATGAATCACCGGCTTCTGAAATAAAGAAACAGCTGCAGAAAGGTATAGAGGACCTCAGATTGGAAATAAAAAAAGAAATCCCTGAATTAATGACATCTGCAATAAAGAATTAAATGCAGAAAGATATGGAGGAAACCCAGTGCCCACCCGGAACAAGTGCGGAGGACACTAGCTCAGCTCAAATGCTTGAATTAATAGTGTC
>NW_004524848.1:2213845-2223544 GCF_000260255.1 Octodon degus | reverse complement strand
ATATATATATATGCAGAATAGTTTGGATAATTGTTTTGCCAATTTCTGCTCATCTGTTGAACAGAACAGTTAATGCTTAAATTTTTTTTTCTGTATTTAGGACAGGATCTACAAGGTCTACAGGATCTCACTACATAGATCAGACTTGTAGTGATTCTCCTATTTTCAGTCTCTCAATGCCTGAGATTACAGGCACACACCACCATGCCCAGACTCAGTCATCTAAATCGCTGTCTCAGCACACCCTGGGGGTGGGGCTGGCATGGTATGCCGGGGATCCGACCCCAGCCGCTGTGCTCTGCAGAAGCAGTCACTTTAGCCTGCTGAGCTATCAGGCCAACCCTAATGCTTAAGTTTTTCTTAATCTGATTTTTTTCTCCTTTGAATTTCTTCTAACTTCTTTATTATTTTTCTAAATGAATCTTACACATTTACATCTGATAATGTGAAAAACTAATTTGAACATAGTATCATGTAATATAGCAAACATTGTTGAACTCCTGTTACTTTGGGATTTTTTTGTTTGTTTGTTTGTTTGTTTTGGTTTTTTTACATTAACAGTAGCCACTGTTCAAGGTTTATTTGGTATTGTAGTTGGTGTGGCACTGGTTGCGCTGTTCACAGGTAGATCTTTTTACATTATATGGCAATATACAAAAAATGAAATCCTTTAAACAGTTATGCACAATACATGCAGTATTGGATTTGTACACTGGATCCCAGGCTGTGACCAACTGGGAAAAGTTCAGACAAGGCTTGGTGGGTAAAGCTGTGTAACTGAGTAACACACATCTGTTTGAAGAGTAACTGGAGCCTGCACAGTGAGTTTTCTCAGAGATGCTGGGCTACTTCATACTAACTAGGACTACAAGTGCAGCAGTATCCGGCATCAGGACAGATCTGTGGGGTTTTGTGAACCATTTCTACTTCTAACTTTCAGAAACTGATCTTTTCCCCAGGCCATCTTAATAGTGCTGCTTCAATCACATGTCAGAGAAAAAGGACAACTGGCACATCTCCCACTAAACCCTCCTGTAGCCTAGACAGTGACATGGTAACACTGAAAGACTCTAAAACTGCAGTTCCTTCTGGATTGACCACAGGGTATCTGCACTCTTCTTCAAATGTGCCTCTTCCTCAGGAGCCAGAGTCACCCTCACAATATCAGAGATCCCATTCTGTCCCAGGACACAAGAGACACTAAGGAGGACATCATCCTTGATTCCATAGAGCCCATTAATCATGGCAGAAATTGGATGCACACTCCTAAGGTTCTTCATTATACTTTCTTTCTGCCAAATCTGCCACCAACAGTCCAATGGCCCAGGATGTGCAGCCTTTTAGTTCGATCACTTCATAAGCACTGTCAGCCACCTGTTTGTGAAGCTCTTTCCAATGCTCCTTGTCCTCATCAGTGCCTAACTCAGGGCACAGGTTCTTCAGGGTGACACCAGCAACATTCACACCACTCCACAGGGATGCTGGAGTCTCTGTGCTCCCCAAGGATCTAGCCATGGCAGCTAAGTGGGTGCACGCCCAGCCTTTCCTGCATTGGGTAGCAGAACCTGGCTGAATCTAGGTTGCAACCACTGCTGATAACATGGTTCTTGGAAAAGCCACTTATCTTCCAAGCTACATAGATCAAGATAACCACTGGGTTGGACACAACAGGTAACTTGCAGTTGGGATTGCACTTTAAAACATTAGTAATGATGAACTTGGAGATGTTCACATTACACTGCACCAAACTAAGGCAGCTCTCTCCCTCTTGCTGACATGCTCCAGCAGTGAGAATAACCAGCTTGGAGTCTGCAGTTACATTATAGTCTTTGCCAGAGACAATTTTTGGGGTCCTAAGGAAAAGGCTGCTGTGTTGGAGATCCATCATCTCTTCCTTCAGTTTGTCTTCTGTGATATCAACAAGAGCAAGTTCATCTGCCAAGTCCTTCATTAAGATACTGATGGCACAGGCCATGCCAAAAGCACCTACCCCAACAACCGTTATCTTATTCTGGGGAACCTGTTCCTCTTTAAGGAGATTCACAATCAGCTGATCTTTGAGACTGGACATCTTGGACTTAGAACCACATGGAACTAGGAATGCACATGGGGCAGGTGTCAGGGTGTGCACTTTTCTCCTATCACTTTGTTTAGTGAAATCTTGTATCATTTTTAATGTTGTTTTTTTCCTTACATCTCTATTTTCTACTCTTTAAAAATAAAAAAGTGTGCAAAATAATAACAGAATGACTGAGATATACAATTGTCTTTGAAAGACTTTGAGATGAGTCAGAATATATTCTTTTAGACCATTCCTATATTGTACTTTTTACTCAAAAGATTAGGACATCAGTGTTCTAATACTTTCTGTAGCTGTTCTGGAGGTAGTTGTTTATTCACAACTGTTCACTTGTTCACGAAGTTTTAATTATGAGTATTTTCCTGAAAATGTTAGTGTCTGTTCACATAATACCTTTATCTCCCTTGCAAAATTTTCTGCTTAAGCTTAAAGGATCTGTTTTGTTCTATTTTGTTTTTGTGGATTGAATGATGGATTGATTGATTGGTTGATTGATTTTTCGAGATAGAATCTTGTTCTGTAGTTCAGGCTGTCCTTGAACTCATTATGTAGCACAGGCTGGCCTTGAACTTTCATCATTCCTCCTGCCTCAGCCTGCAGAGTTCTGGGATTGTAAGTGTGTTCCACTATGCCTGGAAAGACCTTATTTTACTTAATTAATTAATTTGATTGATTGATTGATTGATTGATTGATTTTTTGAGACAAGTTCTCCCTATGAAGTTCAGGCTGGCCTTAAACTCATTTTTTAGCCTAGGTTGGCCCAAAATTTACAGTGATCCTCCTGCCTTAACCTCCTGAGAGCAGGACCTGATTTTAAAGTAATCACATACTAAGATTTCTGCAATGAATGACTTCTCCTTTTCTATTTGTTTATTTTTCCTCTGCAATTTTCTTTCTCTGCTACTTCTGTGTGATTTGTGCTTACATTACTCCAGTGAAACAGCTTTGACAGCCTGTTTGGTGCCCCTTTTAAATAAGATTTAAGCTAAAATTACAGAGGTGAAAACTAGTAGGGTGTGTGTGTGCACGCATGCACACATAATAAACTTTTATCTGCAAGTATCTATTTTAAAAATTGACTGGAGAACTATCTATTTGAATTTATAGGTATCATATCTTTTACATGAATATATCTCAAAGTAGAAATGAAGACTCATTTTCAGTGTTTAGAAATAAACTGTGAAACCTGTCTTCATTGTGGTAAAACATGCGCATTTAGGAGGGCATTTTTTGAAAGAGGATTAGAATAATTGGGAATAGGGTAGGAAAGTTCAGTTGGAATTTGTTCTGCTGACAGTTAATGTTCATTATTTATTTATTTATCAAATATGGTTAGAGAATATACACAACGGTCAATCCTAAATTAAAAATGAGATAGTTGGAAGTGATACACTAATAATGGATAGGTACTAATTACTGGGGACCTTAATTTTGACAAACACATTGTGGTCTGTACCACTGGGAAAGCAACAGTGAATTATTGCCTTATTTTATAGGCAAAAATGTTGAGGCTCAGTTGACTCAACAACTGAGTAATTTTTCCTGTTTTTCCAGCATTACTTATTAAAGAGGCTACTTTTTTCCCATAGAGGTGTTTGGTTCCTTTAGCAAAGACAGAATGACTGAGTGTGTCTGCAGTGGTATCTGCATCTTCTATTCTATCCCATTGATCCTCGGGCCTATTTTTTCCCAATACCATGCTGATTTTATCACAAGTATTTTGTAGTATAGTTTCAAGTCAGTGATTATGATGCCCCTACCTTGCCCTTGTTGCCCAGAATTGCTTTTGCTACTCTCAGTCTCTTCTGGTTCTAACTGAAGTTTGGGATTGTTCTCTCTAATTGTGTGAGATATGCGTTAAATCTATATACAATGTGGACTGTATGGCCATTTCTACTATGTTCCTTCTTCCTACCCAAGAAGAAAAGATGTCTTTAAAATTCCTGATATCTTCTTCCATCTTCTTTTTCAGAGTACCATAGTTTTCAATGTAAAGTTCTCTGATTTCTTTCATTAGATTGCCTCTAAATATTTCTTTTGATGTTATTATGAAAAGTGTGGTTTTCTTTTGCAGTGAATTTGTTATTTGTGTACAGGAAAGCTATTGATTTTTGAGTATTGACTTTTCAGTCAGATATTCTACTGAATTTATTAAATCTAGAAGTCTCTTGGGAGAATTTTTGGGGTCTTCTGTGTATAGTATCATGTCGTCTTCAAATAATGATGATTTAACTTCTTCCTTTCCTATCCTATTTCCTTTTATTTCTTTCTCTCCTCTCTTGTTAAATGTTCTGGCCAATGTTTCCAGAACAAATAGATTAATCCAGTGATACATTTGCTCTGCCACCATGTAATAAAATCTTACATAACAAAAATAACAAACTAAAATGTGTTGGCTACTTTCTATCCATCAAGTACTCTTCTATATGCTTTATAATATCAATTTTGTACATTCCCACAACTTCTTTATGAAGTTTCTATTTCCATCATCATGTAGTGTGGCAGCAAAATAAAATGCATGGAGAGAAACATACATGAAGGTCTACTAAGGAATTATGTGATCATATAAATTAACTATTAATTCAATTATTATTTTCTGCAATATATTTACTTTACATATTCTGGTTTGTAAATTCAGTATTTCTTTTAAAGTGATTATTGGTCAATTTAATTTCTATTTTGAAATGGAAAGTATATTGTATAGAGCCAGTAATGAATGAGGAAACATGAGGTAGAGCAACAGCAATGACAACTGCCCTCTTATGTCTTTGCCAACAAGACTTGTTGCACTTCTCCATCACACTATTCTGTCACTCAAAACCTGTCAAGAGAGTTCACAGAATGAGGTGTAAGATGTAATAATTCACTCCTAAAATATCAACTATTCTGAGGGCTGGGGAAATGGCTCAGTGGAATAAGCACTTCCCTGGCAAACTCAAGGGCCTGAGTTCAATCCCCAGTCCTGAAGAAAAAAAAAAACTATTCTAGAAAGAGTAGTCCAGGTTTATGAAACTAAACAATTAACTAGCATAAATTAATTATATTGAATGACTACATGCAGATCTCTGTTTCTTAAACACAGTAAAAAAAAAAAAGTTCCATAAAAATACAAGGAAATATCTGTGCTTTCAGTGTTAACAAGAGATTCAAGTTTTACTAGAATTAATTTTTAATAAAATCTGATTGATTTTAGTTTGGAAAAAACACTGTTTTACAGGATTTCACTAGAAAGTGTCTGAATTGAATTCCTCAAATGTATCTCCTCAGGGGGTCGGGGAGTTGGCTCAATGGAATAAGCGCTTCGCTGACAAGTGCAAGGGTCTGAGTTCAATCCCTGGTTCAGCCAAAAAAAAACAAAAAACAAACAAAAAAATGTATCTCCTCAAAAATATTATATTTGTGTATTTATGTGAAGAATATGACTGCCAAGACTCACATATTTAAATTAAGATAGCTTCGTATAAAAACAAGTTACCATAAAGATTTTTTTCTAATATTAGGCTTACAAATCACTCACAATTATTTTGGAATAAACTAATAAACTTTTATTCAAAGTTGAAAATATTACTTCATTAGCTGAGATTATTTACATTCTTGTCAGTGATAGTCAAGAGCACTTTATTTCTACTATAGTTCCGTATTAATCATATAATACATATTATGAAATTATATTTCACTGTACAGTATTCTAAAGCAGATATTGATTTTAGATTAATCATAAAAATTGTCATTTTGAATATTACATGAATGAGAATACACTTCAAGCAGTACGATCCTCATGTTTACTTTTCCTGCGGTGCTCATGGTGCTCCTGTCTCCTCTGCAGACCAGGGTAATGAATCCCTGGGCTTCTCTCCTGCTCCAGTCCACAAGCAAATGTGTTGCACAAGTGTTCTGCTTGCTTAAGTAGCAGCCAATTTTACATGTGATCTGCTGTTTCATCTGCATCTATGTTTATTCTCACTCAAATCAAGTCAGAATTAAAAGGCACAAAACTGGGCTGGGAAGATAACTCAGTTGAATAAGCATCTGCCTGGCAAGTGAAAAGTCCTAAGTTCAATCACTCATACCACAAAAAAAGGCACAAAACTATCAAATCTGGTTTGTGGTGTAGCAATTGCACAGAAAATTTTGATTTCTGTACATCAGTACTTCCTTCTGTTTCCTCTGTTTGCCCCTCTCTCCTTCCCTCTCTCCATCCTCCTTTATTGCTTCCCCCCTCAGTCCTACTCAATTACAGTTCTCTCCACCTTTGTCTTCACTAAGCTTTAACCTTAACTCCTCAAGGTGCAGTGAGGATGGAATTGTATGGATGGGGGAAATGAATAAGACCAAGTGACATTCTGGAGAACATGGCGAGCTTGAGTGTGCCCCTTCTTGGGAGCACAGGAACAGACCCCAGGTGAAAGCGAGGTACTCACTGTGCTGCATTTCTTCTGTGCACAGTACCAGCCAGTATGCCCTGGACACTTTCCCTCCAGTAGGTGGACAAATGGGATGGAGAGAGAGGGCCTCTTCTTCTGCCAGGAACTGGATGGACAGTGACGGCTTCATGAGCTGGGATAAGACAGACCCTTTTCCTTACAAGTTCTGCAAATTTGAACCTCATTTTCATCTCTTTTGCCTTAGAATTTTTTTGTCTGATAGATTATAAGTAATAGTGCTAACTTACTGAAAAATAGAAGTCCCATGAAACAATTCATGCTAAGCTAAAATTCCCTCATAATAGAAGCTTAGTTTTCTTGGGGGAGAAAAGGCACATGAGAAGCAACTCAGCCTCCCTGGGAAGTGCTATACAAAGAGAAATGAATTCTGCTTGAACTTCGAAAAGGCTTTTCAGTGAACATGCATTTCAAGTTCAGCCTAGAGAATCTGATAGTTTTGAAAAATGAATCAAAAACCTCACTGGGACATTTCTCTTTCCTGTATTCAATGTTATGAGTTCAAGAAAGAGAATGTGAGTTTCACTTGTTTTAAATGTTACATTTTGTACTGATGCCTGAAAGCTACATTGTACATAGCTATGTAATTAAATGCAATGACCTCTGCATTTTCCAGGAGTTGCCAATGAAATGCTTGTGTTGTCTCTGTCCAACTTTAGTTATGTAAGTGTAGAAAGCCTTACTAGGTGTCCACTAATTCAGCCAATAGGAAAGTGAAGGTTCTATATCTTCTCATTGTGGTTGTAAACAACTGAACAGACATCATTTCTGTTTAAACTGTCTTTCTCATTCACTCACCTTTACTTTAACAGTCTGAGTGATAACAGACTTCCTTTGTTTCAGTCACTTTGAAAGACTAACAGATTTAAGTGTTGACAGAGGATGGATGGGCAGGGTAGAGTATCAGATGTTATTTGAATTATTAACAAATTGATGATTTAATTAGGAAGCACAAATTTGCTGGAAGCTAATGGTCACAAATGATTGAGCAACTACTATATTTTCAAAACTCAGTAGGAATATTTCCAACATTGTTACATGTGATCTTCAGTCTCTGGCCGTATCCCACTGAATGTGCCTGATCTCCACTGATCATACAGTCTTCACAGAAAGCTTACAAGGATGGTGTCATTATTACTCCCATTACATAGACAAGATAAAAAAAGTTCAGAGATTCTAGGTCTTTAGAATTCCTTTCTAGGACAGAAAATAACTTCAAAACAGAACTGTATACAGGCTTACATTAATGTGATTTTTCTAGCATGAATATGACAGGCAATTACCTGGTCATCAAAGGACAGGAAGTGGGTGTTTTATTCTGAAAAGCTGGACACACTATGCTAATGAACTGTTTTTTCCTGTCTTTTTTGCTCTGTCTCTAAATAGACTCTGGTTCTAGTTTATTCATCTTTTAACTAGACTTTCTACCACTCTGTTTTCAGGTGTCTAGCCTAAATCTTTTGTCTGGCCATCAAGCAGTCAGTTAAAATCAGAGGGTTGTGGTTGTGTGGGTGTAGAAATCCACACTACTTGCAAAGCTGTTCTGAAGCTGTTAAGTAGAAGCATGAGAATGCCAAGTCAAATCTGTCTGATGCAAGAGCTCCCATTCCTTCCACTGCTGTTTGAAAAGGTTCTGAACAGCTTAGAATTGAAACTATTCAGCTCTTTCCCCACAACTGTAGCCTGTACATATTTAAGGTCTAAGAAGAACCACTATAAAGACAAGAAGTTCTATAAGTTGATTGATTTTTTTTTTTTTTTTTTGTGGAACTGGGGATTGAACTCAGGCTCTTGCACTTGCCAGAGAAGCACTTATTCCACTGAGCCATCTCCCCAGCCCTGATATTCTTTATTTTATAATACATGGAATTTATGAATATGTGTGTCAGTAAAGTGTTATTAGTTTAAAGATATGTTATGTCTTCAAAATACTTTACAACCTTAATGATCACCCATAAGTAAATATAAACAGTAATAAGGAATAAAATAATATATAAAAGAAAATTCACTTAATTACAAAGGAAGACAATAAGAATAGAAAAAAGAGTCATCTAGAAAATTTTAAAATGGCATTAGTAAGACACTATATTTTAAGAATTACTTTGACTGAAAGAAGGTTAAAATTTTTCTAGTCATAAGAGATAGTAGGGTTAATGAGCTTTTAAAAAGCCTAACTATATGCTGCCTACAAAACATTCACTTCATGTGTAAGGATGTATACAGACTGAAAAAGGATGAAAAAAGTTGTTCCTTGCAAATGGAAATCAATAAGAGTACCTGTTCTTGAGAAGGGGTGCGGTTGAGCCAAATTAAAGCACAGGGATCTGCCCTTGACCAGACAAAAGCAGGATCTGTTGCTGGACACATAGTGACTGAATGGAACATGTGGCCCAAAACTTGTGGGAAAAATGAATCATTATTTCTTTAATTGTAAATCCTACAGGGTGATGAAGCTACCCACCTGGGCCAACCAGTGTACCAAATAACCAGAAAGCCAATATTGACTCCCCCTCTTTGGGTCTGTCTCCACACCACAGGACAACACAGGTTGTAGTGGCAAGCTGAAACCTTGAAATGACACCTGTGATTTAGAAGCACATTTACTTACGTTGACAGACATGATTGTGATCATTTCCAGAGTATCAGGCCCTGATCTCAGTTGGTCTAGGACTTATATGAGATCAGAAAAGAGAAAATACATAGGCAAAATGGCTTGTCAATTGGGGACTGGTTTAAAGAATGTGCACCTAAGTGACCAGCTTTGTATCACAATGGCGAGTTCTTTCTTTTTTTCTTTTTTATGGAACCAGGGATTGAACTCAGGTCCTTGCGTTTGCCAGGAAAGTGCTTATTCCACTGAGCTATCTCCCCAGCCCCAAGTTCTAAGAGAAGGGAGCAAATAGAACTGAAACAGAAACTGTTGCCTAGACAAGTAACAAACTGAAGTATACTGGTGGGGGATGGGGGATCTGGTACAAGGTGACAGCCAGCAGATCAACCTGATCAAAGAAGAGACCAATGTCTAAGAAAAGTTTCACTTCAGGAATATCACATAGTGCAAGTGAAAGACAGCTTTAGCAGACAGGTTGGAGAGGGGAAAAGTAACACAGATCCTATGGTATACCCTGGAGGCCCAAGATCAGACCAGGAAGTTCAGAATAATATTTCCACCTCTG
>NW_004524848.1:2200901-2205999 GCF_000260255.1 Octodon degus | reverse complement strand
AAAAAAGAAATTGTAATTTAGGAAGCAATTGCTGCTTTGGTTTGTACCAATGACAGCAATGCATAAACTTCAATTTGAGATACTTTGGCCAGTAGGATGAGGTAAATGCTGAAATCCAACTGTTATGAAGTGAAGGGGTGATGTAAATGATAAACTAGAATTACAGTATATTTAAAATCTTTAAAATGGAGTAGTAAAGAATAGAATTGATGGGCTGAGGAGATAGTGCAGCAGTGTAAATATCTGCCTGGTAAGTGCAAGGATCCAGGTTATATTCCCTGGTACTGCATGCCAGGCCAGCCCAGAACACTGAGCAAGCCATGACAGTGACCAAAACTGGGCATGGTAGCATGCATATAATGCCAGTGTTGTGGAGGCTGAGAAAGAAGGATCACTATGAGTCCCAGGTGCATAGTGAGACCCTGCACCAAATAAATAAATGAATATTTAGTAAATTAAAAAATAAAAGAATGGACACCCTTGATATTCAGTTAGCAAGCTAGAAGACAAGCTGGATACTCACCCAAAGAACCTAGAATTAGCTATTTTTTTTTTAAAAAAGAGACATTTATTTTAGCAATGCAAGTTCAAAAGTAATGCAATGCTTAATGACTTTATTCATTCAAATAATATTTTGAGCTATTATGTTTTATAATTAGACAAAAGCAAGCCAAAAAAATCAAAATCATTTCATAAATATATAGTTCAATGCAAAAAAGTAAGAAACAAGGATTATTTTTGCACTGATAAAAAGAAAACTGGATAGTCAAGAAATTACATACAATTAATTAGTGTAATAATTTAAATCTTATAATTACAGGGAAAATGAAGAATACAAATAAATGAAAGGTGAAAGTGCTAATCTGACTACAGGAGAGAAACACACCCATGAGGATTCCTTCCCTCCTAGTCTTCTGATTTCTACCTAATTAAAAGGTCATAGATAATTTTTGCCTACTTATAGATGAGCCTCCATTTGAGCAATCTGATGATCTTCAGGAAAAAAAGGGAAGAAAAGGCTCTATTTCTTTTTATGCCTTTTCCTAGTCAAGAACACAGGTCTATAGTGACATTTAATATTTCTCTGGGGTTCTGAATTAGGACACAAAGAACAATTTTCTTTTTATATTTTGTGGACAAACAAAAGGCAAATATGTGTGATTTATCCAAACAAAGATAGCTTTGAAGAAATGTGTATAAATCACAAATTTAATTTAAATACTGTAGCTATACAGTGTTTGCCAGGCAAAGTTTCCACTTATCTTTAATTACAAGAAAGTCTGAGTGGAATGGAAAAATATAAAGCAAAGATAGAGATGCTTATTGACATTAAGAAATTCAATTCAGCCAACTTGTATTGATCAAATGATTCACAAGCAAAAATATTAAGTGCTATTTTCTACTGTCATAAAACACAAATTTTAAAAGATCATATAGGAGAAAATTAGACAAATCCTGTAAAAAGAGTAATTAGATAAGAAAACCAGTATGATAGGAAAATATCCAGAGAAAAAATGACATTGAAACTAGACTTCATATATCTTGACAGGTGAACATATAAGGTGAGAACAATTCCAAGCAGAGAATTGTCTTCCCAGGAAGGACAGTGCATGCAGCATATTTTGGCTGGACATACTGCATGAGAATGTATCTCATCTGGGGAAATATTTTAAAAGAAACACGATCTAGTTTGCATATTACTTTTAAAGCTTGCTGACTTTTCAGTGATATCCACTCTTGTCAAGTGCCCCTGTGAAGGAGGAAGTTCTTTCACAGGTTTCAGTTGAAATACTTTATATAGAGAATAATATGAGGATACAAAATCAGAACAAGAAAACAATAGAATCAAACTGGAAAAGAACAGAAAGCCTTCAAGCCCTCATTAATATCACTGCATGTTATCAGTGAGGTGCAGGCAGCCACACTTGGCTATTCCTGCTTACATGGAAGAAAATAGGGTGTAGGGCTGAAAGGCAGACACCTGCTCCGCACCTACCTGGTCCAGTATGAGGGCAAGTACTTAGAATCATGGAAGGCATTGGACAAATGCCCTGTGACTGGTCATGCACAATATCACTTTATACAGTTGTGTTGTTCCCTCCTTCCCACAGAGAAATCACATCCCTGAAGTCACATAACTGGGAAAGAAGCAGAGTGGAAAGTCAAACCTCAACCAGTCTGACTGAAAGGCTAGCATCCTGCTAAAACTACTCAGGTTCTCTCCAAAAGGGAGAGCTGCAGCTCAGATTGCAAGTGTCCTCCAAGCCCTTTGCTAAACTTGGTCATCTGCTGCTGGTATTTTTGGGAACCAGGACCCTGGGGGGAGACATGTCACCCAAAGCCTAGAGAGAGGGGCCCTGGCTCTGCTGTCTCTCTGCTGCTGGCCCATGAGAGAAGCAGCTTTCGTCTGCCATGTGCTGGTGTTCTGGGGCACTGCGTCACCAATAGCACCAAAGGCAATGGGGCCAGAGACCAGAAACTGAAGCTGTTAAAACTTGGAGCCAAAATGCATCTCTCTGCCTTTGAACTGTCTTGGATATTTTGTCAAAGTAGTGGACGGCTGAGTAACATGAGGAGACCTTCTTTTGTTTTCCCTTTTATAGCAACAGGCCTAAGAGGTGGTCAGAAAGAAGTAATAAATTGCCAGTTGACAATAATTTCCTGTGAGTGCTAGTTTCTAGGCAATGCTAATATCCTTCCTCAATGATCAAACACAGTGCTAGTAGTCACAGCATAAACAATATGCACTAAGCAAATTACTGCCATATACTAATGGTGAGTTATTGAACCAGCTAACTGATGCAAACAAGTGATTTACTGCCTTTCTCATACTGTCATAACAAAGTAACACAGATGAGGGCTGGAGCACCAGAAATTTATTTCTCACAGTTTTGTGGCTGTTGAGTTCAAGATCAAGGGTATCCAACAAATGAATGATGTGCGTTGGAAAGCAGGGAGTATCAATTTCCAGCACTGCCTATAAGAATATTTGAAAATGTGTTATCTCTTGAGTTTATTACTCAACAAAGAAACAAAGCACCTGTGGCTTAAGGGGGAAATGATAGCTAAGAATAGTAATACTATTTGTGAAAGTCGCCTTAATATAAGAAATCCCAAAAAAGCAAGCATCCAAAAAGAATGTGTACTTTCCAAAGAAGTGTAATTGTTTGATAATGTCAATAAGCTATTTCTTAAAAGAGAGTGTTTGATTCAGTTATTTTCCTTGGAAAAGTTTCACCTTAATAGAATTTATGACCACAGTTCAAATTTTCCTTTGTTGATATAACATTAACTTTTAGGAAAATAGTACATATTATCATTGTCAAAATACACTAACATACTATTGATAATAAAAAGAATAAAATCCAACCACTCAAAGATAAGCATGAATAACATCTTGATGTTTATCTTTCAGAATATTTGTACAAATAATTTTGTAGGATTTATACCATTTACTCCTTTTTAAATTTACATATGTCAGTTCTTAGAATAGCTCTTTGTCCATCAATGTTTGTTTATGATACCTTATTTTCTTTAACTCTATTACACCTTAAATTGCTAAAGAAGATTTTATTATACTGCTGTGCCATACATCTTGGACAATATATAAAAATCGCCATTTTGACTCACTAATCACAGATGAAATCTTAAATTTGAATGGTTAATTTTTATTTTCTTAATGAAAATTTTTATGTACTTATTTGTTTTCATTTCATGTAATTTTAGTTGATTTTCATCACCAGTTTTCCTTAAAAGTTTTTTTTTTCTTTTTCTGGTATGACCAATAGCTTTCCAAGCTCACGGATGTTCTAGCGCAGATTATGCAACTGTATGGCAGGTGATAGTGATACAAGGGAATAAAACTCCCAACTTGAAAGATACCTGGGATGAGTTTGTGTTCTCTAAAGTCAAGGAATGCATTTTATGAACAACAGAGGTTAAGAGCAGATCATATTTATTGGGGAAAGAAAACTGATCAAACAAGAGACAGAAGGGACCAACCAGCTTCCTCGGGACTCTGTCTTTCCTAGGGATTTTTATAGAGTAAAACCATGAGGTGAGGCAAGTCTGAGGTGGAAAACATGGAAACTCCCTATGTAAGCATAGCATAGGAAAAAAGTATGGCCAACTAATATGGTTACAAGCACAAATGCTCAGGTAAAATTGATTAAATCCAGGACCAAATGGGAAAGCACATCACATAACAAGCAGGTGTGAATATAGAGCAGGATTATGCTGTAGGGGTGGAAGTAGTGACTTCCTGGCTCTCTCAATGTGGTGATCACTCCCAGATACTTATCTTTAGGAAAGTATGCATATATTTGATCTTTTGTCTTGAGGTCTAGCCCACAGGGGCAGTGTCTATCCCACAGTTGCAAGGTCTTCTGTTCCATACTGTCTCCTTGAGGGCCTAGCGTTGTCTGAGGTCTTCTGTTCCATAGCCTCTTTGAGGGCCTAGCCCTGTCTGAGTGCTATAATATTTCTATTTAATTTAGCTGCCTACAACATTAGTAGGGAGACATGCAAGACCAGATGGGAGGGTAGTCTGAAAGAAGGGTTATTAAAGTTCTTCTTTATAACAAATTAGAGTCTGCCTGTCCTGAAGGGATATGTATTTTTTGTTTGTTTGTTTGTTTGTTTGTTTGTATTTGTTTGTTTGTTTGGGGGGATGCACATTGTTTCATGACTTTTTCACAACACACAGAAGAAAACACCACCACCTGTTCTGATGTTAGTGATGAAAAGTCACACTAGATGCTACAAAGGGCAGAGGAGACTATTCCAAGAAGAAACCACAGATGTCTGTCTCTGCTTTGAACTGCCCAGTCTTTGACTTTATTTCATCATACAATGAAGATGTTAAATTGGAAGAAACTTAAGACATGCAAAGAGTCACAGTGACACAAGGATGATAGCAGAACCTCCACATTTGACATACAGGAACTATTATAAATCAGAGCTCGGCAGATGTCTGGTACACTGAGTTTGCAATCCCTAAAACTGAAGAATGAACTCTAAGAACAGCAGAAATTTAGTAAGAAATATTTATTGAGGTATGAATTAGATCCTGTCATACAGGGACAGGAGGTGACACCCA
>NW_004524848.1:2198413-2200750 GCF_000260255.1 Octodon degus | reverse complement strand
TCTCAGGCAGTTGTGGCTCCTGGGGTCTTGGCTGCACCCCAGGAGACTGATGCCTATGTAGACATTAGGGCAGGTGTTGTCACTTACGTCATCCCTTAGAGAATATGCAAGCCTGGACCTTTCATTGTTATCTTAAGGCCTGGCCTGTAATTCATCCATCCTGTGATAATTGTAGTGTTTTTAGTTTGTTTGTATGTTTGTTTGTTTTTTCCTGACTCTATTGAGGGTCCAGCACTACCTGACAGCCTATAGTATTTCTACCTAACTTAGCTGTCTACAGTAAGTTTATAATTCCAACGCTGTTTTTCTTTAGCATTTGTTTGCCTCCTGCTCACCTGTGTTATAAATTCAGTTTTCTTTCCCACTGAATTGAATTTTAGTTTTGCTGAATTTTACATACTTACAGACTGAGGAAGTAGAGCAACCTTCTAGCTGCATCATGCAAAATGTGCATATCTTAGTATTTAACATGAATGTGGGTCACAGAGCAGGCTCAGGGCTATTGGAATGTGACTTGGGAGTTACAGAACACAAAGATAAAGAGGAGTAGAAAGAGGAGAGTTTTTATTGTCACTTCATGAATTCACAGATAGAGCATTCTTATGTAAAATAATCCCAAAAAGGACCGCATAAAGACAAACATCGCAGATGGAAAGGACCTGATTGATCACTGCGCACTGTTTACATGCATCAAGTTTCAACAACCTGCCCTATAATTATGCATAATTAAAATAGTAACATTGGGTAAAAAATGACCCTGCTCATCAGCATGGATTTCTTTTTGCTCTCACAACAGTGGCTGCCTTACAGTGAGGGCTGTAATGATGTTCCCAAGGTATACGCAACAATGCCTTCTCCCTTTCAGTGGCTCAGGCTAAAGTTGAACCAGTGCCAGCAGTTCACTGGGCAGACTGCACCCTCCCCTGGGTGCTAGAGTCTCTGCAGCTCAGAGAACACTGTCCAAGCTCCTCTTCCTCAGTTTCCTTTGCTTCTCAGGAGAGCTGTTGCTGCTTCTGCCCACAAGAGAAAGTGAGTCCATGGTGGGCCCCAGGGAGGAGATGAAGCCTGGGAGTGCACCTGTTCTAGAGCCCTGAAGCGGTGTTATCAGTGCAGAAGATAGGACTCCGACTTTGTCTCTTCTTGCTCACCAGGCCTAAACATGTGTGAGCTCTGTCCTACCCACCCCACCCTCACAGTGTGCACACATCCCTGTTTCCTGGAAACATATAAAAAGTCCCCTTTGACTTTCAGTCCCTTTGCTCATGGGGTGATCAACTAAAGCCAAGATGATGGAGGCTCCCATGTCCAAACACAATCAGTGGACATCACTTCTCTGCTGAAGCCATGGAAAAGGGACACCTTTGGCCCCGATGAGACCAGCGTCAAGAGGGTGGTCTTTCAGACACTCCTTCACTCCTCTCCAACTTTAGCATAACTTTTGTTCCAGTCAGGAGGCAAGTTTCATAGGCAGTGTGCATGGAAAAAACAAAAACCTTCTCAGGTGGCTGTGGATGCGGGGGTCTTGGCTGGACCCCTTGGGAGGCTGCAAACAGGCGGATCACTACAAGACCAGTCTAGTAGTAAAACACTGTACACCCTATAGAACCTTCCCTAAAATACAAAAAAAAAAAAAAAGTAGCAAGGAAGCAAAGAGTTTTTAAAACCTATACTGACTACCCTACCCCCAGAAATACTCACCCCTTCTTTCAAATGCTCTCTGGCTATAACCATGGCCCTTGTTTTTGGAATACTCTTTAAAACCAGCTAAGTCCATCCTGATGAATCCTGCCTTTCTGAACTTTGGATAGCTACAACCTGAGCTAATCATACACAAGATTAACCACAGTTTAAAAGTTAATAGTAATAAAAGTACTTCTGTTCAGATATAAAATTCAATAGAAAACCAGTTGATGCTAAATCTAAAATATAATATTATGTAACACAGGGCCTATAACAGCTTATCTCTGTTTGCTGTTCAGCCTTATATGTTCCAGAACCCAAAGTGTACAAAGTAATTACTTCAAAGCAGACCCTCACAAGTAGTGCTTCTAAGATATGAAAGGTTTCAGGTTTGATTTTCAAAGATCAGTGTTTTCTTCTTTTTTTTAATTTGTACAGGCTCTCACTACATAACTTGGACTCCTAGTGATCATCGCGTCTCAGGGGAGGATCCCTAGAGTCCTCAGTGCATGACCTCACCCAGTTTCAAGGCCCCTCATGGTGCAGTGCCCACATGGCAGATGGTACTGGGGATTGAACCTGGCTCCTTGTGCTTGCCAGGAAGGTGCTTAAACTACCAAGCAATTTCTCCAGCCCTTTAAATGAAACATAACCACA
>NW_004524848.1:2190176-2193291 GCF_000260255.1 Octodon degus | reverse complement strand
ACCAGCAGAAATTGACAATACAATTATCTAAACTATTCTGCATATACACAGAAATATATTTTTGCCTTCTTTCATTTGTCCTTTTCCTCATCCCAGTTTTTCCTGCCCTTTGAACAATTTCTTCCCCTTTCACAGTACATGTTTTATGCTTTAGATTTTCCTTACTCTTTCTGGTTCTCACGCTAATGAGATAATGTTGTTTGAACATGTAGATCTGATTTATTTCACTCTGATAGCTACATCCATTTATCTACAAAATTCTGAAATTTATCTTTTTCTATAGCTGAATAATACTCCATTGTGTAAAAATAGCATAACTTTTTTATGCATTCCTGAGTTGATGAGCATTTTATTTGCTTCCAATATTTTTTTCCTTTTTTGAATTTCTTATAGCTTCTTTGTTATTATTCTGTTTTGTTGTGCTATTTTCTTTAAATGAAAGTTACACATTTATATCTGGTAACCTGAACAAATAATTTAAAGAGAGCACCATGTTATACAGCAACCATTGTTGAATTATTATTACTTTATGATTAGTGAAGTCTTGTATCATTTCTAATGTTTTTTTTCTGTCTCTAGTTTGTATTCTTTAAAAATTAAAAAAAGAATATGTGCAATAATATGTGGTCTTCATTAATAACAATAAGGAAATAGTTACTACTTCAAAATTTTTCTTGATACCTGAATGATCTATATCTTATATTCAGAAGAAGGCTGCATCATGAAAAGGACTGGGGGTGGGGTGCATTTTTAGTGATAGTAAAGAACTGATGCCATCAAGTTTTGCAGATGTCGTGTGAGTTCAGGGTCCTGGTGAGTCTGGTCCACACCTACCACTTGCACTGAAAATTTGCTGAGCATAGGTCAGTGCTCCCCATCAGTAGTGAGAGCATTGGTGAGCCCTATCTGGGACCCCCAATGTAGCAGAACCTTACTGACCCATGGCCCACCACTCTCCTACCACTGCTGAATCCTGGTGATCATCGAGAGTTTCAAATATGTCAAAATAAGGAAGAAAAAGGCAATCTCAGTCCTCTGGCCCAAAAGTCCAGAAGATAAGGAAACAAAACTGGCATAGAAAAACATGCCCAGAAGACTTCCATGGTGACATTCAGGAGCCTTGATAAACCCTACTCTGTGACCACCCACCATCAAGACAGCCCTCTAGAACTTTAGTTTGCTCTCATCATCATCAGATCTTTTCTCAGCTGGGGCTTGCCCCTGCCCACTCACTGAAGTGTAAGCCACACTGAACCCCACAACCTAGAGCTTTGGTGAATCTACCTAGCCCTGTACCTCTCCTGTGAGCCTTGCTCACGTGCATCCTGCCCCCCACCACTGTTGCAGTCAGGGACAACATTGGGAGCTTCAAAAATGACAAAAGGAAGGAACAAAAGGCAATCCTAGACCTCTAGTCCACCCAAAATAAATACAGGAGACAAAGTCATAGAAGAACTTGGAAGTCACACATGTGAAATTTCTGACATGATAGCACTTGATGTAAAGAAACAATAAATCAGATCAGAAATAATCTCTCAGGTAAAAAAGGAAATGACAACAATCATGAAAGAATTGCTCAATACATCTAAGAAGACATAGTTTAAAAAATAGAGAGGAATATGAAAATGGTGGAAACACTAAACAATACAAGAAAGAACTAGAATGCATAAAACAGACTCAATCACATATTCATGACAGCATTCCATTGAAAGATGGCAAAATCACTTGAACAAAACAGAAGACCGACCTTGAAGATATTACACCTAGTAGTATAAAGTTAGATGTATTGAGCAACATCACACTAAAAGAACAAAAATTGAAAGCCTTTTCTTTAAACTCAGGAACAAGCCAAGGATCCCCACTGTTATGGTTTGTGTGTATTTTTGTCCCCTAAAGCCTCATGTACTCACTGAGGCACATCATGACTAATTCATGATCCAAGGATCAGATTATGGGTCTGAGTACTGCTGAGATTATGGGTGTGAGTGCTACATCTAGCCTGGCATCGATAGCTTGAATGTAACATAAGAGAGACAGAGAGACAGACTTGCTCTTGCTCTCTGTTGCCCTTTTTGCCTCTACTCCTCCCATTTGCTCTTGCTCTTTGAGGTTGCCATGAAGTGCTGCCTGTGGTTTGGAACCAGATGAGTATGGACTGAAAACTCCAGTAACTATGAGCTAAATAAACCTTTCTTTCCTTCATGTTGGGGCTCAGGTATTTGTCTGAGTAATGAGAGAAGAGTAACTGAGACACCAACTATCACCACTCCTGTTCAATATAGTTCTGGAAACATTATCCAGAATAATTAAACAAGAAAAAGAAAATAAATAGTGATGGGAAGGGAATAAGTGAAATATCATTATTTGCAGATGACATAATACTGTACATATAAGACCCCCAAAAACTCCTCTAATAAGACACTTGTAAATTTAGTAACCAAATTTACTAGCATAGCAGGATACAATGTTGACACTCAACATTTCTATACACAAATAAGGAACACATCAAGAGAGAAGTTAGGGAAAACCACATCCTTCACAATAACAACCAAAAAAAGAAATGCTTAAGAATCAATCTCATAAAAGAAGTAAAAGATTTATACAGCACAAATTATAGTACTCTGAAAAAAAAAGAGATCAAAGAGGATTTCAGAAAATGGAAAGATATCTCTTGCTCCTGGATAGGAAGAATGAACGTCATAAAAATGGCCACAGTGGGACTGGAGCTATAGCTCAGAGCCATAAGCACTTGCCAAACAAGTAAGTACAAGGTCCAGAGTTTGATCCCTGGTACCAAAAACCAAAATAAAATAAAATAAATAACCATAGTTCCAAAATTATTATACAGATTCAATGCAATCTCAATTAAAATACCATTATAAATCTAGAGAAAACATTCCTAAAATTCATCTGGAACCAGAAGAGACCTATAATAGAAAAAACAATTTTGGGCAACAAAGGAAAGTCAGGAGGAATTATAATCCCTGACTTGATAGTATATTACAGGGTTAGGGAGATGGCTCAGTATAATAAGCACTTGCCTGGCAAGCACAAGGGTCTGAGTTCAATCCCCAGTTCTGAAAAAAAAAAATTAATTAATTAATTAATTAAAAAA
>NW_004524848.1:2176124-2179960 GCF_000260255.1 Octodon degus | reverse complement strand
GACTGGTCCCGCCTGCGCAGGGTAGCAGGAAGCTCTCCACACACTCACCGGACCTGGGCTAGGACTGGGTCTGGGGGTTCCCGGAAGTGGTCAGAAACTCCTACGGACCTGGGCTAGGACTGGGTCTGGGGGCTCCCGGAACTCGGCAGAAAATCCTATCTTCTTATTATTGTAGAACTAAATAACTATGTGAATTATAAGCATGACAATAATTGTAAAATACATGAACACATAGTAAACACTCAACTGCACATTAAGGACAGTTCTTTTTACTGTTCTAAGCATCCAAATGTTTAAGTCACTACAGAATAACACTTAATAATAATACTTTTTTAATTAAAGTAATATAGTTTCATCTTCCAATTTCTCTTTTTACTTTTCTATCCACTCTCTTTGCATCCTAGGGTACAATCAAGGTCTTATAGAGTGAGACACTGCTACTGAACAGAATTAAAAGTAACTGACCTTGTTGAAGAGCATAAGCTAAGTTCACATACCTCTAAGACAGTTACTTGTATTGTGTTGGGATATTTCCTTTTATTTTTCAGTACTGAGGATTGACTGGGGACTTTCACATGCTAGATAAGTGCTCTACCACTGAGCCACATTCCTGTCCATTTTAAGGTAGGTTCTCATTAACTTTTACAGATGCAATCTTTACCTCAGTCACTTCAATATCTGGGGTTATAGGTGTGCAGCTACCACATGATGCTATGGACTTTTTCTTTTAAGATGCTCACAAGCAATGGCTTCACACAGAGCTCACAAGTCTTCTTACCATTCCAAACACTTTTTCACTTTTCTGAATAATGTGAAGAACTAAATGAATGTGAATTATCCAGTGATAACTAGGCCTAAGGACTCATTTCTAGCCTGCTATATAAGTAACATGGTCATTACAATCTGAAGCCCAGAGGATTGAGCTAGTAATCATCAAAGTGAAGCACCAACAGGCTCTCCAACCTGCCAAAATTTTACTCATTCTTCTCAGGGTCAGAAACATGCAGGGAGCTCAAAAGGTGAGAAAAAGGTGGAGTAAAAATTTTGCTATACACATGCCCATGAATTTCCAGTTTAACAATTAATGTGCTACTAGTGTTGAATATGATTCTCTGGATGTTTTATTTGTCTCTGTAAGTTACTATGTTTTAGGACTTACAGATCTCTGATGGAGCAAGAAATTGACCAAGCATTCAACAAGGTGGAGAAAGCCAAGTTCTTTTATTAAGCAAATTACCCAGTCGAGCTATATACTCCAAATTCTAGCCCTTGAGCAATGGGGTAAGGAGATTTTATATTCCAATTTAAATTGGGCTGGTCTGGGGTTGAGTGAAGTGGAATTTTTAGAAGCAGCAGTTTTGTAGGTGCTGTGTTTCTGAGGTTAGGGGATTTGGTGTACAAGATAAAAGCTAACAAGATCAGGCAGTATTTAATGGAAACATTTTGTGGTTACATACATTGTAGTTATAGGACAAGCATAAAACATTTCCTATTGCACCTGAAAAAGGAAAAAGAAGCTGTGAAAACAAGGGTCTATGGGCTTAAGGCATTTAAATTCTTCTTTAGCTGCATAGTCCAAAATTGAATATCCCCTCTCCTCAGACACTAAATCAGTGGGGGATAACTTTTCACTAATAAGAGTTGGTGTAAAATGTGAGTAGCTCAACTCTGACTACAAATGCTAGCAAAAATGGGCATTTTAGTGAGTTTTATGAAATGGGAATTACACCCCCAATAGAGCCATAATTGAATGGAAAAAAAGACCTGTGAGACCAAACTCATTTCAATTATTAGTTTTTGGTTTATATCCTGAAATAAGCTGAGCATTGATTTTTTTTTTAAGGATGAACTTTTCTTTCCTGCAAGTTTATAAAATCAAGAAAGATATGGTGGTCATTAGCCTCCTTAATTTTCTTTTTTTCAAATTTAGTTTTATTTTATCTGAAGAGTAAAAACAAAAGCAAGAATAAAAATCAGAAACAAAGACACGCAAAGGGCAATATACAACAATACATGTGTTACAGATTTTCAAAACAAGAATAGCTGATCAACAATCATTAATATGGGGGCCAGGGAGATAGCTCAGTAGAATAAAAGCTTGCCTGGCAAGCACAAGGGCCTGAGTTCAATCTCCAGTTCCGCGAAAAAAATAAAAAGAAGCAAAACAATTGTTAATATATTACCCATTTTATCATCAAATCTCTTATTCAGATTAACAGATATAATTTTGTAAGATTGGACACATAAGTGAATATATTACCACTTGATTTCAAGAAACCTTCAATTTTTGTTCAGTTCTCTCTCTTTTTTTACCTTTTTCTAAAAATTTATTTTAAAGACAGTATAGTAATAATTAATATGAAATTATAAATGGTACATATTTAGAAGACCCATATGACAGATATTCAAGGATAGTTTTTGTATTACATATTTTAGATGCTTAAATTGTAGACAGTGTACAGAATTAGTTAAGGTGAAAATTCTACATATTCACTGCTATTTTTTAAAAAATGATGGAAATTCTTAGTACAATCACTTCAGCCACTCTGTATGTATATTTGCATGTTTTCTCCCTTCCTCTTTTCCTATTTTTGATCCTTTTTCTCATCTTCATTGTTTAATCCTTACATTTCATTTCTTTCCATTTTAGTATATCTGTTACAACTTTCAGATTTTATTTATTCTTTTTGGTTCTTACACTAGGGAGACAATGCGACATTTACACATGTGGGTCTGATTTATTTCACTTAGTCTAGCTTCTAGTTGCATCTACTTACCTATGAACTCTTCAAGTTTCTCTTTCTTTATAGCTAAGTAATACTCCATTGTATAAAGATACCACATCTTTTTCATTCGTGCTTCACGTGATGGGCATTTTGACTATTTTTCAGGATTTGGCTATGACAAATTGTGCTGCTATAAACATGGGTGTACATATATCACTATGGTATGATGTTTTCAGTTCTTTTGAGAATATACCCAGAAGGGGAATGGCTGGATTGAATTGGATTTCCATCCCAGTTTTTTTGAGGAGTCTCCACACTGATTTCCACAGTGGTTGTACCATTCTACATTCACACCACTAGTGGGGAAGGGTTACTTTTTCTCCTGCACCCTCTCCAGCATTTGTAATTAGTTGATTTCTTTCTGATAGCCATTCTCTTTTGGTGTGAAATGGTATCTCAATGTCATTTTAATTTGCATTTCTCAAATGGCCAGTGATGTACAGCAATTTTTTAGGTATTTGTTTGTCTCTTTTACTTCTTCCTCTGAGAAGTGTGTATTCATCTCCAATTCACATTTTGGATTGGGTCTTTAAATTTTAGGGCCCTAATTTCTTTTATTTATTTGTAAATTCTAGATAGAAGATCTTTGTCTGCGTGGTTATAGGTTAAGATATTTCCAAATTTGGGGGTTGTCTTTTCACACTGTCAGTGATTTCCTTTGACATACAGAAACTTCTCAATAAGAGGAGATCTCAACTTCCCTGGTGGTCTAGTGGTTAGGATTTGGCATTCTCAATAAGAGGAGGTCTCAGTTGTTGACTTTTTAAAGTATTTCCCATCAAATAAAATATTGATTTTTATCCATGAACTGTCTGTCTACCCCTACGTCTTCAAGATTTCCACCTACTTTTTCTTCCAGAATGTTTAGTATTTCTGTTTTAATGTTGAGATCTTAATCCATTTTCACTTTAGTTTAGTAGATCTCAGTCACTTTTAGTCTTTGGCATATGAAGAGCTAGTTTGTCTAGCATTATTTGTTAAAAAGGCTAACGTTCTTCCAGTGAATATCTTTGGCTACTTTGTCCAAGATAAGTTCGACAAAGTTGTATC
>NW_004524848.1:2169788-2176024 GCF_000260255.1 Octodon degus | reverse complement strand
TAATTAATTAATTAAAAAAGATAGTATATTACAAAGCTACTGTGATAAAATCAGCATGGTACTAGCAAAAAAAGACCTGAGGAACAATGGCCCAGATTAGAAGATGCAGACCCAACTATAAACACTCTTAGCCAGCTCATCTTTAGCAAAGGGGCCAACATGTTCACTGGAAGAAAGATAGCCTCTTTAACAAATGGTGCTCAAAAAACTGGCCTTCCTCATGCTGAAAATTAAAACAAGGCTCATGTCTATGATCTTACACTAAGTTAAAGTAAAAATGGATCAAAGATTGAAATATTAAAAGTGAAACAGGGCCAAGTATATAGCTCTGTAGAATAAGCACTTGCCTGGCAAGCACAGTGTCCTGAGTTCAACCCATGATACTGCAAAAATAAATAAAATAAAATAAAACAAAACAAAAATAAAAATAAAAATAAGGAGCCATTGAGATGTCTCAGTAGACTAAGTGCTTCACTGGCAGGCACAAGGGCCTGAGTTCAATCCCAACTTCTTCCAAAAAAATAAAAAGAAAAAGAAAACACTAAATCTTCTGGAGGAGAAAGTGGTATAAATCTTAAGTGCATAAGTATAGAATTTATGAACAAAAATCAAATTGCACAGGAAATACTTCAAAGAATGAATAAATGGGATCTCATGTTTTTAAAAGTTTCTTCACATAATAATCAATCACCAACAGAGAAAACATGAATTGGGAAAAATTATAGCAAATTTTCCATTATACAAAAGACTCCTATCCAGAACAGAAAAGAACAGAAAAAAAATCTGGCCTCCAAAACTCAAAGACCCAATCCAAAAATGGGCATCTGAGGTGAATATACACTTCACAAATGAAGAGACTAATAGCAAATAACTAAACATATGAAAAAATGTCCAAAATCTTTGGTCATTCAAGAGATTCAAACTAAAACAATACTAGATAGCAGTGTTGTGCCAGAAAGAATGGCTACCATCAAGTCAGCCAACAACAAATGCTGGTGGGGCTGTAGGGGAAAAGGAACCCTTCTCTACCACTGATGGGAATGCAGGCTGGTACAACCACTATGGAAATCAGTATGGAGATTCCTCAAAAACCTAGCACTGGAGGTCCCATTCAAGCCAGTTATTTGCCTCCCGGATATGTTTCCAAAAAAGCTGGAATCATCATACATATCACAGTGATATATATGTACATATGTTTATAACTGTACAGTTTGTCATAGCTAAATCATAGAAACAGCCCAAATGCCCATCAACTGAGGAATGGATGTTAAAAAGATATGATATTTTTACACAATGTGGTATTACTCAGCTATGAAAATGATAAGTGCTTTTGTAGGCTAATGGATGCAACTAGAGACTGTATTGGTAATTGAAAGTGCAAACATTGCCTTATCTCACTAGTGTGAGAACCTGAAAGTAAATAAAATGTGAAATCTATAATAGATATTGTCAAAGGGAAAGAATCTGTTCAATGGGTAAGAAAAACAGGGATGAGTAAAGGATAAAAGAAAGAAAAAAATATATATTTATGTGTATATATATGGAGGAGTTTGGATCCTTGTACTGGTGATTTCCATTGATCTAATGAAAGCAACAGTTAATGCATAACATTCTTTTGTACTTTTTAATTTCTCATAAGTTTTTTAAACCAGTTCTGTTGGCTTGTACCTGGTAACCTAAACAGCTAGTTGGAAGATAACACTACAATACAACAACAATTGTCAAATTCTTATTACTCGATTTAAAGAAATTTTGTATCACTTCATTTTTTTGCCATTTTGTATTCTTAAAAAATTTAAAAAAGAAGAAACTGACCCTGTGATGGGCTTTCCTTTATAGATGATCTGTTTTCTTTCTCTCTAATAGCTTTAATTATTCTTCTCTTTTGCTGAATTTCCGGGATCTCAATTATTATGTTTCTGGGGTAGATTCATTGTCTTTAAGGCTAATTGGTGTTCTATACACATCTCATTTAATTATATGTCAGGTTCTTCCTATGCTTGAGAAATTTCCTGCTATTATTTTTGCAAATAGTCTTGTTATGTAATTTGTGTTGACTCTTTCACTGATGTTTATCAATCCTAACATTGTTCTTCTTTGTGTCATCTTGCAGCTGTTGAATTATTATTTACTTGTACCTTTTTAGTTTTAGGCAATCTTTCCTTTCATAGTTTCTAGCTGCAATGTTGTCTTCATGGTATGAAAGTCTATCTTTAGTTTCATGCAAACAGTTTTGACAGCTTTCAACAGAAGTTTTAATTTTCTTGAGAGCTCTTTTAACTGTTTCATGTATTCTAATTCTTTCCTACACTGTACATTCAAGGTTTCCATCATTTTTCTATGATTCTCTACTTTTTAATATGTGTATTCTCTAACTGTGCTCAGCAATTCTTTCATTTTGGCTGTCATTGCTTTTCTTTATTTTTTTTTCATCTGAGAGATTATTTCTAGTTTGACTTCTTTTATGGCCATTGGAACTGTTTCTTTACTTCATTTGGTATAATTTCAGAATTTTCAGGTGTGTGGCTTCCCGATTCTTCTATGTCCTTGTGTTCTGGACATTTTCTGAGTAGGACAGAGGTCTGAGATTGCATTTTGGCCCTTCATCTTGTCACTTTCTATTTCAAAAATAATGTTTTGCTTTGATTTCTGTGATTATCCTTTTGAATTTTTATAGTAAGCAGCTATATCACTGGTATCAAGGCCACCCTAGAGAAAAATCTGTTCCTCAGGGATGTCTTCTGTGTTTTGGAGATTCTTGATTTGTGTCTGTCCTAAGATCTTGTCTTCCTAATAGAGAGTCAGATGGTAGTTTCCATTTGTCTCTGTCCTCATTCTTTAAGTGTAGGGCTCTGGTGAGGTTATTTCAAACTTTCCAATATTGTTGCTCTAGGGGGAGCAAGTGATTACTGGTGGTGTGACATCCTAACTGCAGTAGTACAATTAGCAATAATGATAGCATCAAGAAAATTTTAGAAATAGGCAAACTTTGATAGCTATTGACTTTGTACTTTTGACTGTAGGAGCAGAGTATGGAGTTAAATGACAGAAAAAAATCATAAATTAGGAGTATATAATCAAAGTGTCTCCCCTTGTTAGAGTGGATTTACCTGTGTTACTCTGTCAGGCCAGATACCAGGTTCCAGGTGCTTCACATCATAAAGGGGTGTGGGTTAGGTACCTGGATTCAATTCTTTTGTCACACTCAGTTGTTCAGTCCCAAGCACTTCCCATGCTGGCTGCTAGTTCTGTGTTTTAGGGGGATGGAAGAGACCCCTGAATTCCTCTGGTTAAGCTAGTTGCCCAGAGTGCCAAGACTTTCTGCCTGATTCCCTATTCTGTGGTAAAGGGGGATAGGCCAGGCACCAAGATTCCTCTGGCCAAGGTAAGTTTGGCAGCAATAAGTTTAATACTATATTTTTGTTTGAATAACATGCACCTTCAAATTTCTGGTGACTTATGAGAAAAGCTGTTTTAACATCACTCTGACCAGCTGGAAACCCAAGTGAAAACATTATTTTTTAAATAAATAAATCAAATTACATTATGAACAATGCTTCAAAAATCCAAAAATGAAAAAAGAATGAAAAATTTGTTCAGTTCAAATTGGACAAGCAGACAAATATACTCATACAATCTGCTTACAAAATCAGAGTACACGCAAATATATTTTTGGCAAATTGAATTGTAATGACTCTTTTACAATTTGAGAAGCTGTAATTATAAATAGAATTTTTTAGGACACAAAGAAGACCACTTACAAGAAGAATTTAGGGGCTGGAGAGATGGCTCAGTGGTCTAAAGCACCTACTTAGAACAAGCTTAGCAAAGCATCAGGGACCGCGGTTCGATCCCCCAGCGCCACATGCCAGCCAGCCCCGCCCCCTGGTGGGCTGAGCTGGCCACACACAGACACCACACTCTCTCTCTTTCTCTCTCTCTCTCTCTCTCTCTCTCTCTCTCTCTCTCTCTCTCTCACACACACACACATAAATAAATAAATAAATAAAAATTTAAAAAAAACAAGAAGAATTTAGAAGGAACAAATAATTTATGTATAATTAGCATATTTTTTGTTTTTATTTTGTATGAAGAATACTGGTAACTTTTGTGTGCACTTCTTTCATATAGATTCCAACTCAATTATCTCTACGTACTCTGTTGATTACTCATACCCTCTTTTCCCATTTTTTGGTGCCAGATTAACTTTGTCTAATGTGACTTTATCCTCTGACATAAGTGCTCTTGGAGACATGAGGGCTGAGTCTCCTTTAACAATGCAAAGAGAGGACCTAGATCATGATCTGATATGTTCAGAGCTGGGTGGAGACAATTATCATTATCACATAAGATGAATAACCTAGATCCGAGCAGCTTGTGGTCCAGTATGGCTCTATTGGATAAGGTAACCCAAATATGAGAAAGGCATCACAGTTTGAACTTTTTCAGGGGCCAATAACAGGCCTGAATTATGAAGGGTGTCATCTAATTGGAGAAATATTTTGTGCGAGGTGGGTAAGGAGTCACATGCTAGAAAAATACTACCCATATAATGAATGAGATAAACAGATAGTAGGGCCTGATAGACTGACAAAATGGCTATAGCCACAAACTCTTGACATAGGGTAGGACTGTTTGTCATTTAATGTGGAAGACAATACCCTTGGAAATAGTGCATAGGTGCCTGGTGATTAATGGAGGCTAAAAAGGGAAACCTTTTTTTTTTTTTTTTTTTGTCTTGAAGATAGAGAAGAATTGTAAGAAAAAAAACAAAACAAAACAAAAAGTCTTTGAACTCAATCTCCATGAGTGAAAAATGTAGAGATAGCTATGGGATAGGGCAGTCCATGTAGAAGTGCTCCCATAGGTTCCATGGTATGATTAACAGTCAAAAACTTGTGTAATAATCTCTGCCTTTCTGACTTCTTTTTTAAACACAAAAATTGGAGTATTCCAAGAGCTGTTGGAAGGTTCTGGGTGACACACTTTCATCAGCTCCTAAACAATGTTTGAGCTTCTAAAAGCTTCTCCTCAGTGAGGGGCTATGAATCAATCCAAACAGGGTCATCAGACATCAAGTTATCTTAGATGACATTCATGGAGTCAGAGAAAATATCAAGGCCCTTCCTGAAAACTTGTAGGTGAGTAATGTAAAAGGCCAAAAGCAATCCTCTTTATAGACTATTGGAAAAAGTTCTCTTCATCCCTGATTATATTATTCAGACCCTTGATTGAGAAGAAAATCTTTTTATAACATCTGATAAGTCACCAAAGGGTTCAAACTGATGAAAAATGCCCCCATGTTCTGCAATACATCATGATTCCATAAGTTGAGGGGTATATGGTGGAGGACATAATGTGAGAAATGTCTAGAGAAGTCTTCTACATCACTCCAGGTTAACAATTTAGCACTTCTACTAGGATGAGAAATGTTGCCCACCTCTATTGATCTGTAGTTTCTGTATTCAAAGGCCATGCTGTAGGCCAAAGATGTCAAGCAATAACTGAAACATCTGAACCTGTACCCAAAGCCCTTTAGAATGCTTTTCTGTGGGGAACAGCTAAATCTGAAAATTGATCACACATATTTGGGCTGTGAGGGCTGGTCCAAAAACAAAGACCACCTCAGGTAGGTCATATATACAAACTTTTAAACAGTCAAAAAAAAAATGTCAATGAACTCCCCCACACACACTGTACAAGAACAAGTTGGTAGCCAAAGAGTATCAATTATCACCAGCCTCCCAAATGTTTAAATCAACATGCTGTGGTGATTGAGCAGTTCCTTTTCCTTCTTCCCAGAGATGGGGCTCCAGTTGACCTCAGTTTTCTGTGTATTATCTCATATTTATTTCTTTTTTCATCATCTTACCATCCTTCCCCCAGGAACTTCAAGAGCAAGGTAGGACTCACCAAGGTTCCTGTAACTGGTGGGAGGAGCAGCTGAAACTCAGAAATGCTGGGCACAGGTGGTGATTGTGGGCCAGACTCACCAGATCTTCAGCATTCAAAGAATCATCTGAATTAACTTCTACCAGTGGATTAATTTATTGTCACACACTTCACTTCAGGATGCTACAAATGAAGTACAGCTCACACCTGAAAAATTTGTATAATCACTGGTGGCAGGAAAAAAAATTTTTCATCCAGACTTGAAGAAACTTATTGGACCTGAACATGTAGGACAGCTATTGTGGGGAGGAGAGGAAGAAAGAGGAAGAAGAAGGAAGAAGAAG
>NW_004524848.1:2159033-2160527 GCF_000260255.1 Octodon degus | reverse complement strand
AATTTCTTATAGAAATTAGCTGTGAATCCATCAGGACCTGAACTTTTCTTTGTTGATTTTTTTATTACATTTTAAATTTTACTGGTTGATATTGGGTTACTCAGAATTGCTATAGCTTCTTGATTCAGCTTTGGTGATTTGTACCTAGCTAAGAATTTGTTCTTTTTTTTTCTGTATCTTCAATTCTGTGAGAGTAAAGATTTTCAAAGTAGCTATTGAGGATCTTCTGAGCTTCAATAAGATCTGTATTAATTTCACTCTTTTCATTCCTTATTGTTTGAGCTTGAGTTTTTCTTACCTTTTGTTGATGAGATTGGCTAGGAATTTATTGATTTTATTTAAATTCAAAGAACCAGATCTTTGTTTCATTAATTCTTTGCATTGTTTCTTTTTTCTTAACTGCATCCATTTCTACCCTGGTATTTATGACTTCCTTCCATCTTTGGGATTTGTTTTTGGTTTGCTCTTTTTCTAGAAACTTGAGGTGCATTATTAGTGTATTTATTTGTTCCCATCCTGTTTTCCTAATATGTGAGTTCACCCATATAAGTTTCTCTCTAAGAACTGTTTTCATTGCATCCCACAAATTCCAATAAGTTGTGCTTGAATTTTTGTTGGATTGTAGATATTGTTAAATTTCTTGTTCAATTTTATCTGTAACCTATTTGTTGCTGAGAATGGTGTTATTTAATTTCTATATGTTTATGGGGCTTATGTGGTTTCCTTCATCATTTATTTCCAGTTTCATTGCACTGTGGGCTGATAATATGCATGGGAGAATTTCTGTTTTCTTTCATATACTTAAGCATAACCCATAGACTAGTATGTGGTCTATTGTACGAAACATCCCATGTGCAGCTGAAAAGATGTATATTCAGATGTTTTTGGATGGAACATTCTGTATATGCCCATTATGTCCATCTGTTTGAAGGTCTGACTTAGTTCTGCTACTTCTTTGTTGATTTTTTGTTTAATTTATCTATTTCTTTTAGATAAGTGGGTGTTAAAGTCCCCTGTTAAATTTTTGATATTGGTATTAGATTTTTCATGTCCATTCAAATTTGTCTTTTATAGTTGGGTGCTCCTGTATTTGGTGCATACATATTTATGACTATTATCTCTTCCTCTTGAATTTTTCCCCTAACCAATATATAGGGGCCTTCTTTATTTCATTTGATCATGCTTGGTTTGGATTTCAGATTGTATGTGAACAGGAGCACTACCCCTGCTCTTTTCTAAGGTCCTGGAGCATGTAGTATTGTTTTCCATCCTTTGACTTTCAGCCAACTAATTTCATTATGACTTAAATATATTTCTTGTATACAGCATGTTGTTGGATTTTGTTTCTTGATCCACTCTGCTAATCTATGTCTTTTATTTGGTGAACTGAGTCCATTTACATTGATGGTTATAATTGATATGTATTGTTTTATGTTTGTCAGGTTATTTTCCTGCTGTTGGTCATCTACTTTTCTCCTGTGTTTAATTGTTTGC
>NW_004524848.1:2156944-2158933 GCF_000260255.1 Octodon degus | reverse complement strand
TATGAACTTTCCAAACCAACACAGTCTTCAGTAACTGCCACATTACCATCAAAAACTGTCAACAAAATTTGTAAGGTGACAGAAATTTCACCAATGCTGATATGATCACTGCATATTCTATATGTAGATTGAAATATCATACTGTGCACCATATTTTTCACCAATTACTTGTGGTAAGTGAAACTAAAAAGTATATTTAAAAACTCTTGACAGAAGAACATGAGATCCCTCATAAAATCTAGATTTATTGCCAAATAAGAACCAGACATCCACAGCAGCCTATGGAATCAGGGGTCTTAACATCTAATTGTGTCCTATGACACTTAGGTTAAGAACAATGACAGACATACATGACATCTCAGAAAACACGTTGAGATTGTGCACTGCTCTATATGTTATGGAGCAGCACCAAGATGCGCTCCCATTCCTTTCTTCTGTCTTCTGCACATCCCTGTGAGAAACTAGCACAGTACATTTCCCACAGAAATTAATTCCAGGGAAAGCTTTTCAGAAGAAACACCATGCTTTCCACTTAGTGTCACTGAATAAGTGATCAATCCCTTTTTATTATAGTTCCCAGATGCAACTTTGAAAATGCAAAGGACCGTTCAATTCACCCTTCCCTTGCATCGTGTCCTCTCACAGCAGGTCTCCATTTACTTTATTTTCCAGTTATCATAGTACTGTTCACCTGAAGTGTTTTGTGGATGCTTAATGATAATAAATTAAGTAATAAATTCTGATTGTGTGTGTGTGTTTTAATACAACTTATATAAAAAATGTTTCCTAAAAGAACTACATAATTCTCAGGACCTGGAACAAAAATGCCTAATAAACATTGCCTACCATGAATATAATTTCTCTGAATTAGTCATGGGTGCTTATATTTCCACTATTAGGTAAGAAAATAAAATGAGGCTACATTTCATATATACATTTTTTTTATTTTATGGAAGAGGTAAAATAAAATTTCATAACAAAATAATATGAGAATAACAATAGTTAATACAGTGCATATTGTTATCTTTAAAATAGTTACTCCATACATACATTCTTTTTCTTTCCAGCATTAACACACAACTTTATTGATGATGCACAAATGAAATCAATGCAAATGACAGAGTCTACTTCTGGCTAATTGGTTCACTGTCACTTATGCAGAGGAAATAGTAAGAAAATTTCAATCTAGGCAGCAGGACAAAAACCAAAAAATATGTTTTCAGAACAAGTAATGATATTTATCCAGCTTTAACCCAAAAATCAACCTGATTAAATATTAGCATGGATAAAACAATATGACATTTATTACTCAAAATTGGCAGTTAAAAGAATTCCTCCACCACTTAAACAAGGGTGAGCAAAGTAATAGTTTATAATGTATGCTGTTTCTAACCTACGAAGCCAGGAAGGAAGTCATTCCTAAACCTTTGGGAACATATGCTCAGCCAATTTAGCCAGTATAACCTCTTTTGTTCTCCTTCTGATTAAAGAGGCAACCCAGAGAAGACGGCACTTGGGCCCTGAGCAGTTCTTTAGTCATAGCTGGATTTTCAGCCAAATTCAAAAGCAGTTTCAAAACCTGAAGCTTAGTTTCCTCATTGCCAGCTGAAAATAAACAGAAAAGATCTGAAATGGAATTAGCAAGCATGTGCTGATACTCATTAGTAACGGTCATAATTGTAAGCAATCTTAGGCCAGCCAGCTGCACAGAGGAGTTCAAGCGAGAAGTGATTGTGTCATCACACACTTGATTCATGTATATCTTAAGCCTGTGCTGATTTTCAGCATTCACACTCAGGTTATTTAGGACAATTAAAGCCTTTTCCTTGACAATGGGATCCCTGGTACTGAGAATCTTTGCAACAACTGGGAGACCACCCAGATCACGAAGGATGTCTCTGTTAAATGCTTAAGCAGCATTGTTACCCAGAGCAATTAAAGCTGCTTCAAGAATATAAGGTCTTTCGGACATCTCAACCAAACAAAGAA
>NW_004524848.1:2154204-2155788 GCF_000260255.1 Octodon degus | reverse complement strand
AAATAACTCTGGCAAACTCTTCAAACTGTTGACAGACTATATTTTGGAAATAAAAAGAATAAACAAATCCATCATTTTAAAATACTAATGTCAACATTTTCCTTCACTGCAGTATCTTCAGTGCTCAGGAAGTTTTCACTCATCATTACGTGAACTTCATTTATCCTCACACATTTGCAAAACTACCAGAGCTTTACCTTACCAGCAGGACACATTTCCAGACCCTGAATTAGTATCACATCATCTCCTGAAAAATCACTTTCTTCTGTTTGTTGCTATTTCATATTTCATCATCTCTATTGAACAGTGTGCTATTTTCTAACAGATATGTATGCACAATATTCACCGAACTCACCTGCCACATATTTAATCGCTGAACTCAACAGCAAAGCTAACAGCAGAGTAGGCTGAAGCGTCTGCGCCAAAGAAGAGTGCCCCCAGGCCCTCTGGAGGCTGTTAGCCAGCTGTTGGCAGCACCCCACCCCCATCCCCCAGGAGGCATCATCCTTTCCAGACTGACAGAAAGCACTTGTACTACGCTATTAGTATACTTATCGCTCCCCCTCACCCGGCCTACAGACGCGGTAACTCCTGGGCACCAGAGAGTTCCTTGTCCATTTCTCAGTAGCTGCGACCCCAGCGCCACCGCCCTGGTTCTGCGGTCCCGTGGCGATCCTGAAGCCCTTTTCCTAAGTAGCCCCATCTCCTGTCCTGGCCGCCTCCTTCCCTTATCTCTCTTTCCTACTCAGAGCCTCCGAGACCCCCGGTTCCCTCCCGCGCCGGGACTCAGGCACAGGACACAGCACGCAGTGCGGGCCTCACCTGCACTGCGCCTCCGCTCCTGCCGCTCCCCTTCTGGGCTCAGCCCTGGCCCAGGAGGGCGCGCTCCGGACGGCGGGGCTAAGGGCGGCGGCTACCGGCCTCCCAGGAGAGACCCGGTGCCCACGACGACATCGTGAAGCGGGGCTCGGGCTTCGGGGGCCACAGTGGGAAGTGGCTCCGCCAGCACCCTTGGGCAGAGCTTCTTCCCTGCAGACGCAGGAAGCGTGGGTGGCCGGATGAGCTCCTGTCACCCAGGAAGAGACCAAGATGCCCAAATCTCCTCCAGAAGACTCGATGACACTCAAGGACTGACCCAAAGTTTCTTTCTTTCTTTCTTTCTTTCTTTCTTTCTTTCTTTCTTTTTTTTTTTTTTTTTTTTTTTTGCAGATAAGCCATAGAAACAGAGAATGGATATGGCAGTAACAAGGAGAAAAAAACAAACAAACAAGGAGAAAGAGCGCTCTGCATAGGGTGGAGGCGCACGCGTGTGTGTGTGTGTGTGTGTGTGTGTCTGCCTGCCTGCCTGCCTGGCTGTCTCTCTTTCTCTGCCTACTTGCCTGTCTGTCTGTGTGTCTGTGTCTGTCTGTCCGTCTGCCTGCCTGCTTTTCTGTGTCTGTCTCAGGAGGCAGAGTGTTAAGAGCCTGAAGCTTCAGCAGATGACTGTTGTTTATGTAAGTTGGTTTATAAGTCAAACCAGAGAATCATTAAGAAATAATTCATCTGATTGTAAAGTTCTCAGGTACCCCATTCCTGTAATGGGCC
>NW_004524848.1:2152899-2154104 GCF_000260255.1 Octodon degus | reverse complement strand
CATGCCTGTAATCCCAGCACTGGGGAGGCTGAAAAACAGGAGGATCCCTAAGAGTTTGAGCTGTGCAGTGAGACTGTACCAAATGCCTAAGTGGAAAAACAAACAAATAAAAAATCTCTTTGAGTGTTTAATATGCTCAATACGCATAGTAATCCTCTTGGAAAGTATCCTGCCTTTAACTTGCTTGTTTACAACAATGCCAAAGCATGCTGGGCAACACTGTAGACTTCTTGTTTTACCATGGTAACACTTGTGAAGCATTGTTTTTTGCACAGTACCCTTCCCCTGATCTCTATAGTACTACCCTTTTTGTAGATTCCCATGTATGTGGCCAAAGGAACAACACCATGTTTTCTTTTGTTTTTGTGGAACCAGGGATTGAGCTCAGGCCCCTGAGCTTGCCAGGAAAGCACTTATTCTATTGAGCCATCTCCCTGGCCCCAACCCCATGTTTTCTAAGAGGTCTGGAGAACATATACTGGGTTCCCCTCCTCTTGGCCTATGTGTTAGTAATTTTGGCAAATTATTGGAAGATAGCAGTTCCATAAAGATTGCAATTTTTTAAAATTTTTCATGAAATTCATATACATTGCCTAGAAAAGTTCAAGTGACAAGAACTTGAAAAAGAAACCAATTTCTATGGTTCTTTTTTCCTCTTTATGAGACAGGGTCTTGCTATGCAGTTCAGACTGGCCTTGCGCTCCCTTTGTAGCCCAAGCTAGTCTCAGACTTCAGACAATCCTCTTGCCTTAGCCTCTCAAGTGCTAAAATTACAGGCAAACACCACCACGCCCCCAAAGACACTAAAATTGTGAAGGTCATACCAAACTGGGGTGCAGACCAGGGTGCTGTTTTTTGAACAATTTCCTGGCTTTTTCTAATCCAGTCCTGAGCACAGATGGCAGGATTTAGGTGCCACAGAGCCAGGTACCACATTGTGGCCAGTCAACTTGGCCCTAGGAACGGGGTCCTGCGCAGCATCCCCCTATTGCAGAGTTCTCTAGGAGCAGCTTACTTGCCCTCTCCCTAGCCCATGCCTCTCAGGACCTCCCAGAAGCAGAGAGTGCACAGAGGAACAGGCAAGCCAAGCCTGGAACCCCACTTTTCACTAGCACTGGTTAAAGCCTTTGGACTACTCTGCTGGCCAGAAAAGGCTGGGTTGTGGGTTCTACCCAGTGCACAACCCTTTCCAGTTACCTAACCCT
>NW_004524848.1:2143610-2145063 GCF_000260255.1 Octodon degus | reverse complement strand
GTGTGGAGAGTCCTGCAGTGAACCTTTCAGTTGACCTCAGCCCACCAGATTTTCTGTGTGTCTCATGCACAAAATTAGGGGCACAGTTGTAACATTTTGAAACACTCCAATATGGGCTTGTTTGCAGTATAGGCTCTTAGTTTTTGAGTCTATACTAAAATAATTCCATACTACTGCCCCAAAAGTTATCTTCACATTGACCCCCATGATATAGATAGATATAAAAAGTATAAAGATATATGTAGATTATAGATGGCCAGACAGGTGATAGAGAGACAGAGAGAGAGAGAGAGAGAGAGAGAGAGAGAGAGAGAGAGATAATAGGTAGGAAGTACTTCCCATACAAACTTCTTTTTAAATAAATGAAGAGATGAGAGAAGGATTTACTTCCTGTCTGATATTAATTTATTTCTCTCCTTTCAAAGTATGAGAAGTTGTGTGAATTGGCTCAGCTAAGCCATGACCTTCCTTCTTCATCCCTATATACAGCAAAAAACATCCTTGGTCAGAAGCTTGTCTGACAGTTAGGGGTCCCTTGAGAGACAGGACTGGGAGGAAGCAGGTGAACTTCCTCTCCTCACATTTTCTTTTCTTTTCATTTTTTTTTCCAGAACCAGGGATTGAACTCAGGCCCTTGCACTTGCCAGGCAAGCACTTATTCTGCTGAGCCATCTCACCACCCCTCTCCTCACATTTTCAAAAAACTTTCTCTGTCTGTTTTCCTCACTGTCTATTTTCTGGCCTCTGTCTACTTTCCTCAGCCTCCTTAGAGGACCCACACTTTGACCCATTGCATCTATGGCATTTGGAGGCAGAAAAAAAAATACAGTGTGAGGTGCCTGCACTGGAGAGGGATATAGATGTTATTTTGGTTGACATTATCAGCCCTTAGAATGGAACATGTAGCCATGAAACTCTATGTTTTCTGGTGCAGAAACTCAATAATGTTATTGAGTTTTAATTTGTGGAAATTTAATAGTCCTCTAAAAGAAGAGATAATTTATGTATTTATCAATCACTTAATGTCTGCCAAGCCACAACATTCTTCTATGTGTATTGTATAATATCCAGTGTAGAGTGCTTAGTGTGTGTTATGTACTCTGAGGCACTGTGTTAGAGACCAAGGATACCATGGTAACAAAAACAGCCTGAACTCACTGTAATGATGATTCTACAGACTGACAGGGAAAAGACATATAGTTTTATCTATTACTGCATAGTTATAAATCACAGTTATAAGCTATAAAACAACAGGATGTGAAAGAGATCTAGGGAATTGGACACAGAGCTTCATAAAAGTGTGTTGGAAACAGATGTTGACAAAACAGCCCATAGTCAGATAGTGAGGTTAAGCTTAACAGCCTAGGCTGTATGGCAATAACAATAAGCTTGTCTTCTGGATGGTTAACAACCTAAGTACGCCCACCAAAATTAGATTCTTCCTAGTGGTTAA
>NW_004524848.1:2140842-2142446 GCF_000260255.1 Octodon degus | reverse complement strand
AAATCCCTGAATTAATAACATCTGCACTAAAGAATCAAATGCAGAAACATATGGAAGAAACCCAGTGCCCAACCAGAACAAGTGCAGAGGACACTGCCTTGGCTCAAATCCATGAATTAACAGCGTCGATAGTAAATAAGCAATACCAGAAAGATATAGAGGAAATCAGAATGCAATTCTTTTCTGAAATTAAAAAAGAACTCTCAGAACTCATAGCAGATGAAGGAAAGAAGCAACTACAGAAACATAGGCAGGAAAACCAATCTGAAAAAAACATTGCAGTAAAATAATTTCTAACTGCTTCTAAAGAAGAAATTGATAAAAAAATTAGAGGACATTAGAAAAAAAAACGGATTCCCTGAATGAGCAATACAGGAAAGAAATAGATCGCATGAAGCAGAGACAAAGAGATATAGAAGAAATGAAACTCTCAATCACAAGCTTGCAATACTGTTTAAGGGAATGTGAAGACAGAGTTTCAGATCTTGAAGATGCTGGTGTAGCTAGTGAAAAGGTAAGAAAGAATCTCTTAAAAACAACGAGGATGCAGGAAAGAATAATCCATCACCTGCAAGATGATGCAAAGATGAACAATGTGAGACTAATAGGCATTAATGAGAAAGAAGGAGTCAACACAAATGACATTAAAAAAATATGGGCAGAAGTAATAGCAGAAAACTTCCCAAATATGAGGAAACAATCTGACATTCAGATAACTGAAGCATACAGAATGCCAAGGAACCTCAACCCAATGAAAAACACACCGAGACTTATAATAGTCAAGATCCCAGAAATTCAGCACAAGAATAATCCACTGAAAGCTGCTAGAGAAAAGAAGCAGATCACATTCAAAGGAAAACCCATCAGAATTATGGCCAACTTCTCTTCACAAACCATGCAGGCAAGAAGAGCACGGAGCACAGTACTTCAGGTCCTCTATGAAAACAAATTCCAGCCCAGACTACTATAGCCTGCAAAACTCTCTTTCAAGTTCGATGGAGAAGGGAAATACTTCCATGACAAAGAACAGCTAAAAAATTTCGCGATGACAAAGCCAAAATTACACAGGATACTGAAAGATGTTCTAGAGAGGGACCAAAACGTTCAGAACACCACGAATGAGATCAGAAGCAACCAACTAAATAGGGTAAACAAACACAGGAGAAAAAGGAGTAAACGATAACAGGTAAATAACATGGCGACCGTAAGTCAATACATCTCAATTCTAACCATTAATGCAAATGAACTCAATTCACCAATTAAGAGAAATAGACCAGCACAGTGGATGAGGAAACAAAATCCAACAATATGCTGTATACAAGAAACACACTTAATTCATAAACACATTCATAGGCTGAAAGTCAAAGGATGGAGCAAAATACTACATGCCCCAGCACCTCAGAAAAAAGCAGGGGTAGCAAATCTCTTCTCAGACAGTCTCAACTTCAAACCAACAATGATCAAGGGAAATAAAGAGGGCCACTACATACTGGTTAGCGGAAAAATTCAAGAGGAAGAGGTAACACCCATAAATATGTGTGCATCAAACACTGGAGCACGCAACTATATAAAGCAAATCTTAATGGACATGAAAAATCTAATAT
>NW_004524848.1:2135683-2136287 GCF_000260255.1 Octodon degus | reverse complement strand
ATGTTGGGAGTGCCTGTCATTCTGGTATTCTGAATATGGGCGGCTTGTCATGACATGCCAGTTACTGCTAAGATGTCTCTTGGGTAGGTGGATATTCAAGAAGAAGGGTGTGGTGAATGAAAGCAAGAGACAGGAAAAGTAATATCGTGGGACTGTCCTGCTTCAAGGTTGTATATGGTGAGATTTTTGAACTTATGTGCAAACATGAGAAGTATAGAATTCTTTATCCTTTTTTTAAAATATAATCTAATTTTTAAATGTTTTTTATCATAGTATATAGAGACTTAAAGTTCAACATATCAATACTTGATGAAAAATACCTGTTCCTTATTATGCCTAAGATGTTTGAAAATAGTGAGGTTAAGCTTGATAGTCTAAATCGTTTGATAATAACAATAAGCTTGTCTTCTGGATGGTTAACAACCTAAGTTTGCAGACCAAATTAGAGAAAAAGGAGGGCTATAAGGAAAGCCAACATTTTGGCCCTAACCTTCTAAGGTCAATTAAGACTCAGGACATATGAGAACTTGTAGTGTAACATCATGTACTTGGGTAGTGTCCCAAATTTTCTGATCAAGATTATGAGGCCAAAGAGGAAAGTGAT
>NW_004524848.1:2132233-2135106 GCF_000260255.1 Octodon degus | reverse complement strand
AATAAAATTTTGAAAAAAAATGATAAGAACCCAAGCCCATAATCAATGCATAAATATACACTTTCAAAAGCACATAATAAACATTTCTTCACGTGGAAAACTCTTTTGGCCATCATAGAATAGAAATACAGCACTTTCACATGCAACAGTGCACAATTACTCACTCTATAGGTCACAAACATAGCCTCAGAAAGATTGACTCAAAGGACTCCCAACAGCTCTAAGCCCATAGCCCCTTCTTTCTTGCAGCATAGTAGAAAGTAAATCTGTTTTGACAATGAATGTGAACTTACATTATATAGTTGGGACAACCACTGTGTTCTGTTGTATTGAGTTCTGGGCAGAAGTTTTTCCCCCAAAATTCATTATGTTGCAAAGCCTATAACACAGGTGAGAATAGACAAACTGAGTAACTTTATATTTTAAAATATTTACAAGAAATAATCAGTTATATCTTATAGTTTACTGTCATTTCTGTTATTTCTAAATCATACCAAGTTTCACATTCATAGTCTTTGTCACAGCAAAAGAGCTAGTTACTTTTCCTGCAATTTAGAAGCTTGGAATGATGCTTCAAACTGACCAAGAAGGAAGATCCCTGGCTCCCTGGGTAGACTGCTCCATACATCCTTCTTTTTCTCCCAAATTCTTTAGCCCCATAAACACTATAGATAAAATGCTACAATGCTGCCTAATGACTATTGCTGATTATAATTAGCTTCATTATTTTTATCAAAACGTTGCATTTATGGGAAATATTAATTTAGTATACCATATAAAGTCAGTTTTTGGAGTAGATTTGCTTGATAACGCCAATATTGCAATGGCATTGTATTTGTTTCTGTGTTAATATCCATTTTGATATAAATCTCACATTCTAGTCTCCTATCCTCTCGTTTATCTCTTTATTATGCAGAAACACATCAATATGTTTTCCATTAATTAGTCATCATTTCCCATTTACTATGAGATTTCTCTGAACTCTTTAATGTCCCTCAGACAGTGGAGTGATTGGGAAAGCAAGATCGCTCCCTGTCTTGTGCCAACCAAGGCTAATAGTGTATTCTCATCTGTTGCTCCTGAAAGGGGATAACTACAACTCATGGCCAGCTAAATGAGAGAGTCACAGTCCAGTTTATTTGATCCTGGCTTGCAAGGTCAATCACAATATGGACAAGGACACTTAACGTAAAACCAAAATGTGGAATACTTAAGTACTGAAACCATGAAAACACAGGTGCAATGGTTTCAAAATACAGCGACATACTCAAAAAGATCTATGAAAAACAGAAATTACAAATCATAACCAATCCAACAATCTCGAGAGGAATTCTGAAGACCCTATTCCAGAGCTCCATCTTCTAACCACTTCTGAGAGGAACATCTCAGTCTTGAAATTCTTTTCATGTGCTCTACACACTAGTCTTCCGCCTTTGTATGTGAATACTTCTGCATAGCTACAGCTGCTAAAGATGTTAAAAAAGAACAATATCTTAAAAATCTATATTCTGTTTCATTTATTAAGTGTGTATTTGCAACGCATAAGAGTTGTGTTTCTTTTGGGAAAATGATGCTTGCATATGATATCTTCAACACTTTTGATCGTTTACTGCTTTCTTGTTTTCCACAATCTTTTATTTAACTCATTTATTTATTTGTTTATGTTTTTTGTACCTCATATAAGAGAAACTGTGATAACTATGGTGATACCAAATACAATGTAAATGCTGTCTAAGGAACTATACTGCATAGTTTAGGAAATTCTAACAAAAAATGAAAAAATTGTCTAGTAAGTGCAGACACAATGCTTGTTTTATATGTTTAGTTAGTGGTTAGTGGAAACTTTGGAAACTAAATCCATCCAGGGACAACTACACTGCTTATTGTAATATCACAACTACCCTAACCTGTTCATCTAGAAACATCCTAGAACAATGCCAAGTATCACACAACCCTCTCTAGTTCATACAACAGCAAGTTTGTTATTTACAAAGATTTTGCTCCTAAATACATGACTTTATGAATAGTGTGCAGTTCAAAATGTAAGCTCAGAGTTACTCAAAGACTAGAACTAATAAACAGCATCATGTGGCAATACACAAAGGAAAATATACCCCTACCTCCATTCAAACCTACCAAAAAGTGTAAGTAGATTAAAAAAAAGACTGTTCAAGATGAATAAGAGAGAGCTATGGAGTTCAGATAAAAATTGTTCTAACTGGAAGACTTACTGAGATATGCAGAACACTGACAATGTTGCTAGCACTTCTGTATGTATTCATACTTGCTCTAATAAGTGTTTAGTACATAATACAGCATCTCTGAGCAAAATCTGGTATCATGATTGGTTTGATGGTTTAGATTTACAATTTTCCCCCAATGTTTCATGTATTCGGAGGTGGGGCTTTTGAAAAGTGATGAGTCCACTGGAGGGGTTATATTGATCAGTAGATTAATCCACTGATTAGTACATTCACAGCTGTGTGTGCTATTAGGGGGTGGGGCCTGAGCAGAAGAGATAAATCATTTACTGGTGACCTGGCAGGAAGTATCTTCCTCCCAGGCTCCTCCCTTCTCATTGTGCTTCCTGATGAGGGAAAGCAATGAGGCAACTCATCTCACTTATTTGAGTACAGAATTTGGGAACATGTATGATTATAAATAAGCAACCATTAAAAAAAGAGAGACAGGAATAAGCCTGGAAAAGTGCTATAAGCCTGTAAATCTCAGCTACTCAGAAGAAAGGAGCAAGAAGACTGAAAGTTTGAGTCCAATAAGTAAATAAGCAAGACCTTGACTCAAAATAAAATGAAAAGTGTTGGGAATATAGCTCAGTGAAAGAGCAATTACCTGGCCTGTGACTGGCCTGAGGC
>NW_004524848.1:2128147-2129153 GCF_000260255.1 Octodon degus | reverse complement strand
GGAAATAAGGGTGTGTTAAGGTCTCCTGTTAAAATTGTGGTATTGGATATTAGATTTTTCATGTCCATTAAGATTTGCTTTATATAGTTGGGTGCTCCTGTGTTTGGTTCAACCTCTTCCTCTTGAACTTTTCCCCTAAGCAGTATATAGTGGCCTTCTTTATTTCACTTGATCCTTTTTAGTTTGTAGTTGAAACTGTCTGACAATAGGATTGTGCCTCCTGCTTTTTTTCTTAGGTGCTGGGTTATGTAGTATTGTGTTCTGTCCTTTGACTTTCAGCCTATGAATGTCTTTATGAGTTAAATGTGTTTCTTGTATACAGCATATTGTTGGATTTTGTTTCCTAATCTACTATGCCAGTCTATTTCTCCTAATTGGTGAATTGAGTCCATTTACATTGATGGTTAGAATTGAGATGTATTGACTTACAGTTGACATGTTATTTACCTGTTGTTGTTTACTCCTTTTTCTCTTGTGTTTAATTGCTTGCCCTATTTAGTTGGTTGCATTTGATCTCATTCGTGGAATTCTGATCATTTTGGTCCCTCTCTAGAACATCTTTCATTAGCCTGTGTAGGCTTGGCTTTGTCATCACAAAATTCTTTAGCTGTTGTTTGTCATGAAAGTATTTCACTTCTCCATCAAACTTGAAAGAGTTTTTCAGGGTATAGTAGTCTGGTCTGAAATTTGTTTTCAAAGAGGACTTGAAGTACTCTGCTCCATGCTCTTCTTGCCTGCATGGTTTGTGAAAGAAGTCGGCCATAATTCTGATGGGTTTTACTTTGAATGTGATCTGCTCCTTTTCTCTAGCGGCTTTCAGTAGATTATTCTTGTGCTGAATTTCTGGGATCTTGACTATTATATATCTCAGTGTGTTTTTCATTGGGTTGAGGTTCCTTTGTGTTCTGTATGCTTTGGTTACCTGAATGTCAGATTGTTTCCTCATATTTGGGAAGTTTTCTGCTATTACTTCTGCCCATATTTTTTGAATGTCATTTGTATTGAC
>NW_004524848.1:2125313-2128047 GCF_000260255.1 Octodon degus | reverse complement strand
TAGTCTCACATTGTTCATCTTTGCATCATCTTTCAGGTGAAGGATTATTCTTTCCTGCATCCTCGTTGTTTTTAAGACATCCTTTCTTACCTTTTCACTAGCTGCAGCAGCATCTTCAAGATCTGAAACTCTGTCTTCACTTTCACTTAAGCAGTTTTGCAAGCTTGTGATTGAGATTTTAATTTCCTCTATATCTTTTTGACTCTGCTTCATGAGATCTATTTCTTTCCTGTATTGCTCATTCAAGGAATCTATCATTTTTCTAATTTCCTCTATTTTTTTATCAATGTCTTCTTTAGAATCAGTTATAAATTCTTTTACTGCAGTGGTTTTTTTTCAGATTGGGTTTCCTCCCTATGTTTCTGTAGCTGCTTCTTTAATTCAGATGCTATGAATTCTGAGAATTCTTTTTTTATTTGAGAAAAGAACTGCACTCTGATTTGCTCTATAACTTTCTGCTGTTGCTTATTTACTATCAACGTTCTTACTTCATGCATTTGAGCCAAGCTAGTGTCCTCTGCACTCGTTCTGGGTGGGCATTGGGTTTCCTCCATATGTTTCTGCATTTGATTCTTTACTGCAGATGTTATTAAATCAGAGATTTCTTTTTTTATTTCCAATCTGAGTTCCTCTATACCTTTCTGCAGCTGTGTCTTTATTTCTGAAGCCGTTGATTCATTGCTTTCAGCTCTGTGATTCCCAATTTGTTCTGTGTTAGTGTCCTCTGCACTTGGTATGGGTGGGCTTGGTTTCTGAGATTGCACTTTGTTTCTTCTCATCATTTTGTGTAGCACTGTCTTCTGAACTTTGTTGTAGATCTTCGTTGTAGTTATAACCTTAGCACGTACTAAAGTTCAGGTGCAGATCTACATAATTTGGATTTATCCAGTTGTGTCTGGCTTAGGTCTGGCTGCTGTGCTCAGCTCCTTCCTGCTGCTGCCCTTGAGGGTGAACCTATTGTGCCCCTCTGGCAAGATTTTCTGCTCCTGGACTAGCTGGGTGGGTCTATCGTCTACACTCTCTGCAGGGATTGCAGGTGCAGGGTTACAATGCAGTCATGTATGCCAAGCTTGAGCTGAGCCTGGAGGGGACAAGGTGGAGTAGTTGGGAGAGGCAGCTCTCCCACACACTCACAGGGTCTGGGCTAGAACTGGGTCTGGGGGTTCCCTGAAACCTGCAGAAATTCCTACTCAGAGGGAGGGTTGGGGGAGGTGCTGTGGAGTGGTGGAGGGCGTCCCAAGTGGGTGGAAGAGGGTCTCACCTATGCTGCGCCTGGGCTGGGACCATTAGTAGTCCACCGGTGCAGGGTAGCAGGAAGCTCTCCCACACACTCACCAGACCTGGGCTAGGACTGGGTCTAGGGGTTCCCAGAAGGCGGCAGAAATTCCTACTCAGCGACCGGGGTTGGGGAGGTGCTGTCATGTGGTGGGGGGAATCCCAAGGGGGTGGAAAAGGGTCTCACCCATGCTGTGCCTGGGCTGGGAACAGTAGTAGGTCCTGCCGGCGCAGGGTAGCCGGAAGCTCTCCCACACACTCACTGGGCCTGGGTAAGACTGGGTCTACAAAATCCACTTTTTAAATGGGCAAATGATTCATACAGAAATTTCACCAAAGATCTAGTGAATCTCTATTTTTTAAGACATTTATTTATCTCACACAAATTCTATAAACCAGGAATTTTTCTTTTCTTTTTTGTATTTAGGTCAGGGTGGATAGGGTGTACAGGGTGGATAGGGTGTACAGGGGCTCACTGCATAGATCAGACTTGTAGTGATCCTTCTGTCTGTAGCCCCCCAAGTTCTGGGATTAAAGGCACACACCCCCACATCCAGTCTCAATCACCTTCTCAGCATGCCCCAGGGGTGGGGCTGGTACAGCAGGCTAAAAGATCAAACTCCCATTCTGTGCATCTGTCTAAGCAGGCATTTTAATCCCTTGAACTTTGGCTGGCCCAAGCCAGGAATTTTTTCATTTTAATGTATTTAGTACAGGGTCTACAGGGTCTCACTACACAGATCAGACTCGTAGTGATCCTCCTGTTTTCAGCCTCCCAAGTGCTGGGATTACAGGTGCACACTGCCACTCCCAGGCTTGAATCTTTATTATTATTAAAAAAAATCACTGGATGAGGCTGTGGAGAAACTTGGATTCTTGCATCCTGCTGTTAAGAATGTAAAATGGCATGGCATGGCTGCTATGGAATACAGTGCGGTGGTTCCTTAAGAAAATTAACAGGATTGCTATCTGGTTCACTATTTCTACCTCTGTGTATGTACCCCACAGAACTGAAAGCAGGAGTTCACATAAATATTTGTATACTCATAGCACTATTTTCAAAGTAGCCAAATAGTAGTAGCAACACAAATTTTCATCATCAGATGAGCAGATAAACAAAATGTAATATATATGTACATATACACATATATTAGAATATTTAATTAGCCTTAAAAAACTAAGATATTCTGACACATGCTACAACTTGGATGACTCTTGAGGACATTATATAATGGGAATCAAGTCAATCACAAAAAACCAAACCAAACCAAATATTTTATTGTATTACTTATTGTTTATGATGCTCCTACATTATTTAAGATGCCCCTAAAGTAATCAAATTCAGAGACAGAACGAATGGCATTAGCCAGGTAGCAGGAGAAGTGGAAAGAGGTGTTACTGTTTAATGCATATGAAGGGTCTACTAGGGAAGATGAAGCAAAGTTCTAGAATTGGATAG
>NW_004524848.1:2112590-2125213 GCF_000260255.1 Octodon degus | reverse complement strand
TTTCACACAGTGTTACCAGAAAAAGCTTTTTAAAGGCAAATTACTAAGCACAAGTTAACTGAGTTATAGTGACTACACTAGAACAGCCCTAAAAAATGGGCTGGCCAAGGGCAAAGTATAAAGCTGGTATTCTCTACTATAAACTTCATTTCATTCTATGGTCTCCTGAAAGCCTCCGAGTCCCTGTACAGAATATTTCTAGCAGGTTTTATACAGGAAAAAAAACAAGGAGAAAATTTCCCTGGCACAGTAGCAGTTTATACTCACCATCATAAACACAAAATAGAGGTTCATGAGAAATGTTGTCATATAGTCCATACTTGGACCTATTGCTATGGCCAGTGCCATGGAACTGGCTGTGTAAGTCACCAGCATAACAGTAAAAAACATGATGAAGAAGGCCTCTAGCTATGTTTCAATCCTTATAAAAAAGGGGGGGGGGGTCAATCCAGCCGCCTACATCAGCAAGTTCTGGGAACAATTTATTGCACAAATAATACCATAATATAAGAAACAAATATCAGAATGAAGAGTCATTCACCATCAAACTACATAGGTCATTGATTTCATTGTCCCTCCATGTACCTGCATAAAGTTATCATACAGTTTTTCTTTTCACACTTACTGCAAAAACACTTCTCCTTGCAGCATCTGTGCTCTCTTGTGTGGGCTTAAGAACCACTTCTGAGTTCCTGAGATGAAGCACTCAAGACAACACAGGGGACAAGAGTCTCTTGTCTTGGCCTCTCACAGAAAACTCAGCAACAGCCATTCACTTCCCCAGACATCTGCACAGCACTCAGGGGTGGCTGTGACTGCACTAGGGGGATCCTGGGGTCAGGACTCCATGACTTCACAGTGGTTTCCATTTCTGAGACCAAGAAGGGGCCTTCATAAAGTATATCTAAAGGGGCCTTGGACCTAGCACCACATGACTTGGATGGAGAATGGGGATAAGCTGAGTTCCACAAACTATTTCATAAAGTACAATGAGTTAATATTATGCATCACACAAGCTGAAGATTTAGAAACAGCTGCAAGAACACAAAGAGTCTGAGACCTTGATTCTGATACACATCTTCCTTATAAAATGGAATATCTAACCTCTGTAAGTGGTTCTTATCCTGTAGTGCACTATCAAAAAGAGAGTTTTTGACAGTGTGTGTGTGTGTGTCTGTGTGTGTACACACCTATGTTTTGTGCACATATGCATGTGATGGTGTGCACACATGTATAGGTATATCACTGAAATACAGTATAAAGATACTTTGATGAGTATGGGATGAAGGCTGAACATAATGCAAAAATGAAACTGTCTACAACCATCAAACAAGTATCTTTATTGAATTACTATAAAATAGTAGGCAGAAGGAATAATACACATTTTGCTTTTTGACTTTCTATGTTATTCTCCATAGATATTAAGGATATCACTTGTCTATATTGATATCTATAAGAAAACACAGGGATACAAAAATATAGATATATAGGCAATAAATATCCCAGAATAGTGTTGAATTGTTTTATAAATTATTTCTACTTTTGTGTATGATACACAGTAAACATGTCTTACTAAAATATAGGTTTACAGTTTTAAAAGTTCAGGCTGGGAAATTTCTTGAGGGGAATACCCACACAACATGGTTATTTTAGAGAACACACAGTGGTTGCACATTCATTCTCTAGCACTTGGCTTTGCATTTAATGAAATATAAAGCATTCTTATAAGGGAAAATTAGTTTCATCTAATATCCAACTCTAGAGACAAGCTTTTTGTCTTATTACTTACCAAATCTAAAATATAGAGTAAGGGTAAATATAATGCTTGGCAGAAACCTCCTAGGGATTAAGTCAGATAATAGTTTTCCAAAGAAATAAGATGACAATCCATAGTATCCACTAATGTACTCATGTGTATAGAAGGAAAATGTACATTAGGCATCCAAGATTCATTTCAGAAGCTACAAAGCATAAAAAAACTCCTCGCTGTCAGAATCTTGCTGCCACTGGAAGACCACTGCTCATTTCCTTCAGGCTAGCTACTCCCACATCCCTCGCAACCTCCCCCACACTAGCTGCAGGAGCTGTGGTCCTCTCTCATTGTAGAAATCCCTTGTGCAGCTGTCCACACTAGCCCCAAAATCCTGCTTCGGGTGCACAGGATGTTCATCTCCTCATTCTTCCCAGAGATTCTTCTTCTTCGCTGATGCCAGTTCACTCTGAAGAACTGCATCACTTCTTTTCCTCACTTCTTGTTATTAGGATTTTTATTATTACTATTACTATCTGTGTTGGTACCTTTTAGTCATGCACAATGATCACATTCACCACAGGCAATTTGTATCTGTACATAATATAAAGTTGTTTACCGAGACCTACAATGCAGCTTCAGATCACAGATCTCTCTTTCTTCTATTCATATGCAAAAAGACTTCATCCTCTGATGATGGTGTCTACAATGAAGTAGCCATGTCAGCCACCAAATCCTAACCTTCTGCTTTCTGACTCTGTTCTCTCATAATTCTAAACCATTTCATCAGTATCCTGTTCCTTTTCCTCTCTGATGATTCCTTTCCTTGGCATGTAAATATGAGCAAATTATCTCACATCTTTGAAAGACACAAAAGACAAAACCAGCTTTTTTTTTCCTATAAAGCTGCCCTCTCTGCCTTTCCTCTCCTCCATCCAATGATGGCTAGACTTGGTCATAGTCTTTGTCAAATTTACTCCCCTTCCTCCATTTTACTGCTGAACCCACCATGTAATCACTACCAGGTCCCCAAAACTTTCCATGCCAGTGTTTCTATGACCAGTTATTTGCTAAAAACAAAAGCTTCTCTTCAGTCCCTTTACTGGTGATACCTCACAATGGGATTTGCTGACCATACCCTGATCTTGAAACTCTTTCCCTCAGTAGCAACTCCACCCACTGTTGGTGCTCCACCTGACTCATGACTGGTTTTTTTTCTATTCATATACTTTTTTTTAATTTTAGGGAAGGGTGTTCAAGGTCTCACTACTAGATTGGACTCATAGCGATCCACCTGTTTACAGCCTTCCAAGAGCTGGGCTTACAGGTGCATGCCACCATGCCCAGTCTCAATTGCTGTCTCAGCATGCCCCCGGGGCAGGGATGGCATAGCAGGCCCAGGGATTCAACCCTCAACTCCTGCACCTGCTTGCAGGCACTTTAATCTGCTGAGCTATTCAGCTGGCCCACTCCATTAGTATTAGTACATACATATTTCAAAACCTTGTGTATATAATGAACATATGTATACTTTATATTTGTCAAGTGAACAAAAAAATAAATAACACTACTGGTAATCTCTAGGATGGCATCCTTGACCCAATTCTCAATGTGACCAGGTTGCCCAACAGTCACCACATTGGTTGGAAGAGGAATCTACTTACATAAACAGCTTCTCCTCAAGCACAAAGATCTCCCCAGCTCACACACTGCTGAAACACTGAAAGACTGTCAATGTGAAGAGTACTGAGGCCCTGCCAGGTGAAAAGAGGAACAAAAACACCACAGCAATTCAACACATTAGGTTGATTTCCTACCTGCAGAACTCTTTTCTTGAATAATATCACACTAAAAAGTTGTTTAAATTTTTCTTCAAAAAAACTAAAATTACTCTGGTGAAAAATGATAGAAGGGCAGGACCCCATATGGTCTCTTCTCTATCTCTGCCTCTACTCAGCTAGACTCCTGTGAGTCCATATTATAGCACATTTTGACACACACAGTTTTAGGTTGCTATGATATAAAATTTGTGTTCCCCTAAAATTATATACAACAACCAAGAGGAAGTCTTTGGGAGATAATTAGATTTAGATTGGTCTTTAGAAAGTAAAGACCCAAGATGAGATTATGTCCTTATGAGAGGAAGAGACTCCAGGACCTGTGTAATGAGAGAGCAAGAATTTAAGTAGAGGCCACCATCTGCAGCCAGATTAGGGCCTCCACTTAAATCATAGCTTTCTTTGCTTAACAGGGGGGTTGACCAGTGGTTCTGTAGGGTTTGTGTCTAGATATCCCCCCAAAGCCTCAGGCAGTCATGAAGCAGGCTTCTAGAGATTTTTGTTGATTGATGGTCCAACACTGGGATTATGATCTGAGTGCTACCCCTGCCCTGGTGGGAGGTACTCTGTATACAATATAAGGGAGGGAAAGAGGCTTATTCCCCGATGCTGCTACTCCCTTTCCCTTTGTGCTCTTGTTACTTTTGCTGTTTTCTACTTTTGCTGTTCTCTACCACGAACTGTTGCCTTCTGCCATGTGCTACTCTGCCTTGGAGACAGCCGAGTATGAACTGAAATCTCCACAAACATAAACAAATAAACCTTTTCTTCTTTAATTTTCATGTTGGGTATTTTTTCTTAGCAACAAGAGAAAAGTAACCAAGACAGGTTAGCACAGTTTGTCAAAATATAGTTGAAATTTGATGCCATTGTTGCCACTGAATTTATTACCTATAGCCAAGGAAACAGTACGACTGGCAATTAGTTTTCTCTCTGTGCTGATATATAGATGCCTGAGGTCATAATATCATGACCTGCTCCTGAAAACAGAGGGCACTGGGCCAATGAGCTTGCAAACCCTATTACAAAAACAAAACAAAACAAAACAGAACCACTAAATAAGAAAAGACGAGGCCACAAGATGCCCCCAAAATCGCAAACTTTTCTCAAAACCAGCTCAAGAGGCAATGAGAGGGGGAAAATTCATAAATTACAAAGCAGATAGCTTTGAAAAGCTACCAGTGGAGATAAAACAGGTCATTAAGATACTTGGTGAATTTAAAGAAGGTATAACTAATAAGATGGCAACTGTAATAAAAAAATTATCAGTGAATCTAGAAAAGACACTAACAGTTAGGGTAACTAAAGAAAAAGATACAAAATAGGAATGCCCATCACAGAAAAGAATGGGAGTCATTAAAGGTACAAAAGAGCAATCCAGATTAAAAACATGATTGAAAATATGGAAAGCAGAAGTGACTAATGTGAAGGCAGAGTGAAGGAAGGAAATTATAAAGATTAGAGTAAAAATTAAAGAAACAAAGGCCAAGAAAAAATATTACAAAGAAACAAAGAGTGAGTTCTTTGAAAGAATAAGCAAAATTGACACACACTTAAGCAATGTTACTCAAGCCCAAAAAAGAGAAAGACAAACTACTGCAATTTGAAATGAAAAGGGTGAAATCACAACAGACACTGCCAAATTAAAAAAAAAAAAATTATTAGCAACTGCTTCACAAACTTACATGCCATACAATTGGAGTACTCAGAAGAAATGGAGTGATTCCTAGATACATATGAACTGCCACAATTAAACTAAGAAGACTCAGAAATCCTGAAGAGTCCAATAACAGGCAATAAAATTGAAGCAATAATAAGAAAAACTACCAACTAAAAAGAGTCTAGGACTTTATAAATTGATAGACGAAGTTTACAAAATGCCCAGGAAAGAACTAACACCAATACTCCTGAAACATTTTGATGAAATCCAGAGATTACGAGTACTTATAAAATCACATGTGGATGCTAATATTATCCTGTTCCCCAAACCAGACAATGGTCCAACCAAAAGAGAGAACTATAAGCCAATTTCTCTAATGAACATAGAAGCAAAAATCTTTAACAAGATACTGGCAAACAGATTACAACACATCATCAAAAAGTTCATACATAACAAAGTAGGCTCCATCCCAGGTTTGCAGACATGGTTTGATTCAAGCATATCAATAAATGGAATTGACCACATAAACAGGAACAAAGACAAAAAAGTCTCATGATCATCCCAATAGATGCAGAAAAGACCTTTGCCAAGATCTAATATTCATTCATGATAAAAACCTAAAGAAAATAGTTATCTCAACATGACAAATCCACTTATGACCAACCTATTGCTATCATCATATTAAATGGGAAAAACAGTAAAAGCATTTCCTCTAAAATCAGCAGCAAGACAAAGATGTCCAATATCACCACTCTTGCTCAACATATTTCTCAAAACATCAGCCACAGCAATCAAGCAAAAGAAAGAAATAAAAAGGATACACGCAGAAAAGAACAAAGCCAATATATTATTATTTGCAAATGACATGATCCTTACTTACAAGTCCCAAAAGAATCCTACAATTGATAAATAAAGCAGTGTAGCAAGATATGAAATAAGCACACAAAAATTAATAGAATTCCTATACAGTAATAATGAACATATTGAAAAAACAATTAGGAAAACAATGTCATTCACAATGGAATCAACAAATTACATATTTAGATATTAACTAAGACAATGAAAGACCTCCACAATGAAAATTACATTACTCTGAAAAAGAAAATCAAGGAGGATACCAGAAAATGGAAAGCTCTGCCCTGTTCCTCAATAGGCAGAACCAAAACTGGTATACAGATTTAATGCAATTCCAGTCAAAAAACCAATGTCCTTTCTCACAGATCAAGAGAAAGTAATCCTAAAATTCATATGCAATCAGAAGGGACCCAAAATAACAAAAGCAGTCCTAGGTAACAAAAGTCAGGAATCACAATCCCACACTTGGAGTTATACTGTAAAACTACAGTGATTCAAACAGCATGGTACTGGCACAGAAACAGGTCTGTTGATTCATGAAAGAGAAGAGTAGAAGCAGAATCTACCCCAAGCACACATAGCTATTTGAGTTTTGACAAAGGAGCCTGAAACACACACTGAAATAAGAGAAACTATGCAAGGGCTGGGGAGACAGCTCAGTAGAATAAGTGCTTGCCTGGCAAGCACAGAGGCCTGAGTTTAATCCCCAGTTCCACAAAAAAAAAAAAAAAAAAAAGAAAAGAAACTATGCAAAATTGGAAAATGGAAACTTATTTAAATATGAAGGGGAACAAGAGATGAGGGAGGGTGAAGGGAAGGAATATGAAGGGGAACAAGAGAGGAGGGAAGGTGAAGGGAAGAAAGGGAAAAGAAATTATTGAAAAAGAATGAAAGGAAAAATGAAAACAAAGTTTTTGTAAATAGGGAGAGAAAAACAGATTGAAAGGAGGGGATGGGAATGGGGAAAAAGAGTTAAATATTATGTATAGGTACTTAACAAATATTATTTACAGGTACAAATTCCCTATGACAAATGTTATCATTAAATATGGCAAACATATTCTAGTATAAGTAAATAAAGAAGAAGATAGATAGCTTCTTTAATAAATGGTGCTGGGAAACTTGGTTATCCACATGCAGAAGATTGAGTTTAGACCTATACATCTCACCATGTGCTAAACTAAAATCAAAATGGATAAAGAATATAAAAATTAACACAGGAACAATATACTGGAAGATAAAATAAGTACAATTCTTGAAGATATAGGCATGGGCAAGAACTTCCGGGACAGAGTCCCAGTGGCATAAGAAATACTACCAGGAATCAACAAATGGGATCACATCAAATTAAAAATCTGCACAACAATGGAAACAACTAAAAGAATAAAGACACAATCTACAGAGTGGGGGAAAAAAACAGTCTCAGCTATTCTAAGGATATCAGGACCACTATCAGAAATACTTAAAGAATTCAAAATATTTAGACTTGCTCAAAACAAATAAGTCAATCAAAAACTTCCCAAAAGAGTTAAAATCATCATGTTACAGGAATACAAACATTTATAGCAGCACAATTTATAACAGCTAGATCTTTGAAACACATATGTGTCCACTGACACCTGAATGGCTAAGGAAAATGTGGTTTGTATACACAGTGCAGGATTACACTGCCATAAAGACAGATAAACTTGAGGCATTCATGGGAAAGAGGGTGCAACTAGAGAATATAATGTTAAATGAAGTAAGTCAGACACACAAGCTCAAACTATCAGATAGTTTGTCTTACATGATAAAAAGAAAATATATGCACATAAATACATACATAAAGAGCAAAATAGAAAAGAGAGAAAAAGTTTAAATACCTCCTGAAATTACTTATTTCACTGTGCTAAAAAATATTTTCATACATATACTAGCTTGTTTCCTTCATCCTACCTTTATGTTAGATCACTGAAAAGTTTTATTACTCTTTCCTCTAAGAATCTTTTTGGTTCATATCTTATACTATAAGTAACTCTTCAAAGATAATGATATATAGTGTATTAAATATTTTGATTTCCTTAAAATTTTGTTATGAAATTGTTTTGTTTTTTCATAAGATAAAATTAATGCCTGTCTCAGTTACTTTTTTCTTGTTGCTGGGACAGATACCCGACACCAAAAATGGAGGAAGGAAAGGTTTATTTAGTTCACAGTTACTGTAGGTTTCAGTCCATAAAGACAGAGCAGCACATGGCAGAAGGCAGCAGTTCATGAGAGCAGAAAACAGCAAGAGCAGAAGCAAATGGCAGGCACAGCAGCAGCAAAGGCTGCAGAGAGCAAGTCTGTCTCTCTGTCTGTCTTATGGTACCTTCAGGCTATCCACCCCAGGCGGGGTGTAGCACTCAGACCCACAATCCCAGCAGCATTCAGACCCATAATCCCAGCCTTGTATCATGAGTTAATCACAAACTCTAGTAGTTCACCTATGACTGTATGAGGCATTGAGGGGGACAACTAGACACAAGCCATAACAGTGCCCAATTTCTCCATAAAACATCTGAAGAAAAAGTTAAAGTTCTTTTTCTTTCTGGGTTTTCCTAGTAAGACCTTAAGAGTCTTGATTTCTACTTGGTCTTTGAAATTCCAGGCAATGATAGGTTTCTCACATATCCTTTTCAGTCTTCACCTCTACCACAGTACACATCCACTAGATCCTGTGGTGTAGGCTGTGCTGGGCAGGAAAAGGGCTTCTGCATGGGGCGCAAACCAAGTGCTAGCAGGTTTCAAAGTAACCCAGAGGACTCAGCTTTTGGAGAAAGGTAGAAACATGGTAGAACTCTGGAAAATCACTGCAATAATCATCTCTATAATTTTATAGTAATTTCTTCATTCAATACATAAGAAATTTTATTTTAAGTGAGTGAAGAATTGGCTTTTATGCTTATTTTCTTTCAAAAAAATAAGCCTTTTCAGAAACCAAGAGATCAACATGATCTTCTACAACTTTCCTTAGGCCTAAAAATACAACATCCACCCTTGACTGTCAGGATGTCAGTCACAGAGCCCAGAGCCTGGGAAGAGCAGGTCTCTGCACTAGAATGAGAGGACTGAGCAGAGCGTGATGTTTAGGAGCATCTACGTTCAGAGCACCACGCTGCCATCTAAACATCACATCAGGAAATGAGATCTGTGAGGGCACATTAAACTGGAATGTATTAGGAATCACAAAACAGACTTAAGTACCCTCCATAAAACTGGAAAAGCTGAGCCCTCCCCACCTGTGTCACCATACATCAAACAGATAAAAAATTTCAAAACTGTCTCAAATACAAGAGAAAAAAAACAATAGATGAACTGGTGACTATATCAAATTTAAAAACACTTACTCACTGAAACCCTTATCAACAAAGTGATAAAAAGAGCATAAAATGGGAGAAAACACTTATAAAGCTTGTATGGGAAAAGTTATTAATATGTAGAACTATGAAGAATTCCAACTCAACAATAGCAACAACAAAAAAATCCAATTTTTCCCATAAATTTATTGAGAAACAAATAGCAGTGAGATGGTTTCAAACCAAACTGGTAGGTTAATTTCAATAATTAACACATTGTATACATTCTTCCTAGTTGTTAATTGCTGTACAAGATGCAGACTTGATATCCTACTTACAAACACCATTAGAACAAATCCTGCTATTCATTAAGAGAATGTAACTGTATATAAATACTAGAAATTTGAATACACAGATACCAAATGCACATTCATCTGCATACCCTTTTCGTTGTTAAGTTTCATTACTTGAATATTATAGGTGTGTCAACTCAGGAAAATATTCTAAAAGAGTCCAGTAGCCCATAATAGTATTGGGTATTCTGCTTGATGGGCAATGTCAGAAATTGTTGACCTGACTCCCCTACAGCTCAACATAACAGCATGGCTTTACTTCTTATATTTAGTTTTTTGTTTTTTTTTTCTGCTGGGTGGTTAAGACCAAGGTAAAGAAGGGCCTATGCAACAAGAGTTGTAGCTTTTGGGTCTGATAAGTTCAATGAAATCTTCTCAGGATTTATCCTGAGATCCTGTACCTCAGATTGTAGAACCTTTGTCAGTGTCAGCCATGTGGATGAGTCACAGGATTGTTTGGCCAGTATGCTCTCTCTGAAAGCCTGAGAGAAGGTTTTCTCTCCATGTGACTCTCCTTAGGCACACTCTACATCATTGATCACTTTCCTCTTTGGCCCCATAATCTCCTTCATCAGAAAATTTCAGACACTACTCACTTACATGACCTTACAGTACAAGTTCACATATGTCCTGAGTCTTAATTGAACTTAGAAAGCTAGGGCCAAAATGTTGGCTTTCCTTGTAGCCCTCCTTTTTCTCTAATTTTGGTCTGCAAATGTAGGTTGTTAATCATCCAGAAGATAAGTTTATTGCTAATACCATACAACTTAGGCTGTTAAGCTTAACCTCACTATCTGTCTGAATATCAAACATCTTAGGCATAATATGGAAAAGGTATTTTTCATCAAGTATTGACATGTTGAATTTTAAGTCCCTACAGAATATAATAAAAACATTTAAAAATTAGAATATATTTTAGAAATAGGCATGAAGAATTATACACTTCTTATGTTCACACATAAGTCCAAAAATCTCACCATATACAACTTTGGAGGAGTACAGTCCCACAATATTCCTTTTCCTGTCTCTTACTTTCATTCCCCACCCCCTACTTTTTGAACAACCATCTAACCGAGAGACATCATAGCAGCAACTGGCATATCATGACAAGCAGCCCTTATACAGAAGACCAAAATGACAGGCTTTCCAAGCATGAAAATACTATTACAAATTACCATCTTCAGTGCAGTAGCTTAGTTCACAGGTATCAGTATATATAGTTATTCGGGGTGAGAGTCTTTCCAATTAACTGCTAGATTAAAAAATCTTCTGGAGAGTCTCAGGATCATTGCCTTGCCCATCTTCTACATATAACTGTTTGGCTTGATGTTGTCATGTTTCCTAGCTCTTCTCCTTTCCCTCTCTTGATTAGTTAGTCCTTGAGATCCTTCTTTCCTTTTACTTGTATTGTACCTTTGTATTTGTGTTTCTTCTTTTGAGTTCTTATACTAGGTAAACTATAAGATATTTACACATGTGTCTGGTTTATTTCACTTATGAGTATATCTTCAAGTGGCATCCACTTAAATATAAAGGCTTGCAGTTTATCATTCTGAATAGCTGAATAATACTCAATTGTGTAAAACTACCACATCTTTTTCAACCATTCCTCAGGTGATGGGCATCTTGGTTGTTTCCAAGATTTGGCTATCACAAATTGTGCCACTATAAACATAGGCACACATATATCCCTATGATATGATGATTTCAGATCCTCTGGGAAAATTCCCAGTAGAGGAATAGCTGGTTTAAAGGGGATTTCCAGTCCAACTTTTCTAAGGGGTCTCCATACAGATTTCCATAATGGTTGCATCAGTCTGCATTCCCACCAGCACTGGAGAAGGGTTCCTTTTTCCCCACAGCCTCTCCAACATTTGTTGTTGGGTGATTTCTTTATGATAGCCATCCTTTCTGGGGTGAAATGATATCTCAATATGGTTTTAATTTGCATTTTGCAGATGGCTACTGATGTGGAGCATTTTTTCATATATTTATATGCTTCTTTAATTTCTTTCTCTGAGAAGCATGTGTTCATCTCAGAGGCCCATTTCTGGATTGGGTCTTTAAATTTTGAGGCCCTAGTGTTTTTTAATTCTTTATGAATTCTAGAAAGCAGACCTTTGTCTGAGTACTTATTTGTCATAAATTTTTCCAAATTTGTGGGTTGCCTTTTCACTTTGTTGGTAATATCTTTTAACGTGAAAAAACTTCTCAGTAAGAGAAGGTCCCAGTTGTTAATTGTCTCAAATGATTCCCATGTGATGTGATTTCTGTCCATGAACTCTTTGCCTATCCCTATGTCTTCAAGAGTTCCTCCCACTTTCCCTTCCAGGAGATTTCATTTCTCTGCCTTAATATTTAGATCTTTAATCCATTTTGGCTTTAGTTTAGTGCATGGTGATAGACATGGGTCAAGTTTGAGTTTTCGGAATGTAGAGAGCCAGTTTTTCCAGCACAATTTGTTAAAGAGGCTATCTTTCTTCCAGTGAGTATGTTTGGACCTGTTGTCAAAGTAAGGTGACTGAGTGTGTTCATAGGGGCGTCAGCATCTTCCAATCTATTCCATTGATCCTCAGGTCTATTTTTTTGCGGGTACCATGCTAATTTTATCATAGAAGCCCTGTAGTATAATTTCAAGTCAGGAATTGTAATGTCTCCTGCTTTGTCTTTATTGCCCAAAATTGCCTTTGCTATTCTAGGTCTTTTTCGGTTCCAGATAAATTTTAGGAATGATTTCTCTATGTCTGTGAGGTATGTCAGTGGTAGTCTGATAGGGATTGCATTAAATCTGTACAGCAATTTTGGGAGTATGGCCATCTTCACAATGTTGGTTCTTCCTATCCAGGAGCA
>NW_004524848.1:2104578-2106215 GCF_000260255.1 Octodon degus | reverse complement strand
CTGAGCAGTATAAAGCTGCTCTCTGAATGAAGTTGCAAATTAAGTTATCTGTTGCTTAAAGATCTACATGAACACAGTTCAGACTACTGGAAAATTGAAGGTTCCTCTTTTGTCCCACCAACTATTGCTGGCTCAGGGCCCAGTTAAGCCACTGGGCTCACAAATGCTGCACTTCCCTGAAGAAGTCATTTTAAAGATAAAATAACGTCCATGTGGCTAACAGCTCGATTTGAAGTAAATTTGTAACTTTTATGAGAGTGAACACGTAGTTTTAAACTTCAAAGATATCTTTATGCTTATCATTAGAAATAAATATGATTTCAGGGTTGGGAATGTAGCCACCAGGCAGAATACCTGCTTGTCATGTGCAAGACCCTGGGATCAACACCCACCACTGCAAAATAAATAAAAACTAAACTTTGGAAAGCACACATAACATTTCTAACAAGGAAATTTTGCATAAGCAGTAGCAGGGAGGTGGGTCCCATCTGTCCAAGCCGTGGGGAGTCCCTGCCTATGTGATAAAGTGCCACCAAAGCATTCAGCCAGTTTTCTCTGGGACCCCCACATGCTGCCATTACTCTGCTCCTCTGTCACTGCTTCTCCATCGACCGCTGCCAGAAGCCTGACTCCTCAGGGCCAGTGGAATTGCTGCTGTTTGGCACCCTCATCTATCTTCACCTACTCAGTCTGTGTGGAGGGCTCCCAAGGAGACTGGAAAACATCACTGTTGATTTTAGGATTAAAAACTGTCTTAAGAATTCTTCAATTAGGGGCTGGGGAGATGACTCAGTGGAATACGAGCTTCCCTGGCAAGTGCAAGGGCGTGAGTTCAATCACCGGTTCTAGAAAAGAAAGAGCTTGAAAGCCATCATTTTGTCTTTAAAAAAAAAAAAAAAAAAAAAAAAAGAATTCTTCAATTAACATCTGGCCAAATAGCTCAATGGATTAAAGCACCTGCAAGCAGACTCAGAAACCTAAGGTTCGATCCCCCAACCTGCTGAGCCGGCTTTGCCCCCAGGGCATGCTGAGGCAACTGAGACTGGGCGTGGTGTCACACCTGTAAGCCCAGGTCTTAGGAGAATGTAAAAAGGAGGATCACTATAAGTCCAATCTAGTAGTGAGACCCTGAACACCCTGTAGACCATTCTCTAAAAAGAAAAAAAAAATCCTTCAATTAGCAAGGGTTACATTTTTGTTTTGAGGAAATCTATTAAAATTATTCATGGGCTGAATACGGATGTATAGAAAATGGTAATCAAAAGAAGACAAATATTCTAATATACATCTTGGAAATGTCAAAGTTCTAAAAAAATCACAACACTACAATATAAAAACATGAAGTAATTTGTGAAGGGCATATTTGGGTAAAACCAAGCAAAGTACATAGAAATACAATGAATATCTAGAAAGACTAGTTTGTAAGACCTTAATCTGTAAAGGACATTATTGAAATGTTTTACTTACAAGACATCCTTAAATACCTTTCCTAACAAGGTAACACTCAGAGGAAAAAAAGTCTTTTACCATGGTATATTTTTACTACTCTCAGAATATACTTTAACAAATCTTTAGTAAATACTGACGGTTACCAAAAGGCAGCATGCCCATGTATGCAAGAATCTGTAGTTTAAAAA
>NW_004524848.1:2101245-2103633 GCF_000260255.1 Octodon degus | reverse complement strand
TGTCTCAAAAAGAGAATAAGAACCCACTATAGGTTTGTCCTATGGTGACAGTGAGAGATTAATGATGACAGTGAGAGATTAATGCCAAAGTTTTCCAAATTAATTTGATCAGAAAACTTTTGACACATTAAATGAACACTAAATTTTCCTATACAGACAATCCATTCCAAGGGCTTCCTAACACAATTTCTGAGTACAGGCCAAGTCTGAGTCATGCAAGTAACTAGTGCAAACCATAAGACAATATATACAGCATTTATTGGCAGAAAATCATAAAATAATTAGAAATGCTACATTCAAAACTTAGATTTAAAAATGCACACAGGGTTAAAAGTTCTGATCTATCTGCAAGTCAGTAAACTCAGCATTTCACAACACAACAAAAAAAAAAACATGTTGAGTTACCTGAATTATAGTGACTCGTGGATAACCCAGCAAGTTTTTGAATGAACGTTTCAAAATCCATCTAAGCTGATGCCAGAAAGAGGTGGTATGGATGATTCTGAAGGTCAAGCTCCTCCTCTGACCTCCTGAGAGTTGATCTAATTTACCTTCTACTGTTCTGTATAGGGAGGAGTTGGCATAAAGCTCAGCTAGTCTTCCTCTCTCTTCAGCTTTGGAATAAAAATAGATGAACACAGCATTAAAGACAGGAATAAATAACGGATTTAATGCATTTTCTGACTTTTTCTTAGATAACACCTTAATGTGAAAGCTTGTGCACAAAAAGAAAAATTCACTAGCTTTGTCATTGCTTTATACATGAGAAAAGATAGCTAACTGACCTGACTGTCGCTCTGATCTTACAGATACACCATAATCATAATCAATGACCAACAATTTGAGCCCTATTTCTTAAAACAGACTTTTTACAAATTTATAATTCTTAATACAAAAATTAGATTCATAGGGGCTAGGGAGATAGCTCAGTAGAATAAGCGCTGGCCTGGCAAGCACAAGGACCTGACTTCAATCCCAGGTTCTACTAAAAAAAAAAAAAAAAAAAAGAAAGAAAAACATTTGATTCATGCTTTCTACTATGTGCAAATACAAAAGTGCCAAGTGTCTCATTTTAAAACTACTATAAACAATGAGCATTTTTGTTTTTAATGGAAATTTCCCTTACAACTGGCAAAGTTATACAAATGACCATTTACAATTGAAATTAAAATACCTACAACACTCATAGACAACAGTGTATATCTGCTGACTGCTACCAGAACACTGTACTAACAGGCATTTACAAAATCATGTTTTAATTTTATTTTCTTTGTGTGTGTGTGTGTGTGTGTGTGTGTGTGTGTGTGTGTAACTGGGGATTGGACTCAGTCCCCTGTGCTTGCCAAGGAAGTGCTTATTCTACTGAGCCATCTCCCCAGCCCCTAAAATCATGTTTTGATGAAATACCACATTAATGAAATTTAACCAAACACTTAAGCAAAACTATGTGAACCTAAAAGATTCACATACCTTCATAGCCTTCTTCTTCTCTGTTTAGTGAAGCCCTGGCATCTCCAGAGCCTTCTGCCTGTCTCTGGCCTACATCAGCCAGGTCTCCACAGTCCTCTCTCTCTCTGTTTAATACAACAGAGGCATCTCCACATATCACATCTAGAAAGAAGTCTACAGGGTTGTTGTAGGGCTCGCAGTGGTAACCAGAGTGAGAAGACAACACAAGAAAACAAACTTGGTGGTCTTGGAACACAGAGGACTTACAGAGGGGATGGGAGGGGAGGCGAGGGAAGACAGAATCTAACAACTTCTCCCTCTTCTTCTTGCTCTTCTGCCCTTACTAATTTATCCTTTCCTTTTACATCATAAGTCACATGACACTAAAACAATTATCTGTGCTCCCCCAATATATATGTCATGATTACTGTACTAGTCTGAACATCTTTTTTTTTTCTTTTTGGATTTTAGGGAAGAATCTACAAGGTGTTCAGGGTCTCACTACTAGATCAGACTCATAGTGATCCTCCTGTTTCCAGTCTCCCAAGAGCTGGGATTACAGACACGCACCACAATGGCAATTATGCCATCTCAGGGCACCCTAGAGGAGGGTACAGCATGGCAGGCCTGGGGATCGAACCCCCAGCCCCTACACCTGCTTGCAGGTGCTTTAATCTGCTGAACTATTTTGGCCGGCCCCTCTGAACATCTTTTAACTATCCTTAACTTTTGTAAGTTATAAAGCCCAAAGAGCTATCAATATGTTCTGGTGCTTGTTAGTACTATATGAAGCATGGTTACAGGAGAATATCCAATGCCTGGGTACACTGTGCTGAGTTCCCCTTTCTGAGTTCCTCTGTGTTCTCTGAAATGTGAAAACAACAGCGCACATGTCAGTAATGATTTCTTCTATATCTACTAAGTCCAGAGTTCCAAATT
>NW_004524848.1:2099872-2100489 GCF_000260255.1 Octodon degus | reverse complement strand
GAATGCTATTGACTTTTGAGTATTGACTTTATAACATGCTATTCTACTGAATTTCTGTATTAAATCTAGTAGCTTCTTGGTGGAGTTTTTTGGGTCTTCCATGTAAAGTAACATGTCATCTGAAAATAAAGATAATTTAACTTCTTCTTCACCTATTCTTATTCATTTTATTTCTTTCTCTTGTCTAATGGCTGCAGCTAATGATTCCAGAACTATATTGAATAGGAGGGGTCATAGAGGACATCCTTGTCTTGTATCTGCTCTAAGAGTAAAAGATTTCAATTTTTCCCCATTTAGGATAATGTTAGCTGTTGGGTTTTCATAAATGGCTTTTACCAGATTGAAGTAGAAGCCATCTATTCCAATTTTCCGTAGGACTTTGAACATGAATGAGTTTTGGACTTAGTCAAAAGCCTTTTCTGCATCCATGGAGCTGATCATGCGGTTTTTTGTTTTCGCTCTATTGATATAGTATATTACACTTATAGATTTTCGAATATTGAACCATCCTTGCATTCCTGAGATGAACCCTACCTGATCATGGTGTATGATCTTCTTGATGATTTGCTGTATTCTATTTGCTAGTATTTTATTGAGGATTTTGGCATCTATGTTCA
>NW_004524848.1:2094830-2098308 GCF_000260255.1 Octodon degus | reverse complement strand
CTGTGAACATCTCAATCTCAGACTTTCAGCCTCCAGAACTGTAATAAAATTAATTTCTCTCATTCAACCACCTACGCTGTGTCATTTGGCTGTGATATTACCCTAGTCAATCTCCACTCCCTGGAGTCACTAGTTCTGCCCTCTGGCCTCCTTGATGTCCCAGAAATAGCAGACCTGCTTGGGTCCTGTGCCACTGGCTGTTTCTTACAACTAGAGCTCTCTCCTGATTCACCCAGCCTGGTTTCTCATTCCCTCCCAGCTCACATGTCACAGGCTCATGAAAGGTCTTCCCTTATCCTCTTGCAATTTACAACAGCTCCCAAGCCCCAACCATGGCCAACTTTCCCTATACTCTTGTTTCATCTTTCCTAACAGCATAGCTTTGTTGTTTGACTGCTTCTTTTTAAGAGGAAAAAATTCTGCTGTTCACTTTTTGGTTTTTTTGGTACAGGGTTTCACTACACAGCCTTGTAGTGATCTTCCTGTTTTCACCCTCCCCAGCAGTTGGCATTACAAGGGTGCACCACTACACCTGGACTCCACTGCAGGCTTAACATGCCCCAGAGGCAGGGCTGGGATAGCATGTGGTACTGGGGATAGAACCCCAGTCACAGAACCCTGTGCTTGCCTAAGCAAGTGCTTAGTCCAATAAACTATCTCAACGGCCCTTGCTATTCACTTCTGAGTCCCTTGCAATAAGAATACTGAGCACATAGACATAATCAAAGATTTGTAATAAATAAATGAAAAAACAATGCTGCTGTCGCATGTACTTTTTCAGAAGTGAAATAACTGCATGCGCAGTGCTTGAATCTAATCCAGTCATGGGCTCATCCAGGAACAAGACGGGAGGGTCAGTGATCAGCTCTATTGCGACACTGGTCCTTTTTCTCTCATCTTTGGACAAAACCTAAAACACAAATTATTACTATCATCTATAGAAATCACCAGCATCCCTGTCACTTGGTGAACTAATCTGTGCCAGCCCTGTAATAGACAATTTCTCTCTTTTTCCTTATTATTCTAAACAGCAAGTAAACAGACACTTAGGAGAGGAAGTAGGTTTCTTCTTTACTAAATGAGTAAACTGAAACTCAATCCAGAGCTGTTAAATGAGATCTGACATAAAGCTCATACTTTTCACAATTACAAATGTCGCTTATCAAATCAAGCATTTCATTTTAGGGTAAGAAATTAGAACACTGGAAAGCTATGGTCCCGACATAGTAAAACCACAGTGTACACAGCAGATAAAGACAGGAGAGAAAAGAGGAAAGCATCTATAGAAATTTATTAGTCTTCTAACAATATATCTCCTCACTATAGTAGCCAAATGTCTCCAAATAAAGTTACAAAATGGGAGTGAACTTGGAGCCAGGAAAGTTCACTTTATACCAGGCCATCTCAGCCCCTTTTCCATTTCTGCAAGGCTTGCCAAACTGATTCTATCAGGGGGCTGGGGACCTAGCTCAGTGGCACAATGCTTGCCTGATAGGCATAAGATCCTGAGTTTGATTCCTGGTACCCACAAAAAAAAGGAAAAAGAAAGAAAACGTACAAAGTACTAAGTTAGTCTATACTCTATCTCACTATAGAATTCCAAATTCATCCTTTCTGATGAATCCAGAAAATAGGATTATTTTAGCACATTTGCCTCCAAAAGTCCAAATGTCTAAACTTCCACACAGACAGATTTCTCTCATTTTTTTCTCACTAATCTTCACAAAACGAAGGGTTATTTTATCTGTTCTTTGTTACCCATGCCCACAACTATAGATCCAAATTCTATTCTAGAGGTTGAGATAAACATATCAAAACAAAATTTATGGAAAAATAATGAGTACAAATTAAAAGTAAATCCTAATGTGATTGAATGTAGCTTTGAAAGCCATATTATAGCAAAGTGAAGTACAGCAAGAATTCTTGCCTTCTTATGAATCAATTTCAGAAATATGCCTCAGAAACACATTGGAACAAAGGCCCCTGGAAGAAGAGAAGTGAGCTCAAAGGGGAAGGAGAGAAATAGGAGAAAGAAAAGTTAGCATAAAGCTATTAAATGAGCCCCTGAACTCTACAATGAGGACAGGAGAGGGTGATATAGAAAAAGTGAACTGAAGACATTTTCCACCCTACATCTCCCCCTGTTCCCAGGAGTTACCCATTCTTGGGACTAACTCTCCTGCTTAACTTCCACTTTCATATTAGATAACTAGTCACTTTTTTCCTCATTACAGAAAGCAACCATTATAAGTTGCTATGTTAGAGGAAAATTCTAATTTCCTATACAATAGGAACTTTCTGTCTTTTTTATATATTAATTTCATTGAGAAAGTAGTAGTAATAAGACAGTTTTAAAACAGGTTAGTAGGAGGATGGGGAGATGGCTCAGTAGAACAAGCACTTGCATGGCAAGCACAAGGGCCTCATTTCAAGCCACAGTTCCGAAAAAAAAAAAAAGGTTAGTAGGACAGTTACAATAATTAATGCATTACATATTGTTGTCTTTGTAGTAGTTATTCATAGTACAAGATGCAGATGTGATATCTTGTCTAAGCACTATTAGTTCAAAACTTTCTTCTCATTGAACTAAGAGAAAGTAGCTGTATATGTGTGCTAACTATTTGTATATAGAGATACATATCGATGATGTAGAGTGTGGCTAAGAAGAGTCACCTGAAGAGAAAACGTTCTCTCAGGCTTTCACAGAGAGCAAATTGGTCAATCAATGGCCGTGACTTATCCACATGGCTAACACTGACAAAAGATCTACATTGTCTTTAAGAGAGATCCTATTTCCTAGCTATGATTCCCTCAGTATATTCACATTACCTTGGAATCTGCCACTCCATCCAGACCTAGCTTAGCAATGAGAATGTTAATCCGTTCATTTTTTTCATGATCCGTCATAGTTGTTGGAAGCCGAAGAGCTGCTGAGAACTGTAAATGTTCTCTCACGGTAAGTGTGATCATCACAACATCATCATTCAGACAAAATATTTGAATGGCATATCTTGAGTCTTTTTGAAGACCATCATTCTAGTATATGTATCTTAATCATCAAAATTACACACCAAAAGTACTTTCTAGATAATGGTGATCTTTCTATTCTGCCCACTGTAGTAACTACATACATAAACAGCTGCATTCTGATGAGATAATTTGCAACCCCCACTGCCCACCAATGAAGAGCACAGGTTATGAGATGACTAATAGCAGACTGCTGAGTACTGAGATTTTTCCAAGGATATCTCTCTAAGCTAATGGAATGAGAAAGGAAAAAAGAGCAGAAAAGGACAATATTGACCCCACTGCCCTACAAGGCTCAAATTCCTCATCTTCTCTGCTTTTTCCTTTAACCCTACCCTCAAATAGTGGGAGATTATGAAAATTCAGTATAAAGAAAGTTGGTTCCATGAGCACATCATATAATTCATTGGAAGCATACAAAAGCATAACCCAAGACATCTGCCCATGAAGA
>NW_004524848.1:2093259-2094484 GCF_000260255.1 Octodon degus | reverse complement strand
ATGTTTTTCAGTAAATGAGTACCAATAATTGGAATTTGATCAAGAAAAAGATTATGTCATTTAGTAACATTGTAGTTAACTTTGTGTAGGTATATTCTATGATCTTTGCATAATAATAAAATTCCCTAAGGACACACTTTTCAGAACATATCCCCATTGTTATCCCCTGCAAGATTGTGGTTTATTAAAAATATTAGGCTTAATTTTAAAATTCTCCCTTTTCAGTATGTACTATACAAATTCTCAAAAATTTGAAACAGAAGACAATACTGATTTATCCAGCATAGACTTCTGATGACCCTCCAAGATATTTATCTCGGCAATTGAAATTAGGCAATATTCTCCTTTATCTAACTCATGTATTTAATTATATCTTCTTCTGCATTCCCTCTTTGAATTTTAACCTCTTTCTTTTTCTTCCTCATTAGCTCATAATGTGGCAAATAGTGCATATCAATCATACTATCATGCCTTATTAGTGTAGCTGATAAATGTGATAAAAATACACAGAGAAGACTTGCCTATACTTACACAGATTTGCCTCCACCTGTAGGCCCCATAATGGCATTGAGGCCGGGTCTCATAATCCCACTGTAAACACATGAAAAACACTAATTTATTGTTCAACTTTAAACACAGTTTTATTAACTTAGAGTCTGCATAGAATATACTCAATGAATGCTGATGAAATTGCAGACAGAAAATAAGTACCAACATAAAAAAAAATTAACTAACAATTCTACATATGAAAGGTGATTATCCCTACTCAGTACCTACATGGCAAGAAGATGGCACACATCTCTATGAATTCTGTTCTTTTACACTCTAAGTCACTTGCCCTCTTGGAAAATGACATGTCCAAGATTCCTGGGAATATAGCTCAGAGTATAGCTCAGTGTGAGAGCCAGTGTTTAGAACACAAGAGGTCCTGGGTATCATCCCAGTAGCAACAACAAGAAAATGTTTCTTTAAATAAGAAACAGATTTGCCTTTACAAATCTGATGTAAAGGAACCCCTCACAACATGATGTAAAGTACAGAACAGCTTCTAACTACTGTTTGATGAGCAATATCTTCATAGCATCCAGCTGTTATATAGCAAGTCCCACATAATAAATTAGTCACTGATTCATAGCACATCGGGTAGTGGGCTCACCATTAAATTTTAATCAGAACAAAAAAATAATTAGAGGGCCAGAGAGATGGCTCAGTGGAATAAGTGCTT
>NW_004524848.1:2090886-2092663 GCF_000260255.1 Octodon degus | reverse complement strand
AAATTCATGTTTATTTAAACTTCCTGTTTATCCTATGAATACTCAAATATATACATATATATCTGTGATATGAGGTTTTTAGTTCTTCTGGAAAAGTATTGAGGAGGGGAATAGCTGCCTTGAATAGGACCTCCAATCCTAGATTTTTAAGGAATCTCCACACTGATTTCCCTAATGGTTGTACCAGTCTGCACTCCCACCAACTGTGCAGAAGGGTTTCTTTTTCCTCACAGCCCCTCCAGATTTTGTTATTTGCTGAATGTTGGCCATTCTTTCTGGAGTGACATGGAATCTCAAAGTTGTTTTAATTTGCATTTCTCTAGTGACTGATGATGTTGAACATTTTTTCATGTATTTACTTCCTATTGTATTTCTTCCTCTTAAAATTATCTATTCATCTCAGATCCCATTTATGGATTGGGTCTTTGAATTAGACTTTTTAAATTCTTTATATGTTCTAGATAGAAGCCCTCTGTCAAAAGGACAGTTGACTATAATTCTTTTTCCAGTTTGCGCGGTTTTTTTTTTTTTTACTCTGTTGGAGACTTCCTTTCAAGTGCAAAAACTTTTCAAAAAGATGAGATCCCAGTTGTTGATTCTTTGAAGTATTCTCCACAAAATTTGGCTTTTGTTCATGAACTCTCTACCTAGTCCTATGTCTTTAAGATTTCTGCCTACATTTTCCTCCAGAAGATTTAGTGTTTCTGTTTTAATGTTTAAATCTTTCATCCATTTTGGCTGTAGTTTATTTTGTGGTGATAGACATGGATCTAATTTTAGCGTTCAGCATGTAGAAAGCCATTTTTTCCAGCACTATTACAGAGGTTATCTTTCTTCCAGTTAATATTTTTGGCCACTATATCAAAGATAAGATGGCTGAAAGTGTTTGTGGTTGTGTTTTTATCATCTAATCTGTTCCACTGATCCTCAGGTCTGTCTCTATGCCAGTGCTATGCTGACTTTATCAGAGTAGCTTTATAGCACAATTTCAGGTCAGGGATTTTGATACCTCCTGCCATTCCTTTGTTTCCCACGATTGCTTTTTGATATTCTGGGTCTCTTCTGGTTCCACATGAATGATACAACCATTTTTAAATCAGTGTGTAAATTCCTTTCAAAATGAAAGCTATACTTAACAAGTGATCATTCATTTCTAGTTTAGCCAAAAAAAATAAAATAAAATAAAATAAAATCACAGGGGCCAGGGAGATGGCTCGGTAGAATAAGTGCTTGCCTGGCAAGTACAAGGGCCTTAGTTCAATCTCCAGTTCTGCAAAAAGAAAAAAGAAAAAAGAAGAAAAAAAAAGAAATAAAATCACATGCCTAAATATCTATACTAAATAGCTATACAAAGATTTATACACAAATGTTTATAATAGCTTAATAGTGTTAATAAGCAAAACCTGGGAAGTTTATAGTAGGTCAATAAAAATAATCTTTTAAGTTAAGCACACCTGACATTTGACAGTATTTGTTTCTTCACTGTTTTATGACGAGGTAGAAAGCCATGCTTCACTTTTACTTGATAGCAAATATTATGGAAGAAACTTAACACAGGCCCTTCAATACATGTATTCAGGTCACTGGAGGTCATCCTGAGGAGACCTGGGGAGTTTCTTTCTGATGTTGACATACAAAGCCGGACATCATCCGAAGACATCCTGAGACTTGCTGCTTTTCTTTAAAAGGAAAAGTAACAGTAAGTTGATAGTCCAGATAAATAAGACTGTAAGCCCTAGCCAACAATAAATTTGAACTAAGTTTTCTTGTTTGTTTG
>NW_004524848.1:2088269-2089950 GCF_000260255.1 Octodon degus | reverse complement strand
AGTATCACCAAGACTTCAATCGAGGCCAGCCTGGGCTACACAGTTAAACACCATCTCAAACAAAAAAAAAAAAATCTGGATAGTATGCTTATGAATTAAGTGTAAAGTGTTTTGGTAAACAAATTACCAAAAGGTCCCTTTAAATTATTTTAATTAGAGTAAGGACTTAAGGTAAACAGAGTATGTGCGAACAGGTTTGAAATGTGAACTGCAATAAACCTATATTTCATTTTTAAAAGATGAAGTCACCCATGAAGAACTGCCCATGGTAAGCTAGCTGCTTAAACAAATCATCCTCCTTTAAGCCATCATAAAACCAGATAAAACATAAGAAGCAACTGTGCAGAGGTTTCTTGTGAGTGGAGAAGAAGGGGCACTGCAGAGGCCTTCCTCTAGAAATTAGAATACCATGTTGTGGCCATCTGTTAATGTCACAAAGTACCTGAGAAAATCAACTGAAAATGTACTTTGGGAGAAAACTTACTTTGGCACATTATTTCAGAAGTTTCAGTCCGTGGTCAGTTATACATTCCTTGGAGGCCTGTGGCCAGGCAGAAACATGATGACAGAAGGATGTGGTTAAGGAAAGCTGTTCACCTCATGTCAGCCAGAAAGAAGGGAGGAAGGGAAGGAAGAAAGAGAGAATAGAAGGAGACAGGAGAGGAGAAAAGAGAGGGGTGAGGAATGGAAGGAGGGGAAGGGAGAGGAAACAGTGAAAGGGAGAAGGAAGACAAAGGGCTATCCTCAAAGACAGATTCCTAATGACCCAGTTTCTCTAACAAGACCTCACCTCCTAAAAACACCACCTCTCTCAGCAGTGCCACCAACTGGGGACCAATTCCTCAAGACTAAATCATTGGGGAACATTCCAGATCTGAACTAAAAAATTCCACCCCCAGCTCCCAAAGGCTCCTATGCATTTTATATAGCAAATACATTCAGTCTATCTACAACAGTCCCCATAGCCTTAACAGTTCCAATATTTCTGAGAAATCCTAGTCAAAATCTCCTCTGAGATGGAAAGCAAATACTAACCATGAATCTCTATAAAGCTCAAAAAACTAGACACATATTTCTAATACATAATAGTAGCACAAGGTAAAGCAAGATCTGTATAAGAAAAAAATGTAACTTTTGTATCTGACAAGGTCAGTAAAATCCCCTCAGGATTTACCCTGAAACCCTGTACTGCAGTTTGTAGATCTTTTGTCAGTGTCAGCCATGTGGATGAGTCACGGCCATTGCTTGACCAATTTGCTTTCTGTGAAAGCCTGAGAAATGCATTCTCTCCAGGTGAATCTCCTTAGACACACTCTACATCATCAATCACTTTTCTCTGTGGACCCATAATCTCCTTGAACAGAAAATTTGGGACACCCCACTGAGTTACAGGATGTAACAGTAGAGGTTCTCTTATGTCCTGAGTCCTCACTGACCTTGAAGGGCTAGGGCCAAAATGTTAGCTATCCTTGTAGCCCTTCACACACAAAGAAAACATTCTCAATCCAAGAGGAGAGAACAGTAGAACACAGAGGGTTCAGACTAAATAGCAACCAAAATACAGCAGCAAAAACATTAATTCTATAGACGTATGTCTGGCATCTGGGACTCGAGTTGGCATGATGTAAACTACAAATGGATTGGGAATCCCCAGTGCTATGTATGATCTTTGTGACTACCG
>NW_004524848.1:2081983-2086784 GCF_000260255.1 Octodon degus | reverse complement strand
CCCAAAGGAATGAGGAATGGGAGTCATCAAGTGTCATTAGCTGGGCCAGGGTGTTCTGGGCAGGTGGGAATGGGGAAGGGGAGTCATAAAGTACCCCAGCTGGGCCAGGATGTTTTGGGCACAGAGTATAGAGTCCTTGAGGCAAGCCAAAAAGTGCTGTATGTGTAAGCAACCAGAGGCAGTCAAGGTTAAATCTTTGCAGCACAGTTGCTGTTGACGGATCCAGGAACAGTGGAAGTGATGCAGGGGAAGAGGGTCCATGGCTGGGGGCCTTAACAATGTGAACACCTTCAGGATAAAGTACATTGACATCACCGCAAAGAAAAACCTTTCCCTTTAACTGTACAGTGGAGAAACTTTAGATAACAATTATATACTATATATTTCCAAAAGAAAGGCTTCTGATGTTCGCAGCATAAAGTAGTGATGTTTAAAGAAATAGACATGTTGGCCCCAATTTAAACATTACACAACACACATATATTCAAACATCATAAAGAATTTCATTGTTATGTACAATCTTATGCTTATATATTAATGTATATATTTTATGTAGTTAAGATCAATTTAATTTGAATTTTTAAAATTAACATATATATGTAAAATTTTGCTTATACATATATATAGATTTAAATGAATTTAATTTGAATTTTTAAATTAATATAAATACCTCTATATTTGTAATCCTATGTTTATATATTTACATACAGTTAAAATAAATTTAATTTGAATTTTAAAAATTAATAGGTCAGCCATGGTGAACACAACCTGTAATCCTAGCTACTGGGGTGTCTGGAAGGATCGCAGAACAATCACAAGTTTAAGCCCAGCCTCAGCATTTAGCATGACCCTACATCAAAAGAAAATTTTTGAACTGAAGATATAGTTCAGTGGTGCAGTACTTACTAGCTTACCTAGCTTAAATGTCAAGGCTCTGTGATTATTATTAAGTACCTCATAAGGGCCAGCCAAATAGCTCAGCAGATTAAAGCACTTGCAAGCAGGTGCAGGGGCCCAGGGTTTGATCCCCAGGACTGCCATGCTGGCCCCACCCTGGGGGAAGCAGTTGAGAATGGGTGTGGTGGCGCATACCTGTAATCCCAGCACTTGGGAGGCAGCAAACAGGAGAATCTCTAGGAGTCTAGTCTACTAGTGTTATGGTTGGTGTCTAGGTGTCCCCCCAAAGCCTCATACAGTCTTGGGGCGACTACTCGAGTTTGTGATTGATTACTGTGGGTGTGGAAGCTGCACCTGCCCTGGGGCAGGTGATTTGCATTACAGTGTAAGGTGAAAAGAGAAGCCAGCTGCTTGAGCTGCTGCTATCCCTCCCTTGAGCTCTTGTTCTTTGCTGCCTCCATGAAAAGTTGCTTTCTGCTATATGCTGCTCTGCCTTGGACCCAGCTGAATATGGAATTAAATCTCCAAAAACTGTGAGCTAAATAAACCTTTCCTTCCTTCATTTTGAGTGTTGGGTATTTGTCCCAGCAATGAGAGAAGAGTAACCTGAGACAGGTAGTGAGATCCTGAACACCCTGTAGACCCTTCACTAAAATACATAAGAAAAATAAATAAATAAGTACCTCAAAAAAAGTTTAAAAACTATAAAATAAAAAATGTTTATTACAACAAGAAAGAAAAAGAAAAGAAACTTTCCCTCGACCACAGGTCCTGATTACCAGAAATCTCTCATTTTTTTTTAATGGATACAGGGTCTCACTACACAGTTCACACTCTCCAGCACTGTGATTACAGATGTGCGCCACCACATATCAGGCCAGCATGGCATGCAGGACCAAGGATCAAACCTGGGTCCTTGCACTTGCCAGGCAGGCCTTTAGACCATGGAGCTACCTCTCCAGCCCCAGTAATCACTTTTGTCCTTTTAAATTTTCAGCTTAATATAAATCCTCTCTTTAATAGATGCAAATGGATCCTCTCCAATACTGGGCATCCAGACACTAGAGTATGGCAACTTGGGGAAGAGGAGGGAGGTGGATCCCCAAGACCCAGAACATTGCGAAGATTCCATTGTAGTCCCACTTCCAGCACGCAGCATAATGTTGGAGGCTTGAGCATACAGAGGCATGGTGATAGCAGGGGACAGCAGGGGACCATAGATATCTGCAGGAAGAAACACACTAGGGGAGCAGAGTGGTGGATGTGGAGGGCTGCAGCAACTGGTGAGTGTCTCCATCCCAAATGGCCTCAGGAGAGGGTGACTGACTGGGCACTACTTAGGGATAGTGTTTGCTGAACCCAAGACTCAGCAGTTGGAGCTGCTAGGTTAGGTTGGCTTCACCTCAGTTCTACCAGTGTCTGGGTGAGGCACAGCCTGGGACACACCCAGGGTAGGGGATCAAGGGTCAAGCCAGCGAGAAACACCCGTGGTGGTGTATGCTAACCAACTCAGATCACAGGCCCAAAGCCAGAGATGAAGATCAACCTGAACTTCTGCAGAGTTGAACCAGCACCCACCCGACCATACTGAGGCTTGCTGAGCTCTGTGGATCTGGGCTCTATCTGCCTCCTTTGTCTAACAATAACAGCAGAGGCATGCTTGGAAGTGGACACTACCAGAAGATAACCCTAGGCTTGAAATCACAAAATCATTCTTTTTTGTTTCTTTGTTTGTTTGGGTTTTTTCAAACTTATTTTTCATAGGTATGAACATTATTTTCAGTTTTTTGGTTTTGCTTATTCTTGTTTTGGTTTCTTCTTTCTTGTTTCCCTCCTATTTTCTTTATAGCTCCCAAAAGCCTTAGGTAACCTTACTTTGTCCTTTAACTTTACTTTTAATCACTTTCTCTTCTTTTATTTATTTATTTATTTACTTATTTATTTTGAGTTGAAGTTCACCTTGTTGCTTTTTTCTGGATTTCTGTTGCTTGATAGAGTTTTTCCACCCTTTGATTTTATGTCTACGAATTTTTTTTAATTAAGTGTGTTTCTTGTATACAGCATATTGTTGGATCTTACTTTTTGATCCATCTGCTTGTCTCTTTCATTTGTCAATTGAGGCCATTTTACATTGATGGTAATAATTGATATGCATTGGCTTATCTTTGTCATGATATCTTCCTGCAGGTGGTTCCCAAATGTTGCTCTCTGTTTAATTGTTTGCCCTGCCCGATGGGTTTTGGTTTTTGTTTTTGTTTTTGTTTTTGTTTTTCTGTTGTTCTTGGAATTGTGATTTTTTATCTCTTTCTAGAATGTCTTTCAGTACTCTTTGTGGGTTGCTTTGTTGGCCATGAATTTCTTTAGTTGTTCTTTGTCATGAAAGTATCTTATTTCTCCATTCATTTTGAAAGACAATTTTTCCAGATACTTCAAACCTGGTTGGAAGTTGTTTTCTTTTAGGACTTGAAATACTTCACTCCCAGCTCTTCTTGACTTGAGCATTTGTGTTGGGAAGTCTGCCATGATTCTGCTGTACTTTCTTTTAGAAGTGATCTGTTTCTTTTCACTAACAAAAAACTAAATAAGATACACCATGTCAGAACTTTTGAGATGCAAAGAAAGCAGTCCTAAGAGGGAAACTTATAGCAGTCCATTCTCACATCAGGAAAATAGAATAAGCACAAATAAACAATCTAATGTTACATGTCAAGCTTCTATAAAAATAACAGCAAGACAAGCCCAAAGCCCAAAGAATGGAGGAAATTATAAAGATCAGAGCAGAAATTAACACAGTGGAGGCTAAGAAACATGAAAAGAATTCATAAATTAAAGATTTGGCTCCTTGAAAGAATAAATAAAATTGATAAACCCCTAGGCAACCTTATCAAAAAAAAAAAAAAAGGAAAAAGAGATCCTAATAGATGCAATAAGGAATGAAAAGGGTGAAATCACTATAGGTTCAGCAGAAATTCATTAGATTATCAATGCCTACTTTGAAAATCTTTACTTCTAAACTGGAAAACACAGAAGAAATGGACAGATACTTAGATATATATAAATTATGAAAGCTGAATCAGGAGGATGTAAAAATTCTGAGTGACCTAGTATCAGTCAATGAAATTGAAAATGTAATTAAAAACTTACCAACAAACAAAAGCCTAGGTCCTGAAGGAATCACTGCAGAACATAGGAAATTTAGAAGAAATTTAATACCAATACTCCTCAAAATCTTTAATGGAATTGAAAGCAAAGCAATATTCTCTAACTCATTCTTGGTGGCAAATCTGACAGTGATACCAAAATCAGAGAAAGACCCAACCAACAAAAAGAACTACAAGCCAATTTCTTTAATTAAGATAAACAGATAATTCTCAATAAGATGCTAACAAAAAACAATGCAGCAAATCCTCAAGGAGATTATACACACCATGACCAAGTGGGATTCATACAAGGAACTGAGAGATGGTTCAACATACATAAACCAATAAATGTGATACACCAAATACACAAAGCCAAAGACAAAAATCACAAGATTATCTCAATAGATATATAGAAAAAGCTTTTTCTAACACTGATTTATGATAAAAATAAAAAATACACAAAATTGAAACTGATAGTCTTTACCTGATAAAAAAACCATCTATGACAAACCAACAGCCACCATCATGGTGGTGCATGCTTATAATCTCAGCACTCTTTGAGGCTGAAGCAGAAGGACTGCCATACATTTGAGGCAACCCTGAGCCACACAATGATTTCAAGGCCAAACTGATCTCTATAGCAAGACCTTATCTCAAAAAACAAAACAAAAGGGGGCTGGAGAGATGGCTCAGTGGTCTAAAGCACCTACTTAGAACAAGCTTAGCAAAGCATCAGGGACCGCGGTTCGATCCCCCAGCACCAC
>NW_004524848.1:2069074-2081431 GCF_000260255.1 Octodon degus | reverse complement strand
ACTTCATTTATCTTTCTTGTGAAAGTAAACATTCACTGAGATTTGGAAGAGAGCTGAACAACAATTTTGCTCTGTACATACTACCTGTCCCCAGTTTAAAAAATAATACAAGAGTGCATTTAAATATGATGCTCTGAATATTTTGTTTTTCTCTAGAAATAACTGAGCAACTGAAAATTAGATATCTATTCTTCTCAGTGAATGGGAAAGAACTCTTCATCACAATAGGTCTATAGGAAGATTTTGATAGGAATACAGCACTTAAACAATTCAGAGTATATGAATAAACATAAAATTTTGCACTTTAGGTGAATAAATGGGATGGCATACAAACCATATCGCAAGAAAGCCATTACAAAAAAGAAAAATGCCAGCAATTCCAAAGTTATTTAGATTATCAATTTTTGATTTGCAACCTGAGGTAGCTGGGAATTGCTTCTTTTTGTTTTTTGAATTTCCTGTAGGCTTCTAACACATATACAGTATATCATCAAAAACATGGTGAATGCCTCTGGCTTAGGCTGGGTTTTCTCACTGCCTGTGGCTATCTCTATATGTTCCATGTTCCTGGCTTCTCCCACCTTCTACAATCTCCACTGTACTTTTGGCTTTACTCTCACAGCTTCACATACTGCCTTCTTATTACAGACAGCTAAGTTAGGTAGATATATAGTACAAATACAGGGCTGGGCCCTCAAAATCAAAGGTGAAAATTCATTAAGAAGGTGGCTGGAATCACATCTGAACATTAAAGTCATAATAGCTAGCTTTGCATACTTCCATAAAGGCTGAATGGAGACTTGGGATTACAAGTTTCACCATGAGATTTCCCATCATCTTATTGGTGATGAGTCATCCTCTTCCACCTACTAACACCAGAACTAAAACTACTAAGACAAGATAAGACTAAAACTACAAATGATCTGGGCTGGGGAGATAGTTCAGTGGCATAAGCACCTGCCTGGAAGGCACAAAGTCCTGAGTTTGATGCCTGGTACCACAAAAAAACAAAGACTACAGATCAGCAACCAAGGTCATTTATGTCACTGATGTGCCCTTCCTGCCACTGGATCAGCATTACCTAAGCAACTATACTTGCAATCTTATTGGTTGATCATAATTTTGACCTATGTTGTACCTACCTCATGATTTTGCTTTACAAAACTTCCTTTGAAAGGTAGGCTTGTTGGCAACCCATTTGGGACCCTTATCTCTCGGGAGCTATTCCTTTTCCCCATTTCCCCATACCTGTTCTTCATTCCTTTTCTCAGGTAAATTTTCCTGCTCCTAACTTCTGTTGTTCCTTAGCATACAGTTTTTTGGCTTCAGGGGACATGAACTTGATGTACTTGGCATCTAGCATTTCTCCTATATCACTCTTGGGAGCACACTACCTGGCATCCCTGGCCTTCTGAAATCTGGGTAGAAGACTCCCTGTCCCCACAACTATTTCTTCTGTGTGTCAGCAAAATCATCACCATGTGGATGACATCAAGGTCTTCCACTAGCTCCAGAATTAGCCAGGCCCTTTTGCATCATAGCTGCAGAGGCCTCTGAATGCTGCACTCTATGAATCAAATCACAGGATCAAAATTTCCTAGGTGGCTTTTCTTAAGCAGGGTACCATAGAGCTTTCCTCTCAAGGCACTTTTTTTAAGTTGAGTTTATTAGTACATTTTAGGTATACATAATGAGCACATTAATCATAGGATATTTGTACCTGTTTATGATATTTCTTGATTCTTTTTTCTTCCCATTCCCCTACTCTACCTTCAAGCCCCTCTTTACCTCCTTATTTACAAAAAAGTTTCTTTTTCTTTTTTCCTCTCTCTCTCTCTTTTTTGTACTGAGGATCAAACTGAGGACCTTGCAACTTGCCAGTCAAGTGCATCCCACTGAGCTATATCCCTGGCCCTCCATTTTTCATCCTTTTTTTAAAAAACATTTTTTTTCTTTTCCTTCCTTTTCCCCTTCCTCTTTGCACATTTTCTTCCTATGTCATAGCCTCCATTACGCATTTTAGTCCTTATTTACCTTTTCAGTTTCTCACATCAGAGAGATAATGCAGTTTTTACACGTGTACAATTTATTTCACTTCAGAGTAGGGTCTTAAGCAAAGTCTTCCATTTTTGCACTCTTGAGTTGATGAAGCATGGGGTCTTGCAGTTCCTTTCATGCCATCATGGAATATTTCCTATGATTCTGGTATAAAGTAATTGGGTTACTTTTAATGTTAATTGTTTCAGCAAACGAGCTCCTTTGTTTAAACCTGCTCAAGTTTACAGGCACTTTCTTCTTTCTGGCAAAGAAGAAATCATAAAATGGGGGTTTTGCTACTGGTTTTTAGTATAAACTGGACTAAAAGCAGCAAGCAATATCTATAGTACAGCCTGTATACTGGGTTATCTTGAAATTTTCTCTGCCAAATTAAAGTTCACCACCTTTAACTGAAGTCTCCTGTGAAGTTTCAGGACATGAAGAAAATGTAGACAAAGTTTCCGTCATAACATAATCCACATGGATAGGAGACCAACTGTCAGTATTCCCAACTGAAACTCTCTGAACCTGGTTTTTATTGTCCTGCCTTTTTATCAGCATTCTAATCTTCTGAGTTTTGACCAGAATCTCCCAGTAAGCTTGGCTTACAGCAGCCTAGGACATCTCTAGTCAGCATCTCTAAACTTTTCCAGACTCCTCTATCAAAAGAGTTCTATAGGATTCTAAACTAAATGGTCAGGTACAGTCCTGACAATTACCTCACTCTTGGTTCCATAATCTGTCTTACTTTCTTAATTGCTGGGATAAAAATTCCTGACACACAAAGTTCAAAGGAGAAAAAGGTTAATTTGGCTCACATTTTAGAAGTTTCAGTCCTGTGTGGTCAGCAGCATGGTAGAAGGGGCTTGGCATGGGAAAGCTGCTCATCTTGTGGTAGACATGAAGCACACAGCAAAGGGAAGAACAAGGGAATGCCCACTTGGAGTGCATGAGGGTTTGAGGGAACATCCAGGCATTATGTCCATTACAGGCATTATGTTCTAATGATGGGAAAGTGACTAATATGCACACTGTATTTGTGAGCTGAAATGTCACACACTGTATTTGTGAACTGAAATGTATGCTAGTTTGAATCTAAAACATAGACTTTTTTTTAACAAACTTGACAGAAATATTTAGGGAGCACTTAGAGAACAAGAGGTCTACCTTATATAAAGATCTTTATCTAGGTTTAACCCTGAATAAGACCCTGCCATCAAATACTAGCATATGGACCCCCAGAGTCTTAGCATCCTAGTGTGTCACAATATGCTTAAGGTAAGGACAGTTACACTGTAACAAGCCATTTCAGAAAGCACCTCAAGACCAGGGACTGGTGTGTGTACTATGAGATAGTGCTGGGAATGCTCTCCTATTGCTACAGCCTCATCCACATTCCTATGTGACAGACCAGAAGACATTTCCCTGAGAAGTAAATACCAAGGAACGCTTCTCTGAAAAGCCAGCATGTACCATTATGTGTCATTCAACTGTGTGACTGGTTCCCTTTTTAGGAGGACCTCCACATGCAGCTTTATTAAGCACAAAGATCCCTTTAAAGGTCCAGCAATGTCCATTTCATTCTTTCTCTTTTCTAGGGCAACTTTCCACTTCAGGTCATATTTTATTTTCCATTGATTATTCTTTTGGTGGAACCAGGGGTTGAACTCAGGGCATTGTGCTTGACAGGCAAGCACTTATTCTACTGAGTCATCTCCCCAGCCCCTCCAATGATTATTCTTATGGTCACTTCAAATGTTTCTTAGATATTTAATGTTTAAAAATGTAGAAATAAATTGTGTGTGTGCTAATACAATTTATGTAAAAGAACGGGTTTCCTAAAAAAACAGCATAATTCCCAGGGCTTGGAATAAAAATACCCAGTAAGCATTGGTTACTGAGAATTTGTATGTTTATCCTGAAAGAACCTAGCATTTTTATATTTCTACTATTAGGTAAGTGCTATTGTTTAGAGTGAGAGTGTCCCTGACAATGTCTCATGTGCTCAGGGGTGTGGCCTTTGGAAGGTGACTGGATCACAGGGCGCTAATGCTGAGGAACAGCATGGTGGAAGAGGAGGTAGTGTCTGGTTGGAAGAAGCAGTAGTTGGGGCAAGACCTGCAAGGATTACTTCCCTTTCTCTCTCCACTTTCTGACACCCCTGAGGTGAGCAGCCATCCTCCCCCAGAGGCCCTTCTAACAGTGAGATTTTTCTCTATAGAGCCAGTTAACTATGGCCTGAAACCTCTAAAAGCTCTGAATCCAAATAAACCCCTCCTCTTTTTCGCTGCGGGTGTTAAGTGTTGTGTCTGAGCAAGAATTAAGACACTAAGGAAAGAAAACATAAAAGAAAGTAAAACAAGGCAAGATTTCAATATATAATTTTTTATACATTTACTAATTACTTGCCCTTATTTTTTTCTGTTGCCTGAAATTCTCCAGTGTTCTTTTTAATATATATTGTAACATGTTGTTAATTTTTGAAGCCATTATTAAAATAGTTATTCACAACCTCCGCTACAGCAACCACCGAAGAACAGTGGCCATGGCCCTACCCTATCCCATGGTCATGGGCCCCAACAAGGGCCACAAGGTGACTAAGAATGTGAGCACCCAGAGCAAACCAAGGCACAACCACTGTCGTGGACAGGTCACCAAACACAGTGAGCTCCTGTGGGACGATGCGGGTGTGCAGCTTCACCCCCTACAAGCAAGGAGTGTGCCATGGAGCTGCTCAAAGTCTCCAAGGTCAACCGCGCCTTCAAGTGCATCAAGAAAAGGGTTTGCACCTCGCCAAGAGGTTGCACAAGGAGCTGAGCAATTTGCTGCCCGCCATGAGGAAGCCAGCTGCCAAGGACTGAGCCCTCTCTGTAATATAGCTTTGCAGAAAAAAAAAATTATTCACAGAAAAATTACAAAAGGGGGCTCAACAACACTTTAGAAACTGCCCAAACTTTTACTTTCTGGTAATCTCAGAAGAATAGATTATCAATGCCTTTAAAATGTTAATGTTTGGGCCAGGAGATGGCTCAGTGAATTAGTGCTTCCCTGGCAAGCTCAAGGGCCTGAGTTCAATCCTGGGTACAACAAAAACAAAAAAAGGAAAATGCTAATGTTAGCAAATTAATCCTCTGCCTGTACACTACAGTGCCCATACTCAGTAAGTCTCTACCTACATCAACTAGCATATTTATCTTTACACATTTGCAGAAAAACAAGAGCTTTTTCTTAGCAGCTGGGCCATAGCAGGCTTCTACAACAAAAATCAATCTCACTACCTCAGTGTTCTCTGGAAAACCACTGAGTTTCCTTTCGACTTCAGTTTCAAAGGAAACTGCTGGAGGGGCCACAAACTCAGTGGACTCTACAGAGTAGTGCGCAGTACAGAACGGGCACACAAAGTCCACCGCCCATCTTTCCTGCTCACCCAAGGTCACTTCGTTCCCCAGGCTCTGCAGCCCTGCAGTCACCCGGACTAAGGCGCACGAGTCAGCCCGATCTCCGGACGACCCCCAGCGCCGCTCCCATGCCTCCTGGGCGTCCAGCATCCCTGCCCGGTGGCCCCCGCCCGCCTTCCCCTGCATGCTGCTCTGCTCCCGGCCACCTCCCCCGCGCTTCCCGGCCCCCTCGGGACTGTGGGTCAGCTCTTCCCTCCGGCTCAGTCCGGTCCGTGCGCACACAGGACGCTGCCAGGGCCCCTTCCCTTCCCCGGACGCCCTCCGCCAGGGCTCCCGGCCGGGAACTCACCTCTGGGGGGGGCGGCTCGCAGCGGGGGTGGCTCGCGGCGGGAGCAGGCTGAGGTGCCTGGGGGGAAGGCTTGGTGCCGCCTCCGGGCTGAGGTGAGAGCTGGAGAGTGGGGGCTGTGGAGTGTAGGGGTGCAGCATTTTCCAAGTAGACCACAGAGATTAAGCGCATTTTGTTCTTCCCTGTCCCTTTCACTTTCGGTTTTCTTCAGAAACATTTTTAAAACAAGATACGCGGCGATCTTTGGGTTTCTCTTCAAGTGATCCTTCCCACAGTAGTTTCAGCTGTACTCTTCTGTGCTACCTGCAGAGTCCTCCACAGCTCCAGGTCTCCCTCTCCCCCTCCATCTCCCCCTCCCCATCTTCTCTTCTCTTCTCTCTTCTCTTCTCTTCTCTCTCTCTCTCTCTCTCTCTCTCTCTCTCTCTCTCTCTCTTCCCTCTGCCCTCCTCCCTCCTCCCCCCCCCGTGGACATCTAGTGGGATCCTCCTAGCATCACATCCCTAGAGACCCTAACCCTGTATCACCCTCTCTTCCTTCAAAAGGTGCTTCAATGGCTTTGACTGTCTACATGAACATCCTGTCACCCACTTGCATGAATGACTCACCTAAAACCTGGGAAGCACCAAGGACGCCTTTGCCTCCTCCCTTCTGGTAGCATTGCGCCTCTTTAGCACCTGCCAATCTGTCTTCTTCCATACGTCAACCTGATACCTAATTAAATCTTCATCATTCCTTGAATCATACTTTCTTTCATGTATGTGACTGGTAATTTAATTAATTGCAAATAGACTTAGGACATGCTTTTATGTGTGGAGAGGGATATGAAAGAATACAACTGGGGAAGAGTGTTCACTATAGAGAAGAGACACAGAAGCCTGAAGCAAGAGTGGGAGCCATTCTGATGGAGACAGAAGTACATGAATGTAGACTTCAAAGTGTTTCCGATGTTGGGTGACACTGATCACTCCATAGCACCACCTAAACAGGGTGAAAGGAGGTCAGGCCCTACAAGTCTGAGGGACTTTCATAGGGTAATTCAAAAGAAGCTGGTGTTTTAAATTCTTCAAAGATTCATGTCATGAGTCACACACTAGATGGGAGCTGCTCTTGCTGTGTCCGAACTTTTAAGTTTTAAGTTTCTCTGGTGTTGCATCTAGGAACTGTTGTTTCTCACCAGATTAATTCAAATCTCTCCTCTCTTTGAGTGGCTGTAATCACCTCACCTTTAAGACAATGTTCAGAACTTTAGATACCTAACTAGCATTTCACTACATGATTTTTGCTTATTTCAGAACTACCAGGATGAGAAACTGAATCAGATATTGAAGGTGATCAAATACCAAGGGTAGAGGATTATTCCTAAACTGATTTAGTAGCTAGCTTCTGTATAAAAGCTTGTTTTCTAGAGAATTCTCTGGAGCCTGGCTACAGTTTGGCCAAGCAAAGAATTTCTGTCCCTTCTCATCTTCAATATCAATTAAGAGCCAAGTCCAAAGAGATGTTCTGTCAGGACTCAAATGGAGCAGCCCTTTTTAGGGCTGTTTTCTGTTTTATACTTGCAAGTAATGGGTGTTCAGTTGAAGTTAGATGACCTGTGTTTGGAGGAGTTCTGAAGACAACTTCCTTTCTTATGTTTCTAACAAAAAACTAATGTGATGTGCATCCTATCAAAGGTCAACAAGTTAGCTGCACTGATGTTCTGGGCCTGGCTCACATGCTAACTCTATACTGTAGGACTGGTACCTACCTGCACTGTCACCCTTGCTTAGGGAGGAAAGGATGTTATCATACACTTGTTAGTGCTGCACACAGAGCTTCTTGCTTGTGAGAGTCCAAATCCAGAGTCTCCTCTGAGACCCAAGGCAAACTCTGAGCTATGAACCCCTATGAAAATCAAAACTAAAGTTAAGTACCTCCCACATACAATGACACAGAGTAAATATTTCCATCCCACAAAGAGGAAACAGGAGAACACAAAAATTTGAACAAAACCAAAACCAAAACCAAGGAGATCAATCACTAAAGCCTGTAACTGCATGTGTGAGACCTATTGTAGAGTTTGGTGAAATGCAAGTTCCATAGGACACCCCTGCTCCTATGTCCTTGTATGTTGCAGTTCACACGGCCTCTCTCTTGGGCTGATTCCACATACTGCCTGAGATTTTTTTCAACAGATATTCTAAGTTCCTGGCATTCCCAATTTCCTAGAGTCTCCATTGTATCCTTGGCCTCACAGCTTCATACATAGACCTCTTATGGGTTCATGGTGGGAAATGTGACAATTTCAAATATTTTTTCCTGCTCTTCTAGGCTTTCTTCTGTCAGCCAGGAGGAAGTTTCATGACCTTATAACTCATGCATTTTGCATACCTAAAAAACCAGCACTATGTGGATGACACCAAGGACTTGAGCAGTAGCTGGGCATCTGTGACTAGCAGCCTCTGCATGCCATGATGGCTAAACTTGGAGTTTGCTGTGTTCCACTTGGCTCTTGTTTCCAGTGGGAAGAACAGTGAGAGAATGGGAAAAATAAAGATAAGAGGCAAAAGCTGAGGTCAGATGGAACCCTTTCTTTCCAATGGGATGAAAGGACCAGCTCAACCATTGCATTTATTTATATATTTGACAAAGCTGGTGTAACATGACACAGCTTTTTCTAGCAACCAATTGCTTGGATTGTCTGAGGGCTTAGTGTTCTCTGGATTGAAGAAGCCTGTATTACTTCAGAAGTTCGTTGTTCTTGGACCTGCCTTGCTTGCCCTCATATGTATGAAAAACTTCCAGCTTCAGTTGCCCCCTACAGCTCTCCATTTTCTGTTTTGTACTTGCACATGATGGGCGTTCAGTTGAAGTTGGACAAGCTATGTTTGGAGGAGTTGTGAAGACAATTTCCTTTCTTACATTTCTAACAAAAAAACTAATGTGATGTATACCCTATCAAAGGTCAACAAGTTAGGTAAAAATTCTTATGTTTCACTGTCAGCTGTTTGGATAAGTCATGGCCATTGCTTGACTAAGTTGTTTTTGTGAAAGCATGGGAGATTTTCCTCTCCATAAGATACTTTAATCTGTAGTCCCACAAGCTCCTTGAGCAGAAAAACAGAGGCTCAAGTAAGTTATGGCATGTTGCAGCAGAGGTTACCTTATGGCTTAGAACCTAACTCACCTCAGAGGGCTGACACCAAAATATTGGCTATTCTCTTAGCTCATTAATCTCTCTAATATTTGGTCTCCAAAACTAAGCTGTTGAACATCCAAAAGAAAAGATTAATGACATTACATTGTAATTGAGTCAGTAAACTTAATATCACAGTCTTATCTAAACATCAAGCACCTTAGAACATAAAATAGAATTGTTATTTTCTGCCAAACACAGAGGTCTTAGTATATAAACCCCTACCGAATATAAACAGACGAGCTTTGTATTTTACATAGAAAACTGGGAATCAAAAGCCACACATAACATTGCAGCATGACAATCATGATGACATTTTGTAACATTTAAATTTTCATTTTGACATGACATAACCCTTTTAATCAGTCATCTTTATTGAATACACAAGAAACTTTTTACCTAACTTGTTGACCTTTGATAGGATGTACATCGCATTAGCTTTTTGTTAGAAAAAATAAGATTTTTTCTGAATCTGAAGGAAAAGTCTATCACCATGAGCAATCTTTGTTTTACTTTTTGGAAGACCTGTACATTTGGAGGCATGAAAACATTTAATACACCATGAGATTAACAATAAGGAATTGTCATACACTTGTGAAAACCAGTTTCTTAACTTAGTTTTGTATCAACAGCATCTTTTGTGAGAAGGCTTTATTGTATTTTTTCTAGCAATTTTAACCTTTAACTATAATCAACTTATTGATGGTTTCTCCCAAGAGATGATAGACATCACTGGGGGCTTCTTGTTGTTTCAATTTTAGCATATGTGCTGTCGAAGCCAAGGGTACTAAACACACCCAAGCAATGAGCAATGACATGTTCAGCCACTTTACCAGTGCAAGCAGGGGCAAAAATAAACCCTGAGGAAGAGTTTACTGAAGCATGAACCCAGTACAAAGAGCCAAACTCCAGAATGTGAATGACATCCATCTGCCAGAGATTGTTGGCATGTAACTCTGAGGGACTGACCCACATAGAAAGTGAAGGAAGCTGTATTATGCATAAAGAACATTGTTTATCAATATGCTGAGCCTTTTCTTGGATTAAATGGAACTGTTTGTGTAAGACAGAAACATTTTGATGAAAGGTGCCATGGGAGGCAGAAGACTATTGAACTGGGATAATAACAGTGGCAGCAGCCAGCAATCTGTCGATAGCAGTTTTCCTCAACTCACTTGCTATTGAGTACTAGCAAATGGGAATGAGAAGATAAATGACCAATAAGGGCTAAGTAGATAGCTCAGTGGCATAAGTGCCTGCCTAACAAGCGCAAGATCATGAGTTCAGTCCCAGTTACAAAAAAAAAAAAACCAATAAAACAGAAAACATGCTGCGATCATATGAAAAATTGGAGAGTACAAAATAAATCAAAAAATCATCCTTACCAGTGTGCATAGTGGAAGTTTCAATGTGGTGCATCACACCACAGATATAAGTGCTGTCTGTAAAAACATTAATTAGAATGGATGAATGATCTTGTAAGGGTCATATGACAGCTTGTAATTCAGTTGTTTATATAGAAGAGAAATCCATATCCTGTATTCTAGAAGAGGAAGCCATTATATAACCTCCCCTGCAGGAAGATTTCCTGTAGATGACAATCAGTAACACAGGCGAAAGGGCCTGAGTTCAATCTCCAGTTCCACCAAAAAAAACCAAACAAACAAAAAAAAAAAAAAAAACACCAGGGAAGTTATGCAATGCCAATTGCCAAGAGGACAAAAATACCATTTTTCTATGCCATGGATAAGATAAGCAGATGGATGAGCCTGATGGGCTGACAAAATGGCTGTAGCCACAAACTCTGGACACAGGGTCAGACTATTTGCACCCATCTGGCTACTTTTAATGCCAATTGTAAAGGAGAGAGGAAAAAATAGCTCTATACCCCAAGGCAGAAGTTCCAGTCTGTGGCTCAGCCAAATTTCTCTGAAGTGAAAAGACGTGGATTGCACCTCTAGCTCAGGTAGAGTGGGTGCTGTAAAATGGAATTTGTGGCAAAACACTTTTCTAGTGGGGAGAGGTCCCTTTTGTCCCCCACTGTTCCTGATCTGCTTGAACAAAGCTAGAAGGTTCAAGCTCTGCTGGGAGGCTGCTACCTCACCCTCCTTTCCCCTGCTCTAGCTTGATTCTAAACTCAGGCTGTGAAACATATCATTTGTGACTGTCTCAAAAAGTAAAGTAAATATAGAAATTAAGAATAAAGTGAACATTTCTAGATACATCTATGTACATCTGTGGTTCTTGAAACTCTCTTTGCCCCATGTATAACAACTGGTAAATCAATACACCTCTTTCTCGCAGGCTTCTCCTAAGCCTATTGATCACTTTGACTTCTCTTCAGCCTATTTTTTAATTTGGCTTCTCTTGAGCTTCCCCTCCCCACCCCCTTTGGGTTTTCTTAAGCCATTTTTTCTCTCAGCCTTGCTGAAACACTTTGCTCCAAGTTTTATACCAAATGATGCCAATATCAATGCCTTTCCAGGACCTAAAACTGAGATTCCTGGAAAACAATAACTTGGCAAAGAAAAAAGGAAATAATATGTGGAAATTGGGGGAGAGCTGATAGCAAAACTAACAACTACAGAAAAGCTTCAATAATGGAGCACAGCACATAGAAAAGAAGGAAGCAGTCCCAGAAAGATAACCCCAGCACCTGGGAAGGTAGACCTGTCTCTGATAACATAAGGTAAGCCCTAAGAGGATTGACAGCTCCAGGGAGAAACAGTGTACTGGTCTAGCAGTGCTAGCCTGAAGAAAAACTAATGGATCGTATAAACTTGAAAAAGAAAGTATAGGGTTTTACTCTGAAAGTAACTTATTCTGTATGGCAGGCCCCTGTTAGAGAAGAAATCCAGGGGAGGTAGACTATATTTAGAGTGTTTGACCAGGAGTCATATGAGTAGACGTTAACAGGTTAAGACTAATTGCACTTCAGAGTTCCAGGATCAGCCAGTCCATCGTAGGGACTTGGCAGGGTGGAGAGATGGCCACATGCGATAGTCATGGAGAGGGAACAGGCTAGACAGAGACCTCCATAAGAGATTTAAGCTCAGCATTGAAGGTTGCAGGGGGCCCATCCTCTGAGATCAGAAGACAGGTTAGCTTTATAGGGCTTCGGAGGGGGCTGTTTTGAAACTGTTAGCAGTATGTCCTGGATTGCTCCAAACCATCAACTGTGAGGAGTGGCTGAGCTGCAGGTTGATCACTTGTGCAGGGCTTGATCAGGGCCAGCCCCATGACCATGGGGTACCTGAGGTGAGCTAAAAAACAAGTTTTTGGGCCAGTGAGGTTGCTCAATGGACTAAATACCTGCTTAGGCAAGAGCAGGGATGGGGTGTGAACTCCAGCACCACATGCCATGCTGGCCATGCCCCCATGGTGCACTGAGCCAAGGAAGG
>NW_004524848.1:2065194-2066575 GCF_000260255.1 Octodon degus | reverse complement strand
TACGTTATCTAAAAGAAAAAAATATAAAAAATTAATGAAGTAGAGGGAAGGGAGTGGTAGAAACTTAAAAATGGGAGTGTTAATTAAAATTGAGGCTTGAGGTCTGGGACATAGCTTGGTGATCTAAGTGAATGCCTGGCAAGCACAAGGACCTGGGTTTCATTCCTGGTACCACATGCCATGCCAGCCCTGGAACCCTGGGCATGCCAGCCACTGAAACCAGGTGTGGTTGTGGACACCTGTAACCCAGGTGCTGGGGAGCCTGAGACAGGAGGATCACTAGGAGTCTGAGCTGCATTGTGAGATGCTGTAGCAAACAAATAAGTAAAAGATTTTTTAAAAAATTAAAATTGAGAAAAAATTAAAATTGAGACTTGATGGTAAAAAAAAAGAAGTTAGTAATTTCTGTGGCATGAAAACTCAAGCTGGTATTAATGGCATTGCTCCATGAAGTGGTCAAGGACTAGGCTGCTTCTTTCTTGAGCAAATAAAACAACCCTCTTTATTTTATTTACTCAGGGTGAGACAGTTAGCTTTCCTTGTATATTCTAGTTCACAGGAAGTGTGGAAAGAGGAGGAGGAGCAATCCTTTTCTTCTACTACCAGGACCTGGAAGCTGTGTGTAACATCTTTGAGTCACATTGCTTTGGCAGAAACTTGATCACGTGGTCCACATTACTGCAGTGAAAGGTGGAAATGTTCATTTCACTGTGAATAACTATATGCTTAGATAAAAAATTCAGGGTTTTATTATTTTGAAAAGCTATTTCTATTACAAATGTTATTTGGTATCTTCTATCTCCCATCCAATTTACTTCTGCTTGCTAGTATTTAAAATCCTTTAGGTCTAGGCTATCCCCTTCGCTAGAAACCAGAACTAAATCCCAAGTCAACATGTTCCATCACTGAACATATTTATTAAACCATCCTTCTTGCCTAACTCTGATAGATTGTGAAGATACATATATACTTTCACCTGTAATAACATTAAGTACTTTTTCATTAAAAGACAAAGTCCCATAAGGACAAAGAACCCAAGCTAACACAAAATTGTGGGAGCTAGAAAACACATCAAAGAAAGATAGGGTGGCTCAGCAGGCCATTGTGATGCTTATTTGCATCAGCTAGAGTATGGGAAGCTCAACTAAATTGGCTCAGCAATTCTACACCTTAGAGTGTGGAAGACCCAGGCTGGGGTGGCCTGTCACCTTGATGACAAGGACCTTCAGACTTCACCCACACCTTGGACACCATCTCCTGGCTTCCAGCACAGACTCTAGCACATATCCTTGAGTTTTCAGGTGTAGAATGCTCAACTTTCCATTGCACACCTCTTGACCTCCTGCTGTGGGCTGTCCTGGGGCACTGCAGTGAGCTCCAG
>NW_004524848.1:2058300-2065094 GCF_000260255.1 Octodon degus | reverse complement strand
CTTCTCTCAGATGGTGCATGCAATTTCCCTTCTGTGGAAAGCTTGAGCCCACAGTTCTCAAAGATATTTCACTTCCTCCTTAGTCAAGCTATTAACTGAGGCAAGCACTGAACAGTATATTTACTTGATAGTTCATAGGAAAATACAGATTCCAGCTTGTTGATTCAAGGTTAAACATACAGTGTTTGATTGAGATCAATAACTTAGTTAAAAATTCTTTATTTCTTGTTCTACACTTTAATTCCAACCAGCATTCTTTTCCAAAACTAAATCAGAAATGCCCAGACACACTGGGAAATAGGGGAAATCATCATTCTTTGTCACCAGTTGTTAGCTAGCAAATGGCTACCCTGTGTCAATATCTGCAAGAAGTTCTTATGTGAGCAATGGCACCTTGCTATTTTTTTTTTCTGTATTTTTAGGGAAGGGTCTACAGGGTGTTCAGGGGATTACTACTAGGTCAGACTCATAGTGATCAGCCTGTTTACAGTCTGCAAAGAGCTGGGATTACAAGTGCGCACCTCCATGCCCAGCCTCAATTGCCCTCTCAGGGTGCCCCGGGAGTGGGGTTGGCATGGCAGGCCCGGGGATCTAACCTCAGGCCCCTGTGCCTGCTTACAGGTGCACTTTAATCCATGCCTTGCTGTTTTACATTACAAAATATCAGTGTCTATGCAAATGGGGTACAAACATTATGCTCTACATTATATAATTCCTATGGGTTTATTAAAGAATGAAAAAGGCTTAAAATTCTTATGAAGCAATAGTAGGATAGATTAAGGAAGCACTCTTAGCAAATTCTCAAGTAATCTTTTTATTTCTTTTTTTTTTTAAATTTTTTTTTTTTTTTTTTTTTTTTTTTTTCAGAACTGGGGATTGAACTCAGGCCCTTGCACTTGCCAGGGAAGTGCTTATTCCACTGAGCCATTTCCCCAGCCCCAATCTTTTTATTCTTGAAACTCATAGATTATCACACAATTATTTGGTAACTAAAAAACTGTGTCTAGAAGTTCCCCAAAAAATTTCAACTCCTGATGTTTTATATGTTAGACCTCAAGTAAGCAATATTTTGAACTGAGTTATACAATGTTTAAAATTTAGTTCCTCATTTGTAAGTTTTCTGTCTGTTAAAATCATTCCAACAGTTCTACTCCCCTATTTTATTATCCCCAGAAATCTTTATTAAGATGTTTAACAAAATCCTTGAATATTAGCCTCCTTTGCCAGAGAATTGAATTTGAATGGGTGTCTTTCTGACATAGACTAGAATTTTTTAAGACTACTTTTACTGTACTCATAACAATACACACAGCAGATATAGATTTAGCGAAATTTAATACCATCTTAGTCAAAATTGAGTGGCTTTATCATGATAATTTGTATTTTATCAATATATATGTTGAAATTGTGTATGGAATCAAATGCTTTTATTTTCTGGTTTTCCTTGTAGTTAATCAGCTACTTAAAAAAAAATAGGGCATTATATAATGTAAAACGAGCTGCAAATCTAGGAGAAAGGATGGAAGAACCCGAGATATAGCATTTTAAAAATACTATCATTTCCCATGAAAAATATTTAATTTCCAAAATGTTTACATTGTCTTTTAGTTTTTGCTTTTGTTTTCTGAAGCACTGATGATTGAACCCAGGGCTTTTTCACTGCGCTACCACACCAGGTCACTAAGTTGTCTGGCTGGATCCAAACTCGCTATCCTGAGCCTTCAAGGACTGGGCTACAGGAGCCGGCCATCATCCCTGACCTCCAGCAAGCTTAACATATACTAAGCACTAAATCTCCAGGATTCAATAGCTACATCTTTGTGAGTTTAGTTAGATGCATACATTCTATCCAGGGAAGACAATAGTCATCCACTCACATGATTTTATTATTCAAACAATTTTAAATAGGCTTTCTATTGCCATGTTGAATCAGGAAATTTACATGGCTTTCTTTGGAAAGTAAGAATTAGTTTGAGGTGTGAAAAAAATCTTTATGTACAATCAATTTTTTTGCTTCATGTTTCTGTATTGTTTTGAGGGAATATGTGCCATCTTCTCTACATGGGATTCTTAACACAGAATGATGATGACAGATTCAGAAATGAAACTAACAGGAAGTAAGAGGTCAGCGTGAAGTGCACAGTCTCCTAGGCTATTGAAACCAGACTTCGTTAAACCATAGCCAAGGAACCTGGACCTTGTTTCCATGGATGAGATGCACTTAGGCTTTAAGAATGGCTATTATGGTCCTTAGGTTGGCATTTGAGCTTTAGAATCTGGTTTGTTGGTAGAGTCTTTTACATTTTGAATAGAAATAACCATTTTACAGATAAGTTTTTCCTTTTACTCCTTCCATATGTTATTTATTGTGAATGATAAATTGACCGCTTTATCTATGAAATTGACATATATGTTATATTTCTCAAAATTTCTCCATTAAGTAAAGGTTCAAGTTTATTGTATAAAATTATTTGTAATGTTTACTTATGATTTTTTAAGATGCTTATTTTACCTGTTATAATGTGCCGCTTTGTGGTAATAATATTTGTGACTATTTGTATTTTTTTCCACTTACCAGTTTTCCTTGAAGTTTGCAATTTTGACATTAATTTTATGTCACAGAAGAAGCCTTGGATTCTGACAAACCATCCTTTTGGTGCCTTTCCCGCGTGGGAGACTCTGACACCTCCTTCCTGCTGAAGGGGTGAAGCCCCTGCTGAGCCCGCAGCAGCAGGTACTTCTCACTGTGCTGGGTTCCTGTTAGATGCCTTCTTTCATGACTGTCTTATGAGGTATGATAAAGAATACAGTGGATGAAGGCTACGCTTAGCTTGCTTTTTAAATCAAATCATGTATTTTTGGTTTTTACTCTTCTCTTTATAATTAATTTTTAAGCAGTAGGATCAGGATGAGTTCATCAGATAACATGACCTAGAGGAGTTGAGACAATAAAGTCCCCCTAAACTGGACTAAAGCCCCCATCATTGTAGGAAAGAGTCCTCTCCAGCCCTTCCTTCCTGTCTTAGTTTTCTTTCTTTTTCTTCCATCTCTTTTTAAACACATGCTACGTGTCAGGCACTGTGTGGACACCTCACAAACCATGTTTTCTCTACCAGTTCTCAGGAGAGGAAACTAAAGTTAGAACCAGGAGAACGGCCCAAGGCCATGGAGACACAAGTAAGTTGCAAGGGTGACTGCTTCTAACATTGCCTCCCCTTGCCTACCCTCTGACCACTGCTGAACTTGCTCCCCATCATGTCTGTAGGGATGTCTTTTACCTGTTGCCCTTTTAGCACATCATCTTGGTGAAATAAATGCCTTAACAAAAAGAGATTATTGTAACAGAGATACAAGGGGTGATATAAATCTACAGTGAATGTTTAAATTTTAAAAATACTTCTCCTCCCTTATCTGATGGTTCTTGCCACCTTCTGAAATAGTGTTAGATGCCTTCTTTCATGACTGTCTTATGAGGTATGATAAAGAATACAGTGGATGCTGCTTCCCAGCCATCCAATGGAAAGGCAGCTAATGAGACAACTCAAGGCATCCTCATCCATGTGATTCACCAGATTTTATGCTGTATGACTCCTGGCTCTTCCCCAAAGTCCAAATAACTGTGAAGGTCAATATTTTGAATCCACTTAGGCCATGACAGTGAACCTGAAAGATTTCCTGAACTGCTGGAACAATGGCCAGAAAGATAGATTATGTGTGTTCAAAGCATTGGGGATGGAGGGTGGATTTTGAGGTGGATTAATGGCCAAGTGCCTTTTACTGTAAAAAATTTTTAAAACTTTAAAACTTTGAATACTTACCATTTTTTCAGGCACACCCTATATATTGCTAAAGGCAGTAAAATGGAAAAAATAATCTTTTAGACAGCATCCTATACATTTTTCATTGAATTTATTGTGAATTTTCCTGTCAGTTTTCACTAGTCAAAGCAATATTTACTTAAGATCCCTTCTGGTTTGTTTGCTTATTTGTTTGTTTTGTGGCACTGGGTGTTGAGCCCAAGGCCTCTACACTGAGCTACATCCATCACTTTTAAAAAACATTTTTTTAAAAAAGCATTTTTAAATTTTAAACCAGGATCTCACTACATTGCCTAAGCTGAAACTTGACCTCGTGACCCTTCTGTCTCAGCCTTCTGAGCCCCTATGATTACTTTGTGTGTGTGTGTGCACATGCACACACCCTTCTGTTACATTTTTATGCAAAAACCTTATAAAATGTAGAAAACCTCTGAAGAATCCATAAGTATTTCCAGTGCTGTCCATCTTTACATGTTTTTCATGTTATAAAATGTGCACATCTAACCTAAAAATGTAATTACACTTTCCACTGAGCAAAAGTCCTGGTTTCTTGATTTTTACAGTTAAAATTTCTACACTTGGAGTTAAGAAACCCGACCTTTTGCTGAGCAGCCAGTAGAAAGAACTCCAGGAATGCAATGTGTGAGTACAGCAGTTTCCTTACTGAGCTCTAACTGTTGAAAGGCTACTCCAGAGGCAATGATGAGCATTCGTCAGATGATCTTGAGCTTCTGTCATATCTTTTGATTTAAAGATATGTTTTCAGAGAAAGATAGAGAGCCCCCACCTCTGCAGAGAAGTCTTAATTTCTTTGTATAAGTGGCAGACGATGTAAACTAACAAGGACATGGAATTTCACTAAACAGAATGAAAGGAATTCAACAACGGTTGTTGCATTGCATACTGTTGTCTTCAAATTAGTGAAATTCTATGTCATTTTTATTTGTTTACTTTTAAAATTTCTCTTTAAAAATAAAAGAAATTATAAATGGCATAACTTGGCAATTTAAATGTGACCCGTTTTGCACAAAATTCAAGAAGTGGACTCTAATATTTATGTGCTATTTGATTGAATGAGAAAAAGCTGTTTACATTTAATGCTGATCATAATAACACACGCAGCATTTTTATCCAGCACTTGGTGCTCTCGTAGCTCGTACCTATTCCTAATCTAAAATCAACATTCCTGAGCATCTGGGCGTCACTCCCCTGATCCCGTGGGCTGCATGACCAATTCTCCCTATTTGAGTTCCTTTCTACATCGCCCTCCAAGAAGTTGGGGCTGTAATGTTAGGCTCTTCCTTAGCTTAGCCAATTCTCTTTGGATGCCATTTCCCCATAGGGCTCCGTGTGACCAGGTGGACACTGACGGGGGAGAGAGAACATGAGATAACTGAGGGACGCTCGCTTCAAGCCAGCAGCCAAGCTGACTGCTCAGCACCTGGATGGGGAAAGGCCAGGGTCAGGGGCTGGGATGTGCTTAGCACTGCACTCTGGCTTTCCCTGCACACCCAGAGGGTCCAGAAGGGCAACCAACTGCCATGTGCAGACACCCTCCCTGGAATCAGCTGCAGTAGACAGGCCTGGGTCTGCACCGGGTAGCCTAGACTGTTACAGTTTGTGTTGACATTTGTGTGAGATGTGATTCCAAATAGAACTTGATCTTAAAGTATAAGCCCAACTTTTCATTATATCAAATATTCTATTAATATCTTTCAGAAACTTCCTTAGTAGGCAAGAAGAACATACTATGTTAACTGACCATTTTAAATAATTGTTGTATGTTTTTAATCATTTCATTACCATGATTATTATACCGGTGTGTTGTATTTGTTCTGTTTATTCTCAACTGTAGTGCAAGAGCTCACAGTTACTATCAATGCTAATATTAAGTGTTTAGTGTTAGTTTAAACATCTTTTATGTGTATCATCCATTTCCAGATCTACATCAGTATCTCTTTTAAAAGTGGGCTTTGAGGTCAGGTGTAGTGCCAGATGCCTGTAATCCCAGCACTGGGGAGTCTGAGGCGGGATTGCTGCAAGCTCGAAGCCAGCCTGGACTACAAAGTGAATTCAAGGCCAGCCTGAGTGAGACCCTGTCTCAAAAAGATTAACATATTCCCTCCTTTTTTGTCTTTCCAGAATAGCACCATGCCAAATTACAAACTGATTTAGTTCAATATGAAAGGGAAGGCAGAAATTATTCACTACATATTTGCCTATTTGAACATAAAGTATGAAGATCACAGGATAGAACATGCTGACTGGCCTGCAATCAAGTCAAGTAAGTAGCATAAGTCCTATTTCATGAATCTGTAACCCACTGGAAAGAAAATGAACTCCCAGAGTAGTTTGTCCTTCTTGAGGGATAAAGAAAAGAAAAGTTTCTCTGGGCTTACCTAGGTTCCCAGTCTTAGCAGTTTTAGCTTGAGAAGTGACAGTCCAGATAAACTAAATGAATGCTATGTGGCTCTACAGATTTTCTCTTACAGGTCAAAACACAAACCTCACAGAAAAATAATACAGGGCCAGGGCTATAACTCAGCAGCACAGTACCTGCCTGGCAAGCACAAGATCCTGAATTTGATTCCTGGTACAATCCATCAATCAACAAATAAGTAAATTAATAAATAAATAAAAATAAAAACAAACCAGTATACCCTTTGTCAGGAGAGCTGAAATAGATGTGGGACATATTATTGTTTTTAGTTCATAGTTGGGATTAACAACACAAGGTTTAAGTCATCTTTCCAGTTGCATGATTGTGGCAAAATCAAATCAGATCCATTTAGTACTGTGGCCCAAATTATTTATAGTAGACAGCACCAACATTAATATTGTGTATGCTAATTGGCATGTTGGCAATAAATCACCACCTGTGTTTTGGAAATGTGAGCTCCTTTTAAACCATTGTCCCTGCAATCACTTCTCATAGTAGAAATCCGTCCTCTGAAGGAAAGCACAGTCTTATTTCTT
>NW_004524848.1:2047646-2049580 GCF_000260255.1 Octodon degus | reverse complement strand
CAGGAGAATGGTGCCTCTGAGTGCTGAGCTGAGGGACACTCACTGCAGGAAGACTGTGAAGACACCATGTGACCACCAGATCTCCTCTCCTTCCTGGATGAAGATGGAGAGGATGAGCCCAAGGATTCTGGGACAGCTGGCATGGTGGAATGCGAAATGCAAGAAGGAACAAGGGATTCAGAGGGCTTTGGATGCAGCTCAGTGACCAAGCACTTTCCTAGCATATGCGAGGCTGTGGGTTCCATTCCTACCTAGCACTGCAAAAATAAAATAAAATAGGAATGGGATTTCCTTGAAGTCTACAAACTACGTGGTGAGATCCTTTTCCTTGTTCTACAATGTTGTGAGCAGCCTCTGGAGAAAATGACAAGCCTGAGAGAAATGTCCAGTGAGACTGAACCAGGAGGGGGAGGACACTGTCTCTCTCTGAAGTGGCCCCTTTTTCTCTGGTAAGAGAAACACTGAGCATCCAATAAGCATTCATTTCTATGGCTCTTAAATGAGTATGTCAAGACCGAACCAACATAGGTTCTGAGAAGAGCTTCTAACATGACACAAACCTAAACATAAAAAAGCACTTCTGAAGAAACTAAGATGATTTAATGAAGATAAAACTTGGTAAGTGTTATACAATTCTCTCAGAGGGAGAAATAAAGATATTCTATACATGAAAAAATAATAGGATGTTATAAAAAAGGATGTACACAAGCATTTTTTAAAAAATTGTGTATTTAGCACAGGGTCTATAGGGTCTCACTACACAGATCAGACTTGTAGTGAACCTTCCTGTTTTTCAGCCTCCCAAGTGCTGGGATTATAGGTGCACACCACCATGCCCAGCCTCAATAGCCCATCTCAGTGCGCCCAAGAGGTGGGACGGGGACAACAGGCCATGGATCGAACGCAGACTCCTGTATCTGCCTAGGCAGGCGCTTTAATCCACTTAGCTATCTGGCCAGCACTCACAAGCACATTTCTTAAAAAATTAAAAAATATGATACAAACAAAGGTAAAATGATGAAATAAGAAAATTCCTCAGAAAGTACAAAGAAAATAGGAAAATGAAAGAAGAAAGTTAAAATTAAGAATCAATCAGTTTAGGAGGTTCAATTTCCAAATCAAAATCTAAGACTGGGGAAATCATCACCTGGCTGTTGGTTGGAGTTCTCCTCAGGAACAGAAACAACAGAATGTGCATATAATTATAAGAGAGGGCTTCCTAGGTTGACTCACATGATCAGAGGCTGGGCCCACAATGGCTGATTGTCAGCAGAAGTATCAGGGAAACCAGTAGCTATTCAATCCAAGAAGCCTGCAGCCTCAGAACTTGAGGGAAGCAGGATGCAGCCCCAGTAGCAGGCTGAAGGCCTGGACTGCCCCAGAGAATCACTGGTGGGAGTCCACATTCAACATGAAAGAATCAGAAGTTTGATATTCTCAGGCAATGGCAGCACAAAAATTTACTGGCTCAAGAAGAAGCGAGGTGTGTGGAGAGCTTCCTGCTACCCTGCGCTGGGGGGACCAGTCCCAGGCCAGGTGCAGCGTGGGCCGGACCCTCTCCCACCCCCTCGGGCCGCACCCCCACCACTCCGCCATACCTCCCCCACCCCTCCCCCGAGTAGAAATTTCTGCCGACTTCCGGGAACCCCGAGACCAAATCCTAGCCCAGGTCCAGTGAGTGTGTGGAGAGCTTCCTGCTATCCTGTGCCAGCGGGACCAGTCCCAGCCCAGGCGCAGCGTGGGATGGACCCTCTCCCGCCCCCTCGAGCCGCCCCACCACCATTCCACCATGCCTCTCCCACCCCTCCCGCCCAGTAGAAATTTCTGCCAACTTCCGGGAACCCCCAAAATCAGTCCTAGCGCAGGTCCAGTGAGTGTGTGGAGAGCTTCCTGCTAATCTGCACCAGCGGGACCAGTCCCAGCCCAGGTGCAGC
>NW_004524848.1:2046244-2047028 GCF_000260255.1 Octodon degus | reverse complement strand
TTCTCATAGTAGAAATCCGTCCTCTGAAGGAAAGCACAGTCTTATTTCTTGTTCTCATGAAACTAACACTGACAGCCAAATGTCTCTTCAGATATCAGAATTCACAGATGGGTGGTAGACTCATAAAACATTCATTTTTATCCACTGAATAATACCAAATGGAAGCAAGCTGCAGGAATATATAATATATTATATATATATAATTTTTCCTTTCAGTTTTTAATTCAGTCTTTATAATTTTAGCTTTTCTTGGAGTGCCTTAGATCATATTTTATGTTGGCTTGTGTCTTTGTTACTTTTTTCTCATTGCTAAGACAAAATACCTAACACCCAAAGTGAAGGAGGAAAGCTTTATTCAGATCACAGGGTTTTGTAGAGGCTTCAGTCTCTAATCATCTGGCTCGAAGTCATGGTGGCACATGGCAGAGACACAGCCCAGAGAAGAATAAGCTCATGGCAGCAGAGAACTGCAAAAGAAGGCCAGAGAAGGGAGAGAGAAGCCCCTTTCTGCTCCTTTAATCTTATCCAGAGTGCTGGCATGAGGGTGGTGAACTGATTTAACAGTCACTCATGCTTGATCCAGGACCTTTAATCCAGGCATTGCACTAGAAATCAACCACACTAGATACAGCCACCTATGAAGGAAAAACACCCCATGGCCATGGGAGACTTTGGGGGACAGATGGACACCAACTGTGACAGCTTGTCATTATGTTAATGAAAAATGTAAAGTCTGAATTTTTTTAATATTTTCAGAGATTCAGAGGTTCTTTAGAGTTGAAAG
>NW_004524848.1:2039340-2044151 GCF_000260255.1 Octodon degus | reverse complement strand
TATGCAGTGTATTATTTGTTGAAACTGTACTTTCGATTTGATTTGAAACTGTCTCATTGCTATATGTTTATCAATAAAACTTTGAAAAGAAAAAAAAGAAAGTCATTTTGCAAAGACAAATTTAATTCAACTTCAAAATCAGAGCCATGCCAAACAATCTGATGCAAAATAAAACTTGTAAAATAAAAAAAAGAAGCGAGCTTGCGTTCTGTGCGTGCTCCCCCTTCCTCCACTTTTCCATGCTGTCCAGGTCCACAGGCTTGGAACGGTGCTACCCACGTTCATGCAGGTAGTCCCTCTTCTGCTTGCTGAACCTGTGCCAGCCATTTCTGGAAACACCTTCATGGACGCACACAGAGCTTTGCCTTCCCAAGTGACCACGTAATGACCAGTGCAACCATCACACCCCCTGACACATTGGATACTGTGACCTGCCTACCACACTGCAGTCTGAGTCAGTGTCACTGAATTCCTTGAAGCTTTCTGACAGATGTTCCTGTTAAGTGACACCCCAGCAAGAGTGACTCTCGTAAATATTGACTGATACACTGGTCATTTTCAACCATAAACTTAGGTGAGAAAACTCAGGTGGAATCTTTCCAGAGAAACTTGAAAAGCCTCAAGAATCAGGAGAAAGGCTGGCTAGATAGCTCAGCAGATTAAAACACCTGCTTAGGCAGACTATTGTCATTTTTCTCTGGAACTAAAGTAAGAACTTAGCATTTGTCATCTTAAATTTCTTCTTATTAAATGTAGATGATGTTTCATCTCTTGGCCCTTATCTGGGGCTGGAGCAAGCATTCCCCTGGCTGTAAGCATACCATCTCTCAAGAAAACACATTCCTCACTCAATAGTTCTAATATTAACAAATTTAGTCTTCACTCTGAGTTAAAATCTGCCTTTTTGCCTATTATTTTTGTTTCTATTTATGCTTTTTAGTGCTAGAGTAAGAATAAATGTAATTTTTCTTCCATTTGATGGCTCTGCCATATTTGAAGGTGAGTATCAGCTTTCACTTAGTTTGTTTTATCTCCTGTAGGCAAAATGTGTAAAGACTCCTCAACCAATTCTCATAAAAGGTGGTTACCAAGCTCTCTTCCATTTCAGACACTGTTCTCTAGGTCGGATTTTTAACATTTCTACATATATGGTTCTCACATCTATTAAAACAACTAAGTATGCATTTCAATCTTACCTCTACCAGATGTGAGACTTGGGCAACTTACATAGTTCCTTAACATTATTTTCTCATTTATAAAAACAGATAATGTGTTCATACCTACCTAATAAAATTATAAGTGTTAAAAGAACTAATGGACATTTAAAACATTTAGGGCTAACATGAAGGAACCCCACACACACAAGGTGAAGCATACTAATGCCCTCTTGTTTATATATTTCATTTCAAATAAGGCATTCCTGCTTCTGCCAGCTTTATTTGGAACTCTGCTTTGCTCCCTGCAATTTCTCACCCATCTAGAGATGTAAGCACACCCACAAGACAAACAGTCAAAGATGATTGCAGTCATGTGTGGTGGCATGCCTGTGACCATAGCTATTTGGGAGGCTGAGGCAGGAGGACTGAGAGTTCAAGGCCAACCTAGACAATTGCATAACTTAGTAAGAGCTTATCACAAAATAACACAAAAAGGGCTATGGTTGTAGCTCCGTGGTAATATTAGGAGAACATGTATAAAGCCTTTGGTTCAATCCCCAATTGTTTTAACTCCTGACATTGAACTATCATTATCTTATATTTGTTCCATATACAAGTGAAAGGTTTAAATGCCACACACAAATTTGATTCTAGCATTTGTATGAGGGTCCTGAATGGTACTTTATTCTTCTCCTTCTCTCCTAAATAAATTCTGTTTGAGAAAATTGTGGTCACCATGCTCACCAGGATTTCTAAGTCACTAAAATAATGGTGTTTTATTGATTTTGAAAGATTTTTTAAAGGCACTGTTAAGTGGAAAAAAGTGGTTTACAAAATATTATATATTGTATGATTTAGTTTTTTGGTATATGAAAAATATCTGTTAAGTGGTTATAACTATATGGTAGAATTACTTTCAATTTATGCTTTTTCTATAATAAATATAGATTGTTCATGACAAAAATATAATAGGCTTAGATAGGAAAATAAAGGAGGATTTTCTAAGAAACTATGCATATGCATTATGAGTCTTATAACATAGGAAAATTTTTGCTATCTTATCGTATACATCAAATAGTCCATCAAACAAGAGTTCAGGTAAAATTTATTTGATCATAACTACAATGTAAATCAAATGCATAATAATATTTTATGCTGTTTACGCCATAAAATTAATGATGATTTAAAGTATAGTTTGTTTGTTTGGGTTTTTTTGGCTGGGGAGATACCTTGCCAGACTCAGTACCTGCTCGGCAAGTGCAGGGACTCAGGTTCAAACCCTGGCAGTAGTTGTATGGTAATAACAATAAGCTTGTCTTCTGCATGGTTAACAACCTAAGTTTGCAGACCAAAATTAGAGGAAAAGGAGGGCTGCAAGGATAGCAAGCATTTTGGCCTTAGCCTTCTAAGGTCAAATGAGACTCAGGACATAGGAGAACTTGTACTGTAACGTGATGTAAGTCAGTAGTGTCCCAAATTTTCTAATCAAGGAGATTATGGGGCAAAAGAGGAAAGTGATCAATGATGTTGAGTGTACCTAAGGAGCATCACATGGTGAGAAAACATTCTCTCAGGCATTCACAGAGAGCACATAGGGCAAGCAATGGCCGTGACTCATCCACATGACTGACACTGAAAAAGGTTCTACAATCTGAGGTACAGGATCTCAGCATAAATCCTGAGGGGATTTCACTGACCTTATCAGACCCAAAAGCTACAACTCTTGTTGCATAGGTCCTGCTTTACCTTGGTTTTAACCATCCAGAAGAAAAGTATAAAAACAATATATAAGAAGTAAAGCCATGCTGTTATGTTGAGCTGTAGGGGGCTCAGGTCAACAATTTCTGACATTGCCAGTCAAGTGGAAGACTCAATACTATTATGGGCTACTGGGCTCTTTTAGAATATTTTGCCGAGTTTACATATCTATAATATTCAAATAACGGAACTTAACAAAAGAAGGGTATACAGATGAATGTCCATTTTGTATCTGTGTATTCAAAGTGGTTAGGATAGATATATAGTTACATTCTCTTCATGAATAGAGTGATTTGTTCTAATGGTGTTTGTAAATAGGATATCATGTCTGCATCTTGTACAGCAATTAAGCACTAGGAAGAATGTATGCAATGTGTTAATTATTGAAACTGTCCTACCAATTTGATTTGAAACTTCTCATTGCTATTTGTTTATCAATAAAATTATGGAAAAAAATAAACGATTAAAAAAAACCCCTGGTACTGCATGCTGTACTGCTGGGCTGACCACCAAAAGTGGATGTGGTGGCGCACACTTATAATCCCAGGACTGGAGAAGCTGAGACAGGAGGGTCCCTATGAGTCCAAGCTGTGTAGCAAGATCTGGTACCAAATACAAAAATAAATAAAAAATAGATAAATAAATAAAAGATTTTTTAACAATTTAAAATATAGATTTTTCAAAGTTAAGTAATTAGTCTAAAATAATATCTGGTGTCAAATATGGTATTACTATAAGCCTAGATGTTACAGCCAGTCTTGTCACTGACTTTTTAATCCAGTTTTTTAAATATTTTCTGACTTATAAAATGTAAATATTTCATTTGAGGTTGTTAAATGTCCCTTTGAAGAATATATGTGTATGAATTCTATGATTTTAAGTCATTCTTTGTAACCATGATTGTTTGTAAAAATTGTAAAAATGGTCATATCATAACTCTTCATTATGCCAGGAGGCTGATTCTTTGCTCATCTTATTTGAAGCTCTTCCATTTGGCAAAATCCATGTTTTGGAAGTGGATGGACTTATCCTTCACCAGAGCCTGGCAATAGCAAGATAACTGACCAAAATCACAGGTACCATGTTTATTGTGGTTTACATGTGTCAACTGAGAAAGCTGTTTGACATGCATTCCACACTCAGTGAATTAAGTATTACTGAACATGGTAGCACAAATAGGAATGGAATTCAATGCTAGAGCAGCATATTTATCAGCTTTCCTATCAATGAGACACAATAGTTGATACAACTAAAAGAAAAGAGTTTCAATTTAGCTCATAGTTTCAGGAGAGTCAGTCCATGGTTGGAATGTTCCAAAGAATCATCATGGTGGGTGGAGATGGTGGAGCACAACTGCATGCTTGTGGCAACCAGGAAGCAGATCCAGGGAGTGGTACCTGAGACAGACGAGTGAGGGACCAGGTAGAATGACTCACCAGAAATACCCAGGAGTGTGCTTTGCTAACCTGCTAGATGCTTAACAATCCAATGAATTTGGCACATCAGGATAAATGGAGCAGAATAAATGTACCGTCTGTACCACCATAACTTTCCAAATGCCCCTAGAACAACCAGAAAGCTCTATTTTACACTGCAGCCTACTCTTTTTGCTCCATGCTGCTTTGCCACCTATCTCCAGGCTCTTTTTGAAATTTAGTTGAAAAATTGTACAGGTATTTTTCACTCCAACATGTTGCTAGTACAAGTATTACAAGTGATCAGAGAAAGCTAACCAGCCAGAAATTCCTGTGACACACGAAGGTTAAATTTTCTTAGGCAATTAAATTTATGTATGTGAGGGGCTGGAGAGATGGCTCAGTGGTCTAAAGCACCTACTTAGAACAAGCTTAGCAAAGCATCAGGGACCACGGTTCAATCCCCCAGCACCACATGCCA
>NW_004524848.1:2037020-2039240 GCF_000260255.1 Octodon degus | reverse complement strand
CTCTCTCTCTCTCTCTCTCTCTCTCTCTCTCTCTCTCTCTCTCTCTCAAATAAATAAAAAAATTTAAAAAAACATTTATGTATGTGAGACTTCCAGGAAGATGGCAGAATGGTGACCAGCAGAGAAACAGCTTCTGTGATACTTGGAATCTAGATGCTGGAAGCAACATGAGGAAGTGAGTGAGGACGGAAGTAGTCCCCCAGGACCCAGTCAGGATCTGATGCAAGAACAAGAGTCTGTGGGGAGAGGAAAGACAGGGACCATAAAGAGGAGGAGGGAAGTGGCAAGCTCACTTTTTTCCTGAGTCCCAGCTCACTGTGTGGGCGGGGTGGCTTAACCCTGTAGAGGCACAGTGACTACTGGCAACCCTGGAGGCCTCCACAGAAAAATGTACCGGTGGAGCAGAGAGGTGGATACTGTGGACTGCAGGGGCTGGTGAGTTATTTCAGTTCAGGCACCATCCGGGACATGGTTATTAGCCAGTAGCCATGTTGGAAAGGGGCCAAATGAAGCACAAACTGAGAGCAGCTTTGGGCTCTCTCCATCTAGTGGCTCCAAGTGTCAAGGTGAAAGTGCAGCTGAGTTTAAGCAGGCAGTCAACTTGGAGTAGATAGGAGGCCCTTGGAGCATTGCAAGGTGAAAAGGTAGGGTCCCAGCCTCAGAGCCACAAAGCAGAAGCAGCCTGTCTTCAGTGCGATGAAAGGCCCGGGTTTCCTGCAGTTCTTCACCACAGCATCATATTTCTATTTCTGGCTTTCTGGGGTCAGTTGACACTGGTCTAGGCTCTGTCAGTCTCTTATGTCAACTAGTGACAACAGATACACCCTGAAGTGGATAATTTTTTTCCCTACATGTCTTTTCATTATTTTAAAAATATTTTAATTTTACCTTTCTGTTTTTTTCTTATTTGTTTTTATACATGTGTGAACATTGTTTCTAGTTTGTTTTGTTCTGTCCATAGGTTTAAAAGAGTTGCCACAATCTGTCAATTTCTAGGATGTCTTTGATGCTAATGATTTTCCTGATTGTACTACTTTAGCCAAGGTGATATAATTGTTCTAAACAGGTGCTTTTTCTTATATGCCACATTGATAATGCCTGGTGATCATAAACAGTATTATAGGCCAGTGTCAAAGACCCAGAGTCTATGCCAACTAAGCAGAAACTTCTCATCCCTAATAAATTGAAGAGGTAGAAGTTTGCAACAGAATCAAAACCATCTGGAAGACATCTCTGAGAAGTAGCTACATCCTAAGGGTGCCCTTTACTAGCAATAGAGATAACTATCATAAATTATTTACAAGCATTAACATAAAAATTTAAAAATAGAAAATAACAAGGCTTAGAAGAAAGCTTCTACCCCAGGCTTGTTGTCCATGCAAGGAAAACCCAGGGGCAGTAAGAGGGACAATTCAAAGGCTACCCATCTGGACTCTCTGAAGTGGTAGCAACAGTAGTAACAAATCAAATGAATGAGCCTTTTTGAAAAAATAAAATGAGAAATAATGTTTCTGATAACTTCAGAGATGAGGGCCATAATAAGGGGCATGTTTAGTAGAGCTAGAGAAGATGCACATAAAAAGAGGAGCTTAGGAAGGTGATGGGAATCATGAATGGCCAACATAGGAAAGAAATGAAATAGATTCAGTCAGATATCTATGAGATTAAAAATCCCATTGAATGTCTTCACAGCAGAATGAACTATTGTGAGGACAGAATATCAGATGTAAAAGAGAGGAGTGTGGTTAGGGATCATGAGAGTGTTCTTAAAAATATCAAGGGACTGATAAATCATTGCAACAGCTGCTATATGATGCCAAGAACAATAATGTAGTATTGACCAGACAGAATCAATAGAAAAGCAGGAGATGCCACAGATAATATTTAGGAACCTGCTCACAGAAGTAATGGCTGAAAACTCCCAAGCAGGGAAAAAGAATTTGACATACAATGAGGTATAAGTGAGGGGTATAGAACTTTAATTAACCATGATCAAAGAAAATCTACATCAAGGCATAAAATAGGATTTTAGAAATTCAACAAAAAATACAATATTAAAACAGTTAGAGAAAACAAACAAATCTCTTATGAAGAAAAGCGCACCAAGTCCATGCATGGTAGGACGTGCCTATAATCCCAGTGCTGGGGAGGCTGAAAACAGGAGGATCACTGCAAGTCCAAGCTGCATAGTGAAAACTGTACCAAATACATAAAAATTAA
>NW_004524848.1:2033283-2035890 GCF_000260255.1 Octodon degus | reverse complement strand
GATCTCTTAAAAACAACGAGGATGCAGGAAAGAATAATTCATCACCTGCAAGATGATGCAAAGATGAACAATGTGAGACTAATAGGCATCAATGACAAAATTGAAGGAGAACTAAGATGCTTTCCCACAAAGAATCGCTGAAGAAATCCATGGCTGACAAACCACCACTCCAGAATATTCTGAAGGACATTTTGGAAAGAGATAACAAGGACTACAACTGTAGGAACCCCAACAGAAAGAATCCACCAGGCAAGGAAAGAGATTAAAATCATTTACTCAGTGATGTCTTTCCTTCTAGTCTGGCTGACAAAAAAAGAAAGAAAGGGACTTTTGTCTATGCCAAGTGCTCTCTAAGGGACCCTAAGAACCTTCACCCACCATATTGATGGGAACTAATAAATGTAGTTGTCATTTTTGCTTGATGCCCTTTCTCTCATCCTGTGATCCATTGTCTTTTTCTCTCACTTTCCTACTTTTCTTACATACTTTTTTTTAGTAAAACTCTACTTTTCCATTCTTTCAAAGGTCCTTCCTTTTTCATTTACCTGTGGAATCAGTGTCTTCCACTCCCAACTCTCATAGACTACTCATGGATACCAAAATGGGGCTGAATGCATAACTCTGATTTTTGGGACAAAGTCAAGTTTGTTAAAAATGTAAATACCTAGCACATGGTGCACTTGCCTGTAATTCCAGTGGTTTAGGATTCTGTCTCAAAAAGTAAAAAAGAGCTGTGGATATATATCCATGTAAAGGCCCTAGGTTCAATTGTCTGTACTGAAAAACAAAATAAAACAAATTTGAACTATACAAACACATGCTGTATTTCAATTGAAACATTCCTTAGGGATAGGGGAAATAGAATATTTTATTCAGTACCAGAGATTGAACTCAGGACCCTGCACTTTCCAGACAAGTGCTTATTCTACTGAGCTATCTCCCTGGCTAGAAATTGTTTTTGAGTGTGGGGATTTGTCCTTGAAGTGAAAGTGAAATTTGAGTTCAGCCTTGAAACATGCCCTGTTTCCGTGAAAGTAACACCTAACTGGAAAATAATCAGCCTTGAAAGCTAGGGGTGAGAGGGACCAGCCCCATTCCCCTTGCCCTTCCTGCCACTACAGAGCAGCCACCAAGGAAGAGAAGAGTGGGGTATAATCTGCAGGATGTTGCCTGTCACCATGGTGATGACCAGCGATTATTTTCCCATTCCTTTTCTTTTATTTATTTCTTTTCGTTTTGTTTTGTTCTGTTTTTGTACTTAAGGTTGAAGGGACTTTGCACTTGAGCTACATCCCCACCCCTTGTTTTATTGTTTATTTTGAGACAGGCTCTCATTTCTAAATTTCAGCACTCAGGGATTGCGGGCATGTGGCAGCACACTTGGCTGATCGTCATTTTCATGGCGCCATGAATTCCTACTTCTTCTCTTCTTCCTCTTTTGTTTTTCAATATACCTCAATTTGAAATATGCTCAGACAATAAATACGCTTGTCTGTCTTCTCCAGTCAACCATATTTGTCTTGTATTCAAGACTATAGCCATCTCAGACAGCAAAAAGCTGGTTCTTTGAAAGATTAAATAAAATTGATAAGTCGCTAGCTAACCTCACCAAACAGAGGAAAGAAAAAATTCAAAGGCAAGCAATAAGGAAAGAAAAGGGTGTAATTACCACAGACTCAGTGGAAATTCAGAAGATTATCAATAGCTACTTTGAGAATTTTTACTCTCACAGAATAGATGACACTGAAGAAATGGACAGATTCCTAGAAAGGTATAAATTACCACAACTGAATCGACAAGATATAACCACTCTCAATAGCCCAATAACAGTAAATGAAATACGAGATGTAATTAAAAACCTCCTGGCAAAGAAAACTCCAGGTCCAGATGGTTTCACAGCTGAATTCTACAAGACATTTACAGAGATGTAGTCCCTAAACTCTTCAAACTCTTCCATGAACTTGAAAAGGAAGCAATCCTCCCAAAATCATTCCTGGAGGCAAGTATTATACTACACCATGACCAGGTAGGATTCATCCCAGGGATGCAACGATAGTTCAATATTCGAAAATCTATACATGTAATACACTGTATCAATAGAGCAAAAAATAAAAACCACATGATCATCTCCATTGATGCAGAAAAGGCTTTTGACAAAGTCCAACACTCATTCATGTTCAAAGTCCTACAGAAAATTGGAATAGATCGCCTCTAATTCAATCTGGTAAAAGCCAATTATGAAAACCCAAAAGCTAACATAATCCTAAATGGGGAAAAACTGAGAGCTTTTACTCTTAGATCGGGTACAAGACGAGGATGTTCTCTATCACCAATCCTATTCAATATACTTCTGGAATCATTAGCTACAGCCATTAGACAAGAGAAAGAAATAAAAGGAATAAGAATAGGCAAAGAAGAAGTTAAATTCTCTTTATTTCTGGATGACATGATACTTTACTTAGAAGACCCAAAAAACTCCACCAAGAAGCTAGTAGAATTAATACAAAAATTCAATAGCATAGCAGGTTATAAAGTCAGTAGCCAAAAGTCAATACCATTCCTCTACACAAACAACAAACACACTGAGAGGGAAATTATAGAAACAAT
>NW_004524848.1:2030953-2031814 GCF_000260255.1 Octodon degus | reverse complement strand
ATTCAGCTATTAAGAATGATAAACTGCAAGCTTTTATACTGAAGTGGATGCCACTTGAACATATACTCATAAGTGAAATAAACCAGACACACATGTGTAAATATCTTATAGTCTCCCTAGTATAAGAACTCCAAAGGAGAAATACAAACAGGAAGTATAATACAAGTAAAAGGAAAGCAGGATCTCAAGGACTAACTAATCAAGGGATGGAAAGGAGAAGAGCTAGGAAACATGACAACATCAAGCCATACAGTTATATGTAAAAGATGAACAAGACAATGATCCTGAGAATGTTCAGAAGATTTTTCAGTCTAGCAGTTAATTGGAAAGATTCTCACCCTGACTAACTATATATACTGATACCTGCAAACTAAGCTACTCCACTGCAGATGGTAATTTGTAATGCTAGTTTCATGTTTGGAGTGCCTGTCATTCTGGTATTCTGAATATGGGCGGCTGGTCACGACATGCCAGTTACTGCTATGATGTCTATTGGGTAGGTGGATGTTCAAGAAGAAGGGACTGGTGAAGGAAAGCAAGAGACAGGAAATGGAATACTGTGGGACTGTCCTGCTTCAAGGTTGTGTATGGTGAGATTTTTGGACCTATATGCAAACATGAGAAGTATATAATTCTTTATCCTATTTTTAAAATATAATGTAATTTTTAAAATGTTTGTATCATATTATGCAGGGTCTTAAAAGTTCAACATATCAATACGTGCTGAAAAATACCTGTTCCTTATCATGCCTAAGATGTTTGAAATGCAGTGAGATAGTGAGGTTAAGCTTAATAGACTAAATCATTTGATAATAACAATAAGCTTGTCTTCTGGATGGTTAACAACCTAAGTTTGCAGAC
>NW_004524848.1:2028872-2030241 GCF_000260255.1 Octodon degus | reverse complement strand
AAGTGGTTAGGATAGATATATAGTTACATTCTCTTAATGAATAGAATGATTTGTTCTAATGGTGTTTGTAAATAGGATCTCAAGTCCGCATCTTGTTCAGCAATTAACCACTAAGACGAATATATGCAGTGTGTTATTTGTTGAATCTATTCTTCCAATTTGGTTTGAAACTCTCTCATTGCTATCTGTTTATCTATAAAATTCTGAAAAAATAAAAACTCTAGCCACTTTGGGGGCTGACTCACAGCTGAAGCCTGTTAAGTATTTATTGAGTGAAAAGAAACAAGTAGGGCATTGAGGTAGGGTGTGGTCACTCTACCTGGGGAATTGCTGAAGAAGACCTAGGAATCCAAAGAATACTCAGTCATATGCAAAAAGGAGCTGAGAACAGGGGCCTGGTGTTTAGCTAAAGATTCACAAGGAGGAGTCGTCTGTACAATTTGGTAACTGAAGCCTTGGGTATAGAGTGGAAGCAGGAGCAAGACTTGACAGAATTGTGAGGGAGTTTGCAGAGTCAGAGAGAAGAATCAAACTTGGACCCCTTCACACAAAAAACAGTCCAGATAAACTCTAAGAGACTGAAGAATTTCCTTTCACTTTCAGCAACTTTATTGAGGTATAATTGGCACACAGTTTGCCCACTGTCAGTATGTAGTTCCTTCATTTTTTATGCATTTAACAGTTGTACAAAAAGCATCCATTTTAGAGTATTTTCATATTGAATCATTTTTTTTACTTTTATTTCTATTTTTTTGATAACAATAAAATTCTTCATAGAAAAATTTGCATGGGTTTAGGTACACAATTTCTGTACAAGTGTAGGCAGACATCAACAGATTTGTACTATCACATATATATGTTATCTTTATGTAGTAGTTCAAAGCTTGTAGACCAAAAATGTTATTTTTTTTCAATAATACACTGCATACATTCTTCCAAGTAGTTAATTGCTGTACAAGATGCAGACCTGTGATCCTAATTACAAACACCATTAGAACAAATCATTCTATTCATTAAGAGAATGCAACTATATATCTATCTCAACCACTTTGAACACAGATACAAAATGGACATTCATAGTTATATCCCAAATTTTTAAGTTCTGTTGTTGAATATTATAGGTGTGTAAACTCAGCAAAATATTCCAAAAGAGTCCAGTAGCCCATAATAGCATTGGTTCCTCTGTTTAACTGGCAATGTCAGAAATTATTGACCTGAGTCCCCCACAGCTCAACCTAACAACATGGCTTTACTTTCTATATTTCGTCTTCATACTTTTTTACTGGATGGTTAAGACCAAGGTAAAGCAGGACCTGTGCAAAAAGAGTTGTAGCTTTTTGGTCTGAGAAGGTCAGTGAAATGCCCTCAG
>NW_004524848.1:2001933-2022409 GCF_000260255.1 Octodon degus | reverse complement strand
TTCTGAGGTGGGATTTTGTTCCTTCCTGTCATTTTGTGTAGCACTGTCTTCTGACCTTTGTTGTAGATCTTTGCTGTAGTTATAACCTTCACACATACTGAAGTTCAGGTGGAGCTCTACAAAGTTTGGACTTATCCAGCTGTGTCTGGCTTAGGTCTGGCTGCTGTGCTCAGCTCCTTCCCACTGCGTACCACGGCTAGGACTGGGTCTGGGCGTTCCTGGAACTCAGCAGAAATTCCTACTGGGCGGGAGGGGTGGGGGAGGTATGGTGGATTGGTGGGGGGCGGCCCAAGGGGGTGGGGGCGGCCCGAGGGTGTGGGAGCGGGTCCGGCCCACGCTGCGCCTGGGCTGGGACTGGTCCCGCAGGCGCAGGTTAACAGGAAGCTCTCCGCACACTCACCGGACCTGGGCTAGGACTCTGAATCATTTTAAATTAGCAACAAGTGAGAAAATATTTCAAAGACCAATGTTTTATTATTGAAATAAATAGGAAAGAAAAAACAATTGGAAGGAAAAAGGTCTTTACTACTTTTAATTTTTAGCCTCCAGGCAGAAAACTGACTTGAAAAATAAAAATTGCTTTTGCAAAATTAATTGTATGTACATACATTTTTAGTGGTAGCATTGCATTGCATATATTAGTAAAAGAATGGAAACAATACTGTAAGCAAGAGACTAGATAAATAAATTATCATAAAACTACTTTAGCAAAGAACCATGGAACTGAACAAAGATGCTCTTTAGGTACTTGTAAGAAAACATCACTAGGTTATGTGAGATACAGGGGCATATCTATTGAAATATATAATCTTTTGTTTGTGTTTTCAAAAAGACACAATAAAAGAATACACAAGAAACTATCGAAAGTGATAGTGCGGCCTCCTGGGATTTCTGCCCAGATCGCATCACTGCCCCTCATGAATGCTGCTCTGTGGAATTCCCTAGCTGGATGTGACTCTTTTTTCCTTTCTGTCCTATCTATTGGGTGTATTTGTAACTCTAAAAGTGACCACTGGAGTTTGATGCCAGCAGGTGTGACTGAGATAGTCTGTCCTGGGAGTCCCATGGTGTCAGTGTGATTTGGTTGCCAGCTCTTCATGCCCAGTTACTGTTCAGGTGAACTTGCTCCTGCACCGGATGTTTCTGTGGTCTTTCTCTGGGTTTCTCTTCTCTTTTCTCCTGTTTTTTTATGAAACAATTCTCTAATAGCTTATTGGTCATAGGAAAAAAATGTGGGCCTTTTTTTGTCTTCAGCAGTTTTATTTGATGTCATACTTTTTTCAGTTTGACTGAATGTAGAATTGTATGTTGATCGCATGCATTATGTATAGTCTTCCTGTTGTTGAGAAGTCTGAATGTAGAATAATTACTGACTTCTTTTATGGAACTGATATTCCCCCTTTCAGAAAGACTGCAGAACACTGGCCTTGGAAATCCTAGTTCATAGTGATGACTCTTTGGTATAAGCTGTATTCAGCGATTATGCTCTTTCCTTCATGAGCCTATACAAGTTGGGATTTGTGTCCTGAAAATTGAAGGAAATTTCCTTTAATGACTTCACAGATGACTCCCCACCCTTCGTGATTATTGCTGCTCAAAGCTAGCAGAATCCCTGCTATTCAGATGTTTAATCTTTTCTATTTCCCACTTTTTCTTTGTTACTCTGAATTACTTTCAGAAAGAATTTCTTAACTTTTCTCTGAATTCTAAATTTCTCATACTATGTTTTAAAATTTATTAAGATTCTTTTATGGTACTTTGTTCTTTAAAAATTTTTAAAATATTTATTTAATGAATACAATAATATATCACCTTGTGACCCACTGTGGGAACTTTGCTTGTACAAAGTTGTTCTTTATCTCTCTTTTTTTTTTTCATCTTTTTCCTTAGGAGTCAGACCATTCTTTATAATCCATGATAAGCAGTAGTGGATTCAAAAGTTGACACAAAGCTCTGAGCATGTGGATGGCACTTGCTGATTTTTGAGAACCCTTGAGCTATTTTGGGGAGTACTTAGCAATATCACAATCTCCAGATAACCCCTCATTTATTGGAAAGAGCTCCTCATAAGGGTTTATGTCTCCTGCCCTCAGATGAAGACCTGGTTGCCACCTGCTGGACATGCAAAGTAGGAGGGCTGGGCAGCCTGGCATTTAGGGTTCAGGGCACACGTGTAACTCTATCCTTTGCCCATCTCTTTCACCCTCTCCAGACTGGTGCAAAGATGGGGCAATAGCAGCTATCTAGGCCGGGAAGATAGCTCAGTAGAATAAGCATTTCTCTGGCAAACGAAAGGGCCTGAGTTCAATAACTGGTTTCCAAAAAAAAAAAAAAATTGCTGAAGTGGGGCTTAAATTTGGGGGCCTGCCCATTAGCTCAGTTCTTTAAGTGGCTGCTTCAACAAAGCAGTCAAGCTCATGCTGCTGTGGTTCCATCCCAACTTAAGCCAGCCAAACCTGCCCTGAAGGCATTCTGTACCTATCCGCCCCCGCAAAAAAATCCTTCTGATATGGAATTTGAGATCTAATTTAACACTTTGATATGTCAAAATAAGCAAGGGTGGGGGCTGGCCAGAGAACTCAGTGAATTGAAGTGTCAGCTTAGGGGTACCCCCAAGGCACACTGAGACAGCAGTTAAGACTGGGAGTAGTAGTGTACAACCTCAATTCCAGTGGTAGGGAGCCTGAAAAACAGGAGGATCAGTACAAGTCTAATCTGTGTAGTGAGACCCTATAGACCCAGTGCTAAATGCATTAAAAAATAATATTAATAAGCTAGGGTGGGATAGAATGTTTAAATGAACCAGATTTTTCTTATTGATGATGATATATATTGGACCTGGAAAATTCATACATAGCAGTTCACTACATACTCCACCTGTGATTTGAAACTCTTCATAATAATTTTATTAAAATTAAGGAAGGGAGAACACAGAAGACAAAATGCAAACTGCAGGCAAGTATTTTATAAAATAATTTTAGAGATAATGTCGACTTGCTTTTCACATCCTTAAATGGCAGCTTTTTAAATCTCTAATCTTCAAATAAAGCTTTTATAAATTAAAAAGTATATAGCAGTTTTCTAGCAGTGTGTCAAGGAAATTGCAACTACAATTGCTTCCTGTTTTCTGCCTGGTTCTCCCTCACACCACCTTAGCTGTAGCCCCAGATGCGTTCCACCACTTGCTGAGCCATTGCCGCACTGGGTGATGTAGGTCGGGGCAGTTCCCACTTGTCCTTCGCTCATCTTTACAGCTTTAACTTATGTTTGTTCTGGTCTCCAGTTTTCTTTTCCACCTCTGCATGTGTTCTGTCACTTTAAAATATGCATTGTCATCTGACTAGGTCTTCATCGCAGCCCACTGGTGACTTCCTGTAAGATTTACATCAGGGTTTGAATTTTAAAATGCTTTTGTGTGTTTGTCCTCCACAGCTCCAGGAGGAAGTGTCACATCCACAGGAGTCCTGTCTCTAGTTTTCAGTGATATCCCCCCATCTACCAGGATATGTTTTATATTACAGCCCTAAATACTCAGGGAACGTGTAACCATACTCTACATGTCGCAGACATGTGCTATGGCTGGGCCCAGCTCTTGCCTCTTTAATTCATTTCATCACTGTGCTTCCCTTAAGAAGAAAGAATGAAAACAGGGGCTAACCAGGTGCTCAAGTCACCCGGGGGACAGCACTGTGGTCTGAGCACAGATCACCTGGCACCAGAGCCTGTGGCCTCTACCTGTGGACAAACCTGTTTCAACAGGTGAAGAACCCTCAGAGCATGACTTGGGGAGAAGCTGTTGCTATTCCCCTTTTCCAGTTGAGCACACTGAGATTAAGCAGTGTAAGCCATTTACCCAGCATTATTTCATGAGCAAGTGGCGCATGAGGAATACAGGCCCCAGCCCTCAGACCCCATCCTAAGGCCGCAGTGCCAGCTGTTATGCAAAACAGCTGTGCATAAATATTTATTACAACTTAAAGCTCAGGACTGTATCCAGGAGTCACTGCCTGGAGCAGCAGATGGCCGCCATAGCAGTTTATGCAAGCTCACTTATACTGTTCATTCTGTGTGTTTAGTTAGGACCTTCTGACTTAAATATAGGTTAAATGATAATGCAAATTCCTTGGTTAAGTTGAAAGCATTCAATAAATATTAGTTATCATAACAGTACAACGTTGTCCTGTAGCTCAGTATTCACTTTTCCTTGTGTTTGTCATAAACGATGTCTCTATCCTACATCCTTGTAGACACAGACACAGATAGACCCGTCGCCCCAATCTGGGAATGATGTACCTAAAGCTTTTCCTTGCATGGGCCAAAGGCCCATCGTGAGCAGCCTGTCAGGTCATCAGTTTGCTTTGCTCTCCTTCTCTCCTGTTGCCCTTCTATGGCTGCAACTTTACAGCGAAAGATACTTCTGGAAGAAATATTTACCAGAACAGTAACACTCTACCTTCATATTAGAGGAACAACACACTTGCATGCATAGCATCTACCTTAAAAACCAGTTTCACAGAACACAACAAACCAAGTTCATGAATAAGCTATAGGACAAAGGAACATGTTTCAGGAGCAATGCCAATAGCCACAGACATGGCATTAACCAACAGGACTTGACTAGCACACAATGAAAAGGGACAGTTCCTCTCCCTTCTCTAGGTAGCAGATCAGCTGCTGCCACCTTGTGGTCAGAAAACATGACGTAGTTATATATTGAATATGCACATATGTAGATAGATAGATAGATAGATAGATAGATAGATAGATAGATGCAAATCCAGGGATTGAACTCAGGTCCTTGTGCTTGCCAGGGAAGCGCTTATTCCACTGAGCCATTGTCCTGGCTTCTGTAGTTGTATATTGGTTGGCAGTGACAATATTCTTCTTACCAGGGCCAGGGATAGTGCTCAGTGGCACAGCACCTTCCTGGTAAGTGTGAAGCCCTGAGTTCAGTTCCCAGTACTAATAAAACAGTCTTGTTACCCATGTGCTTTTTAAAATTCCATCAAATGCACACAAAAATTACAAATCTTCCAGGACTTTTTGCAAAGAATTACATTTCATATCTTTAAAAATTTAAGGGCAAAATATATCTCTAGACATTGGTCCCATGCCAGCCCTTGAACTTATTAATGTTGGTTACTTTGGTTAGTCAGTGTGCCTGCATGCCTCTCAACTTTCTGGAAGAGGAGGCGAGAAATAGCTGAGTCCACCAAGTAGGAGAGTAGCTGCCTAGGACTTATCAGCAAGCCCATTTTTCAAATATACATAAGGAAAAGTAATATGTAATTTCATCTTTTATATTACATAGTTGAGTGTTTTTCATTCAAAATGAATCTTACATGATCACAAGTCTGTAGTTAATTGTCTACATTTTGATAGATTCAGATAATTCGCCAAGCTTGGGAGGAGACCCTGCAGAGGCAAGTCACTGTCACAGATACTATAATTTGGTTTTACTTGCATTGTGCATGCATAAGCACTGGAGAACCTTACACTGCGAAATGTGCAGGAGATGGGAGCGCCCAGGCTGGGTCTTGGGGACAGCAGCATAGCATGTGTCCTGCTCCCCCTGATTCTACTTTCTAGAAAAACCAGGACCAGCAAATTTCCTGTGGGAGCAGAGCTGAGTGGGCTGTGGGAGGTGCTGTCACCTTGATCTCAAAAACTATAGGCAGCAGCAGGATTAACTCTCTTCTTTTATTTAAATTTTTATTATAGAACATTTTATGTAAGAAGAGGTACAGGACAGGGACAAGAACCGAAGTCAAATTGATGACAAGCTTATCAGGGTTCAGTTTTTAAATCATCAATTGGGCAATGTTTGTAAATATGTAAACAGTTTTCTGTAAAATGTACAAATGTAAGGCATCATGTTCTAGTAGCCTATATTAATCTTGCTAGATTATGATCAAAATATGACATAAACCAGCAAGTGGGTGAGACAGGTATCCACTATTTCACTTGTCTTCATAAAGTCTGGTTGCTTTGAATACTAATCAGTGATGTGTGCATACTGTATTTCAGCCTTTGGAGTTAGACTTTTATTTCATAGCCAGATTCTTTTCAAAAGCCAGATTGAGTCCAGGGCTTTTGCAATGAGCTGCTTCTCAAGATCTTTTTACTTTTTACTTTGAGACAACAACCAACTAAACTGCTAAATTATCCAGGCTGGGCTAGAACATGTGATCGTCTTTCCCCAGCCTCCCAGAAGGCTGGGATTACAGACACGCACCGTCACCTTATTGAGCCAAGATTGTTGTAAAAAAGAACAAAAAGTTATAAAGACAGGCAGACAGACAGACAGGCCGACAGACAGATACCTTCAGAAACTTAAGAAGAAACCTGAAGACAACTTATAAACAATGGATATACCTGTTTTATACGTGTTTCATTTATTTGCCTTTCCAATTCTTTTAGGCTTATTGTGTAAATACTAGCTTAAAAATATAGCAAATATGGTTATCTGGATGATGATTATCAGATGGTATTTAAAGCAGATAAATCTCATACTTGGGTACCAGGGTGCCAAAGACAGAAAATTCATATCGGCCCAAGAGCAAAATGATTCTTTGTGGCTTATGTCCATTCAGTGCAATGGCAAGCCTGGAGCTTGGCCCTAGAAAGAAAGTGAATTACGTTTCCTTCAGTTTTAGCAAAGTTTAAGGGAGCTAAATTGAACAAATTCTGGAAATTAAAAACACAATAGAATAATTTTTACTATTAGTATTTTTGTACTGGTTATCAACCTCAGGACCATGTGCTTGCCAGGCAGGCACCATGCTGCACAGCGATATCCCTGGCCCTTGGGATAATTTTGTATCCGTTAAAATTAGAATAAAAACCTAACATGTGAACATGAGTGAGTGTGTGTGTGTGTGTGTGTGTGTGTGTGTGTGTGTGTGTGTTTGAAACAGTGTCTTGCTATATAGTTCTGTCTCAGCCTCCCAAGTTCTGGGATCACAGGTGTGTACCATCATGCCCTGCTGGTGAACTATTTAGTTCTTATATGCAAAGAAACTATAAAATTGATGGCAGGAAATTTCTTTTAAAATCCTGAGTAATGGAGAAAGGAGTAAGATCTATAGAGAACCAAACTGAATCCCCATGATGTGATAAAAATTAAGAAAAAAAACAAGATAGACAGCTACTTCTACTCCATTATGAACTCTTATGGGAGAAAAAAAATGGGAAATCAACTTCCTCTTGTAGTCCTAGCATTGGTGAGGTGAGGAGTTCTCTCTTGTAGGATCGAGTGTTTGGTGAGTTGCTTACACATGAGGCTCCTCCCCTTCTGCAAGATTTGGAAACATACTTAGAGGAAAAAGAGTGGCTCATTGGTAATTCTGTGAGTATGATTTATATTTTTTAAATACCAGCAAATATATTGAAATAAAAGAATGAGCCCAAAATTCATCTTAAAAAAATTTTGCTCATAGAAATGAAATAGGTGGGACCAGCAAGACAGTTCAGCAGTCTAAAGCGCTTGCTTAGGCAAGTTGAGGCATGCGCAGAGGGACTTCAGTTGGCTCCCCCACACCACGTGCCGAACCAGCGCTGTCCCCAGAGTGGACTGAGCAGGCCACAAGAAGGGAATGGAAGGGAATGGAAGGGAGAGGAGGGGAAGGGAGGGGAGGGGAAGGGAGGAAAAGAAAAGGCCAATTGGCTCAATATAAGGTGTCAGAAAAGTGGAGATTAGACCAGCTTATGGGATAGCATGTACTGGGAGGCTGCGTATAAGTGAACTTACCCATCTATCTTGTGGAAAAGGACTGTGTAGTCTAAGGTACCAACAGGGAAACTCTGGGTGTTGTCCCTCCTTTGTCATCTCCCAAGCTTCTACTATGTACACATTCAGTTTTCGTACTGAAAAAACTTATTTTAAGTTTTCATTATTATTTCTTCTATCAAGAAACTAAGTTTAGCTTCGAGATAGAGCTCAGGGGCATAGCACATGCCTGGCAAGCACAAGGTCCTGGTTTGATTCCTGGAACCACCCCTACTTTAATTTTGAAATGATAAAATTATGCCTTTTATGTTCATATTGAAATCAATATATTTTCTGCCATTTAATCAAGTGACATGGGCAGATTTCTACTGCAACATCTGTACTACCACATTCCTGGTCCTTAAATCTGATTTCCTGGACAGCTACATCAGGCTGGGCTCCTTGTGGGAGAAAGTCCAAGCCATTCCTGCCATCGCTGGCTGGCTGTAGCAGAGGCCCCAGAACAGGCTCTAGGTGACCCATCCCATCTCTGGCTTCGCTGTCCATAGTCATCTCTCCCTTCACACATGCCAGCTACGTCAGCGCCCCGATAACCCTCCACACACTCCCCACCCCACCTCCACCAGGAACTCCACTGTTGCCATAACCTGGATTAAAAAATAGTATTCAGTTTGTAGTGTCTTTATTTCTAAAGAATAGTTCCTCACCACTTACAGTCCCTTGAGTTTTGACACTGTATCTTGCTAGTTTGGACAGACTGACATTGAACTCACTTTTAGCCCTTGAATGCAGAAAGATAGTCCTTCCACCATCCAAATATTGGGATTACAACCATCCACCACCGACATTTCACATTTATAACTAAGGAAAAGTAGTATACATATAGACTTAGAAACTTTGCAGCTGGCACTTTAAACTGTCCTTTACATTGAGAATGTGCATGTGATAAGGATTGGTCTGTCACATCAGTGGAAGCACAGGGAGCACAGGGTGCTGTTGAACTGCTTGCTTGATAAGTCCCCTGGATATTTTACAAAAATAAACATACAACAAAAGAACAAAAAATGGGGTCAAATTCAAAGTACATGTGAGTGCAGTCCAGGAAAGGAGCTGCGTGTGTCTGGCATACAACACTCCTGGACCCTGGAGGCCGAGCCCAGGCCTATGCACTGAGCTATTATTTTTCTTTTTTAATTTCCAGGCACTGTTACCCTAAGCTACTCATGCACTCAGAATTGGCTCAAGCCTCTGATCATTGTGTCTTGGCCTCCCAGAGTGCTGGGATTAGAGGTGTGCTTCATCATGCACTTCAGATCCAGCTGCCTCTAAAAGGCAAACACACTGCTACTGGAGGTGTGAATTTTACTTTCTGTCTTGAGTGCATATGCGTATTACTTTTGGGGTTCTTCCTTTCCATCTGTTGCTCTTTATTCATGGGAACACTAATTAAAACCCTAATAAAAGTCTGGATGACTGTGGAGCTACTTCTGTATTCTGCATTTGGGTACTTCAGTTCCTATTGTTGGGAGCCTCTGAAGCTGGACATTCATTGTGTGGGGGAGAGCAGGACAGTGCCCCAGTGCCTAGAGCAGTCAAGCTACCATTGTCTTGAGAAAAACATCCTGCCTGGACAGTGTTGGCTCTTAGACACAAAGTAACCATGCATTTCCCAATACTAGCTTTGCAAAGGTATAAATAAATGCCCCTACTGCTGTTCTTGAGGTTCATTGCAAGTCAAGAAAACAGGTGATCCCTTGACCCAGGGGTTTTGTCTTCTTGTCTTCTCTCTTTCCTGCTCCAGTTTCTCCCCAGGGTACACTGGGAGACCAGGTGTTCACATTTGGTGCCTGAATAGGACACCTGGTAAGAGACAAGTGGGCAGCAGGAACACTTCTGAAGAGTGCACGACAGGGGTGAAAAGTGAATTGGTTGGAGCCAGTACTCAACCCACGCATGCAGGTACTATTGGCACATCAGGGGTAAAGCATGGGGATGGGGGCTCAGGAGGGCCAGAAATGTGTTCACGAGGGCCAGAGAAATAAATGAGCTTCTAGAGAAGACAAAAATAGAAAGTTAGATAGAGTTACTGGTAGCTAAAAATGGGACGAATCAAATCTCAAGAATCACAGAGGTATGTATATGTAATAGTGGTTTGGGCATAATTGATCCCTGTATTTGGTTTTCTTTTCTGAATTCTGGTTAGAAAGGGTTTTACAGCCTCAAAGGATTTGACTCATGGTGCTTCTTTTAAATCAAGTCCCAAACCTGAATGGGACAAGATAAAGGGACAGCAGTTAGAGCTTGAACCCTCTATCTAGCTTTGCTCAATCTGGTGAAAGAGCTCTTTAAAGTTGTGAGCAGCTAGTTCCAAGCAGCTTGATGGGGCTGCAGGGGGAGAGGCACAGGCTGTTCCAGCAGGGTCCATGGCTCTGGTCCTACGCAGACCCAGTGGGGACTCCCTGGCCGCCTGTGCATTCATGCCACTGGGCCATCTCTGGGGTTTGACACACAGTATCCACTACAGCACTGTGTGCCTGGGCATAAGTAGCAAGGTCATGACTAAAGAGTGCCCTGGCCTCTGTATTCCCTGAGGGTTGCTGCCATTCATAACTTATTTGCCTCAAAGTAGTGTCTATGTTTAAAATCTGGGCAAAATGGAACAGCACAAGTCAGAGTAAAGTGACAGATAGCACACACAGTGGCTGTGTGGCTTGGGGAGGGAGAATGTGGACAACAGAGCCCATTTCCAGTACTAACAGCTCAACCAGCCTTGAGGATATGGAGGAAAAGCAGCAGCCAGAGGAAGAGCCCCAGTATAAGGTGTCTCCAGGTATTTCCTGGTGTCATTGATGCTGATTAGACAAGGAAAATCAATGTTGTAATGCAGTCTGTCCAAATCACTCCATATTCTTATATTGCTCAATTCATTGTTTGTTCTTTGACAAAAATACTGAAATCATAAATGATTTAAGAGAATAGATTGGATTAAAATACAAAACTTGTTTAAAGGAAACAAAAAATTTTAAAGTGCTCAGAGATCACTCAGAGTGGCTGGTGAGCAATAAGAGAGCTCTCCTCTCGCCTTACAGAGCACTGCAGGATGGCCTCTAGACCCATGCTCTGTAGCCCATCTGGTACCTTTCAACTGCCTAGCAGAGTGCCCCATTTCTTAGAATGTAAAATAATAACAGGGAAAAGGTGTGTGCATGACCCAGCAGTTTCACCACACTTTCGTTTCCAGAGAGGAGTCAAGCCCCATAGTGGGCACCAAAGATGTAAGCAGTTTTCTCTTCATGGGCTGTAGTCCTGAGGGTGGTGAAGAATGAAGTCAACAAAACAGTAGTAGAGGAACAGAACTGGTATGGTGCACCAGAAAGCACAAAGAAAAGCCCTCAGATTTTGAGGGGAGCTCCAAAGGAAGGAGGTCACAGAAGTGCCTGCATCTAGGGACTCTGTGGAGCTTTTGGCACATGAAAGGAGCAGATGGACATGTGAAAAGGCAGATGTGCAGCTGCTGCTGCCTGCCTAGCTTCTTGTTGTCCACAGGTTTGATGAGTCCTCTGTCCCTGGTGCTTGAATAGCCTGAGGGCGGAGTGATGAATTGTCTCATGCATAGTCTTGCTCAGCATGAACACACCGTCTAATGGTAGAGAGACAGGATGTTAAACTATCCCGCGCTGCTCAACGATGGGGAGGGATGTGAGCAGGATACTCAGGAGTTTAGAGAAGGGACAGGTCACACTGGCTTCTGAAAAGAGATGCCTACAGAAATGAGAAAACTTTTCCAGGAGAACATGAATTGAATAGGAAGAACAGTCCAGATCATTGTGTCATGGCAAAGACCCAAAGGAAAAAGAGAGATGAGATGGGGGAAAATGGACTGTGTTTGGGATAAAGAGTTTGAGTGAAGGTATTTATCATGAAGTCAGACATGGAGCTGGAATTAAGGGATGACCTAGGAGGGAAACAGATGTAAGAAATGAAATGAAATGAATTAGACACTTAAGATAAACTACCACATGGTTTCTTTGTTTGAGTAACACAAAATATACATAAAGAGGAAAAGGAAAGACAGGTAACAAGAATGGGGACATGGATGGCTGTCCAAGGGAAAGGGGAGCCAGAGACACAAATGCAGAGAAGGAAAGGAAATGAGCTCTGAAGGAGAAACTTCAGTTGCCAACGGTGCCATGGCATCCTCAGTATCTTGGTCTCAGTGCTGTGCCTTTCACCATCTTGAAAGCGCTTTTCTGAAAATTAATTTCTGTTTTTCTTTTCTTTTTTTCCTTTTATTTGGGGGAGTTGGTAGAACCAGGGATTGAACTCAGACCCTTGCACTTGCCAGGGAAGGGCTTACTCCACTGAGCCATCTCCCCAGCCCATAATTTCTGTTTTTTAAAAGATCAGATGGATTTTCTTCAGTTTTTCCCTGCCTGTCCTCTGAGGGCAAAAGGATCTCTGGTTCCCTGGGGGATCTGAGCAGGGACACAGCCAAGACAAGTTGGACATAGACCATGTGGAGGTAGGGTGAGGGTGGGAGGTGTGGGTGTGGTTTAGGTTGATGTTAGGGGTGTGAAGGTGGGGCTATGTTGGGGGTGTGGGGTGCTCAAGGCCAGATGGGCCCTCCACTCTCACAGAGGACACTGCTTTCCACAGACAAGCAGCAAAGGGAGGGATGATAGCCATGTGGAAGGAACAGGTAAGAAGTTCTGATGGATAGCCAAGGAGTAGGCCAGTCCTAGAGGAGGGATAGGACATCCCGTGCCAGGGCCTGTCCTGGGCCTCCCATTGGAGAAAGTGGGGAGGATGTGGCCCAATGGGGTGGGTAGGGCCCAGACAAGAGGGCGGGGCCCGGGAGGATGGGGCACTGCCACTGGGGCCGGTGTAGAGTGGGCATACTTGTGCTGTGATGGCTGGGCCCTAGAGGGAGCGCCCTGGCCATGGGCGGGGCCTAAGTGCAGGAGCGAGCTGGGGCAGGGTGGGACTTCCTCCATTGCCCAGACTAGGAGGCTGAGGAGGTGGAGTCTGGGTCCACGCAGGTGGGGAGGGACAACGGCTTCTGGCACCGCAGAGATACATAGGTTAGCTCAGGTTCCAAAACACAAGTTGGCTGCATCCCACACTGTGTTCACACCTACACACACAACACTCTCTCTCTAGCTCTCTCTCTCTCTCTCTCTCTCTCTCTCTCTCTCTCTCTCTCTCCTTGTTTGAGCATTTTCACTTCGTCTCATTTCTCACACTTATGTCTTTCATTACTGCAGGGAATTGTTCTGAAAGTTGGCTGTGGAGGAAAAACATCATGCTCTCAGTTTCGGCAGACACCTCATGGGGCTGTCAAATACCACTAGATCAAAGAACAGGCAGAGGAGTTTTGCTAGAGGTACGGTCCACACTCATCCCGGGCCTTTCAATGGTTTCCCAGATTTCTGGAAGTCATTTGGGCCCAAGGGAAGTTATTCTCCTTGAGTTGTTCAATGATAGGCTTAATATCAGTGTCCTTTGCCTCACGGCTGCTACCTTCTTCTCTGAGGTGGGCTGCTGATTGTCTCTTTCTTATGATATGGGATCCCCATGGAACCCAGGTTGGACTTCAACTTTGGATCCTCCATCCTCAGCTTCCTGGTGCTGGGGTTAGGGTTAGAGTTCAGGCCCCCTCTTCACTTTCTGAACTTTAGCCCCATGATGAGGTTGCCTGTTAGTGAAGAACCTGTGTGCTGCTACTTTGCAGGATAGCAGGAAAGAGAACATGTGAGCTTTTGGTCATCCCCTTTCAGGGCTGCAAGTAGACCTGGAAGCCCCCTAAGAGGGAACTCCTTGGAGGGTGAGGGTGTGGCTCTGTTTCCACCCCAACCCCCACTCACCATTGTGTGGAAGTGACTTTGGTGTCACTACATTGTGAGCAAATGAATTGTCAGTCTCCTTGCTGTAACCGCACTGTCACCACATCCCCCCATTCCTTTTCTTCTTGCAGCCCCAGATTCCCTGTGTTTCTAAGCCAAGATGACCAGAGGGAACCCCAGAGCCTCCCTCCCAGAACCCTGTTGCTCTGTGCCCTTCCTGTGGCTCTGGGCCTTCTCTCCTAACTCCAGAGCCAGCATTCTCAGCTCCTTCCCAGTTGTGGATGAGGCAGTGGGGTGGGGCCGGAAGTTCCCTTTCATCCTGGCTTTGGTCCCAGGGCAATAGCACCTGATCACGTGGAGGATACAGGAGTCATTCACTGCCTGTCACAGACTGCCTTTGTAGCTGCCTTTCTTGTCCTGAATACCTTTTAAATATTTCTCATATGTAGTTTTCATGTCCTTCTCACCAGTTTTTACAGCTGGAGGTTGTAGATTCCACCTTATACAAAAAAAGGTGCACAATTTTGGTAACTTTTCAAATGTTTGTTTCTAGATTGCTATTTTCCAATTTGGGTCACATTCTATCTTAGGTACTGAGGATACAGACACGCTTATTGTACTACAGATGTAATACGTTATTCTGTGAATTTTCCATTTTTAGCTTATATTTTCATCTATTATGTAGTGGTCATTTGTTCTTTGTACTTTCAATTGAAAGCCTTCTCAAAATTTTAAACAGAGGTAATATGTTAGTAACCCTGTGAAAATAACTAGAAATATTTGTTTTTGCATTGTTTTCTCTTTTAGAATGTCAAGCAAAAATACAGGGACAGTAAGCCCTGTCCCAGGGTGGGTGAGTGGGTACAAGCAAGTGCAGTAAGTAACAGTGACTTACTTTGCCTCTCACATATGCTTGACCTGATCTTGTGCAGTGCCCCAAGTGCCCACTGGGTGCGAGATGCAGGACTGGTAGCTCCTTCTTTAGGCTGTACCACTGTGTCTCAGCCCAGGGTTTGGAAAGCCAGAGACATCGCTGCATAAAAACCACACTACTGATGGTGGTCCTTGCATCTCATGTTTCCTGTACGACTGTTGCAATCTAGTTTTGTCATGTGCAACTCTCCCATTCTCCTGAGCCTCAGGGACTGTGAAGCCACAGCCCCACACAGCGTCCCCTGGCTCTTCCTGGCTGAAGTGGTCACAGCACCACTGGATGTTTCCCAGAGACCTGAAAACCACTTGGAGGGATACTCAGTGCTCAAGAGCAGGATATTGAATCCTCCCTTTTGTTCTATTTCTTAGGAGACATTTTCCCCACACCCAGTTGACAAAAAGGACACTGTGATGGAGACCACCAAACCAGTCAGATTGGTGGCTCTTGGGACTCTGCTTGCCTGCAGGAGGCAGAAGGGCAATGCCCCCAGGGCTCTAAGCACCATATATCATACACTTTGTTTCTTTTTTAGTCACCCCTAGTTGATAGCAGGTTAAGATTTGAGCATCTACAGTTTCTCATATTTAAATTTTCTTTATTTATAAACTACAATTCTTAAGAAAGGGCAGAAGGGCAGAAAGGGAGGGAGAGTGTTGAATGACTAATTGAGGATGAGCAAGGCTGGGATCGGACTTTCTGTTGTGTGTGGGGCTATGTGTTGGGTAGCAGGCTCCTTGGAAGTTGGAATGCACCCCAAAGGGGCCCCTCCATACAGCGGGTATGAGGTGATGGAGAAACCCCAGGTATGGGTACAGAGAGTCTGAGGAATAGGGCACAGGGACTAGGCCTTTCTGATGGTGAATGCTGGCCATGGTGACATTTGGGGGAGGCACCATGGTGGCCCAAGATGTGCAGAACCTTCATCCCTGTTTCTTGGAGGAGGCAGGGGAGGATGAGGCGATCTGACCTGTTAGAGGTGTTGCAAACAATGTAACTCCAGCTAGAGGGAGAGCTGGAGGAATCAAGCCCTGTCCCTGGGGTGGGCTTGGAGCAGGTTGAGCTGGGTGAGGTCCAATTGAGAGCTTGCTGGGCCCACTGGAGAGGACACTCAGCTTCCCAGTGGCTCCTCCCAGAGCGTTGGGAGAGGGCGCATTGATCTTGCAGATGTAGGCCTATGCCTATGGCCAGGGGAGGGACCTCATGAGGAACGCTCTGGGCCAGAGGTGCTCTTTGTGACACTGAGAGTGGCAGGATGTTTGCCTACCAGTGAAGCTTTCAGCTCTGCTGCACGGAGGATTTGTCTGGTGTGAGCATTTTCTCTTCTTAAATCCTGGAGGTGTCTTTCAGCGATGACAGCTTTGTCCCAGTTCTCACGGGCTTCTCTCTGCATGGAGGTCACCTGCCTCTGGTAGAAATGAACAGTCCTCTCCCATTCCTCTTCCATGTCTTGGGCTCGCTTTCTGTAGGTCTCCAGCTCTTCAGCGATGCGGCCCACCTCCTCCAGTTTCTGCTCCTGTTGCTCCCGGGCCTTCGCAGCCAGGCTCAGTTTCCTGTAACAGCTCAGGACTGTTTGGTGGTGAACTTCGGCCTTCACTGTGAACTTCAGCTGAAGCTTCTGGCGCTCTCTTTGTAGCTCTGTGTTCTCGGACTGCAGAGAGGCTCACTGAGTCTGGAGATGTCGCGCAGACTCTGCCAGTTCTTCACTGTGCTCCCAAGAGCTGAGTGTGAAGTTGGTTTCTTTGCTCTTCCAGGGTCTGGAAAGACGCGTTGACCTGAGCCCCGAAGACCAGCCTCTCTGAGGGTCCTTCTGGCCAATCAGCAAAGTCAGGACCACTTGCTGGCTGCCGCCTCACTTCCTGCTGGGAGTCCTCAGGTGGTGTGTGGTCCCCTGGGAGCCCAGAAGCCCCACCTTTCATGGGGAGGAGCAGGCGTCCAGACAGAGCCTCCCTGTGCTGTCCTTTCCCCTGAAGCAGTTGCCCTGCTCCAGCCCTGGCATTGTGCAGCGCGGTTTCCTGGGCAGTGAGTGTACCCACTTGTTCCTTCCACCCTTGAGCCTCCTGGAGAAGCTGTGCCTGGCTTTCCTGGACTTGGACCTTCTCACTCACAGCATCTTTCACTTCTCTCTGGAGCCTCTCTTTGCTGAAGTTCAAAAGACCGACCTCAACTTCAGCTATTTCAGATGTGAGAAGTTTTGATTCCTGTGTTAGGGACCGGATCCTGCCAGACATTTCTGGCATCCTCAGTTGCTGTTTTCTAAAACGTTTGGATTGCTCTTCTTTGAGTTCTGTGAGGATGGAGGTTATCTGCACTCGAAACCCAGCTGTGTCCTTGTAGGCTGCCTCCCAATCCTGGGCTTGCCTGGCCCCCTCTTTCTCAAGATCACGGGCCTCACTGAGCGCTGCCTCCAAGGCTTCATTCTCCTTTTGAAGCTGGCCGATTTTTTCCAAGAGTTGATGATTTTTCCTTAATGTATCCTGCGAGGTGGGGAGCAAGGCATTTCTTTCTCTACTGTAAACTGGCTTCTGATGGAATGAAAAGTCTTCCATGAAACTAAGAGAAGGGTCAAAAATCCCATGATCGCTGGCCACTCCATGGCTCAAGGCTGCCTGAGCAGTCTCTTCAGCTGCTGAGTACTGGTCTACAGTATTCAGTGTTTGGTCCAGAACTTAGAAACAGGAGCGACCCACTGCTGAGCTGGTTGGGGGGAGCAGTGAGGGGCACTGGGGCTACAGGACCTGGCAGGGATCACGGCCTCAGCTCCCCTTTGCAACAGGAGCTTTCAGGGGCCATTACTTTGCTCTCTGTCCTGGAAAAGGCCAGGTCTATGCTCCTCCATGCATCTGCAATGTGCCTTCTCCGAGCCACCACACCCCCTTTTGTTGGTTCAGCTGGCCTGGACGCTTTGATGAGGAGTTGGTCATTGGTCACGTGCTGTGGTCTACGTGTATCAATGTCTAGGAAATCTTTGAAAGACGCGTAGCCTAAGATATTGCCGGACCAAGATCTCATAACAAGTAACTAAGATTATATTGATAAAGAAAAGTCTTTTTTTTTCACAACTAGTGATATGGTTCATTTCTTCTGCCATTTTTAGATGTTTTCATCTCAAATTTGTCTACATAGACACACCTTGATTTCAATGATATCTCTTGATATTCCATATGCCAGATGTTCTTCTGTGTTTTAGACCTCCTTATTTATCCTCTTTCCTTCTTGGGCTCATTTTGTTTTGTCTGTCCTTTAATTTTTTTCTTTGATGTCCTTGTCTGAAATGTTAGTCTCATTCTATGTATCCTTCTTGAGTGGTTTAATCCACTCTCACATCTTTAAACTATCACTTGCTATCTCTCACATCTATGTTTCCCTCCTAGGTCATCCCTTAATTCCAGCTCCATGTCTGACTTCATGATAAATACCTTCACTCAAACTCTTTATCCCAAACACAGTCCATTTTTCCCCATCTCATCTCTCTTTTTCCTTTGGGTCTTTGCCATGACACTATGATCAGCAATGTTCTTCTTATTCAATTCATGCTCACCTGGAAAGCTTTTCTCATTTCTGTAGACTTTTTTCAGAAGCTAGTATGACCTGTCCCTTCTCTAAACTCCTGAGTATCCTGCTCACATCCCTCCTCATCACTGAACAGCACTGGATAGTTTAACATCCTGTCTCTCTACCATTAGACAGTGTGTTCATGCTGAGCAAGACTATGTATACGAAAATTCATCACCCCACCCTCAGGCTATTCAAGTACCAGGGACAGAGGACTCATCAAACCTGTGGACAACAAGAAGCCAGGCAGGCAGCAGCAGCTGCACATCTGCCTTTTCACATGCCTATCTGCTCCTTTCATGTGCCAAAAGCTCCACAGAGTCCTTACATGCAGGCACCTCCATGGCCTCCTTCCTTTGGAGCTCCCCTCAAAATCTGAGGGCTTCTCTTTGTGCTTTCTGGTGCACCATACCTGTTCTGTTCCTCTACAACTGTTTTGTTGACTTCATTCTTCACCACCCTCAGGACTACAGCCCATGAAGAGAAAACTGCTTACATCTTTGGTGCCCACTATAGGGCTTGACTCCTCTCTGGAGATGAAAGTATGGTGAAACTCTTGGATCATGCACACACATTTTCCCTGTTATTATTTTACATTCTAAGAAATGGGGCACTCTGCTGAGCAGTTGAAAGGTACCAGATGGGCTACAGAGCATGGGTCTAGAGTCCATCCTGCAGTGCTCTGTAAGGCAAGAGGAGAGCTCTCTTATTGCTCACCAGCCACTCTGAGTGCTCTCTGAGCACTTTAAATTTTTTTTTGTTTTCTTTTAAACAATTTTTGTATTTTAGCCCAATATAACCTCTTAAATCATTTATGATTTTAATATTTTTGTCAAAGAACAATCAATTGAGTAATATAAGAATATGGAGTGATTTGGACAGACTGCATTATAACATTCATTTTCCTTGTCTAATCAGCATCAATGACACCAGGAAATACCTGGAGACATTTTATACTGGGGCTCTTCCTCTGGCTGCTGCTTTTCCTTCATATCCTTAAGTCTGGTTGAGCTGTTAGTACTGTGAATGGGCTCTGTTGTCCACATTCTCCCTCCCCAAGCCACACAGTCACTGTGTGTGCTGTCTGTCATTTTCCTCTGACTTGTGCTGTTCCATTTTGCCCAGATTTTAAACATAGACACTACTTTGAGGCAAATAAGTTATGAATGGCAGCAACCCTCAGGGAATACAGAGGCCAGGGCACTCTTTAGTCATGACCTTCCTACTTATGCCCAATCACACAGGGCTGTAGTGGGCCGTGTGTGTCAAACCCCAGAGATGGGCCAGTGGCATGAATGCGCAGGTGGCCAGGGAGTCCCTGCTGGGTCTGTGTAGGACGAGAGCCCTGGACCCTGCTGGAACAGCCTGTGCCTCTCCCCCTGCAGCCCCATCAAGCTGCTTGGAACTAGCTGCTCACAACTTTAAAGAGCTCTTTCACCAGATTGAGCAAAGCTAGATAGAGGGTTCAAGCTCTAATTGCTGTCCCTTTATCTTGTCCCATTCAGGTTTGGGACTTGATTTAAAAGAAGCACCATGAGTCAAATCCTTTGAGGCTGTAAAACCCATTCTAACCGGAATTCAGAAAAGAAATGTAAATACGGGAATCAAGTATGCCCAAACCACTATTACATGTTCATACCTCTGTGATTCTTGAGATTTGATTCATCCCATTTTTAGCTACCAGTAACTCTATCTAACTTTCTATTTTTGTCTTCTCTACAAGCTCATTTATTTCTCTGGCCCTTGTGTCCCATTTCTGGCCGTACTGAGCCCCCATCCCCATGCTTTACCCCTGATATGCTGATAGGGCCTGCATGCATGGGTTGAGTTCTGGCTCCAACCAATTCACTTTCCTCTGCTGTTGTGCACTCTTCAGATGTGTTCCTGCTGTCCACTTGTCTCTTGCCAGGTGTCCTGTTCAGGTACCAAATGTGAACACCTGGTCTTCCAGTGTACCCTGGGGAGAAACTGGAATAGGAAAGAGAGAAGACAAAAAGACAAGACCCCTGGGTCAAGGGGTCCCCTTTTTTCCTGACCTGCAAAGAACCCCAAGAACATTTTTTTGTTTATAACAGGGGCATATTTTTATAAGGGCATTTATTTATACCTTTGCAAAGCTAGTATTTGGAGATGCATGGTTACTTTTTTTTTTAAGTTTGGTATTAACTTTATTCTATTTTCTGTATAACTTTTAAGTACATAAAGCTTTATTTCCACATGCCTCAGGAAATGGACAGAAGTCACAGGACAATCTCTCTTCCCACCAAAAAAAGATTGCATATTTTGGTGTGTCCTACAGGGGTAAAACTGAAACATAAGCAATGCTGAGTAAGGTTCTTACATAAATCAAGACCTAAAACCAGCCTGCAGTGATGGGTCTAGTCCTGTCAGATGCCCAGACAGAAGCCCTAAGCTGTT
>NW_004524848.1:1990331-2000223 GCF_000260255.1 Octodon degus | reverse complement strand
TGTATAAAACATGGCAGCATCATTCATTTCTTTCACATAGGGGCCAGGTTTGGGAGCCATCGCCACCCAACCCAGGGCCTGGATGCTTTCACTGACAGCTGACAGGTGATTGCACAACTTACTGCCTTGATTCTTCTCCCAAAAGGTTATAACTTCTTGGATCTGCTCTGAGATAGGTGCCAACAAATCAGAAAGCTGATTACCGGCTGGCTGCTGGCACTGAGAAGCTGTGACCAAGAGAGCTCGCTCCAACTTCAAACCTGTGTGGACCATATCTGTATGTTTCTGCACATCTCCCCCAATTTCTTTACTGATCTTCAAGTACCCTGCCACAGGACCTGCAAGCAGTGAGTCAAACACTCCCACATATGGAGCTGCTCCCTGTGAAGGATTGACTCCATCCCCATGCCCCTGGCACATTTCAGAGGGTTGGGATGCTGCCTCCAGGCGGCCCACTGCCCTCTCCAATCTTTCCACCAAATTTTGCATGTCAGCCATGAGGAACCGCCTCACTGCAGCGATCAACCTCTCTCCTCTTCCGGCCAATGCACGGTTACTTTGTGGCTAAGAGCCAACACTGTCCAGACAAGATGTTTTTCTCAAGGCAATGGTAGCTGACTGCTCTAGGCACTGGTGCACTGTCCTGCTCTCCCCTACACAATGAATGTCCAGCTTCAGAGGCTCCCAACAATAGGAATTGAAGTCCCCAAATGCAGAACACAGAAGTAGCTCCACAGTCATCCAGACTTTTATTAGGGTTTTAGTGTTCCCATGAATAAAGAGCAACAGATGGAAAGGAAGAACCTCAAAAGTAATACACAGATGCACCCAAGTCAGAAAAGTAAAATTCACACCTCCAGTAGGAGTGTGTTTGGCTTTTAGAGAAGGCTGGATCTGAAGTGCATGATGAAGCATACCTCTAATCCCAGCACTCTGGGAGGCCAAGGCAGAAGGATCACAGGCTTGAGCCAAGTCTGAGTGAATGAGTAGCTTAGGGCAACAGTGCCTGGAAGTGAAAAAATATGATAGCTCAGTGCATAGGCCTGGGCTCGGCCTCCAGGGTCCAGCAGTGTTGTATGCCTGACACACGCAGCTCCTTTCCTGGACTGCACTCACATTTACTTTGAATTGGACTCCAGCTTTGCTCTTTTGTTGTATGTTTATTTTTGTAAAATATCCAGGGGACTTATCAAGCAAGCAGTTCAACAGCACCCTGTGCTGCCTGTGCTTCCACTGATGTGACAGACCAATCCTTATCACGTGCACATTCTCAATGTAAAGGACAGATTAAAGTGCCAGCTGCAAAGTTTCTAAGTCTATATGTAAACTACTTTTCCTTAGTTATAAATGTGAAATGTTGGTGATGGATGGTTGTAATCCCAATACTTGGCTGGTGGAAGGACTATCTTTCTGCATTCAAGGGCTAAAAGTGAGTTCAATGTCAGTCTGTCCAACCTAGCAAGATGCAGTCTCAAAACTCAAGGGACTGTAAGTCGTGAGAAACTATTCTTTAGAAATAAAGACACTAGAAACTGAATACTATTCTTTAATCCAGGGTATGGCAACAGAGGAAGTCCTGTTGGAGGTGGTGTGGGGAATGTGTGGAGGGTTATGGGGGACCTGATGCAGCTGGCATGTGTGAAATGAGAGATAACTGTGGACAGCGAAGCCAGAGATGGGATGGGTCACCTAGAGCCTGTTCTGGGGCCTCCGCTACAGCCAGCCAGTGATGGCAGGAATGGCTTGGACTTTCTCCCACAAAGATCCCAGCCTTGGGTAACTGTCCAGTATGTTAGATTTAAGGACCAGGAATGTGGTACTACAAATGTCCCAGTAGAAATCTGCCCAAGTCACCTGATTAAATGTCAAAAAAAAAAAAAAATACTGTTTTCAATGTGAACATAAAAGGCATAATTTCATCATTTCAAAATTAAACTAGGGATTGCTCCAGGAATCAAACTCAGGACCTTGTGCTTTCCAGGAAAGTGCTATGCCTGTGAGCTATATCCCCAGGATAAATTTAGTTTCTTGATTGAAGAAATAATTATGAAAACTTAAAATAAGTTTTGTTACTATGAAAACTGAATGTGTACATAGCAGAAGCGTGGGAGAGGACAAAGGAGGGACAACACACAGAGGTTCCCTGTTGGTGCCTTAGACTACACAATCTTTTTCCACACAATTAGATGGGCAGGTTCACTTACACACAGCCTCCCAGTACATGCTATCCCGTAACCTGGTCTAATCTCCACTTCTCTGATACCTTCATATTGAGCTATTTGGCCCTTCTTTTCCCTCCCCTTCCCTCCCTTCCATTCCTTTCCCTTCCCTTCTTGTGGCCTGCTCAGCCCACTCTGGGGACAGGGCTGGTTCAGCACGTGGTGTGGGGGAGCCAACCGAAGTCCCTCCGCGCATGCCTCAACTTGCCTAAGCAAGCGCTTTAGACTGCTGAACTGTCTTGCCGGTCCCACCTATTTCTTTTCTATTAGCAATATTTTTTAAGATGAATTTTTGGTTCATTCTTTTATTTCAATATATTTGCAGGTATTTAAAAAATATAAATCATACTCACAGAGTAACCAATGAACCACTCTTTGTACTCTAAGTATGTTTCTAAATCTTGCAGAAGGGGAGGAGCCTCACATGTAAGCAGCTCACCAAACACTCGATCCTACAAGAGAGAACTCCTCACCTCACCAGTGCTAGAACTACAAGAGGAAGTTGATTTCCCATTTTTTTCTCCCATAAGAGTTCATAATGGAGTAGAAGTAGCTGTCTATCTTGTTTTATTTCTTCATTTTATCACATCATGGGGATTCAGTTTGGTTCTCTATAGATCTTACTCCTTTCTCCATTACTCAGGATTTTAAAAGAAATTTCCTGCCACCAATTTTATAGTTTGTGTGCATATAACAACCAAATAGTTCACCAGCAGGGCCTGGTGGTGCACACCTGGGTTCCCAGAACTTGGGAGGCTGAGACAGAACTACATAGCAAGACTCTGTTTCAAACACACACACACACACACACACACACACACACACACACACACACACTCACGTCCACCTGTTAGGTTTTTATTCTAATTTTAACTGATACAAAATTATCCCAAGGGCCAGGGATATCGCTGGGCATCATGGTGCCTGCCTGGCAAGCACAAGGCCCTGAGGTTGATTACCAGTACAAAAATACTAATAGCAAAAATTATTCTATTGTGTTTTTAATTTCCAGGATGTGTTCAATTTAGCTCCCTTAAACTTTTTTAAAACTGAAGGAAATGTAATTCACTTTCTTTCTAGGGCCAAGCTCCAGGCTTGCCATTGCACTCAATGGACATAAGCCACAAAGAATCATTTTGCTTTTGGGCTGATACGAATTTACTGTCTTTGGCACCCTGGTACCCAAGTATGAGATTTATCTGCTTTAAATACCATCTGATAATCATCATCCAGATAACTATTTTTGTTATATTTTTAAGCTAATATTTACATAATAAGCCTAAAAGCCTTGGAAAGACAAATAAATGAAACATGTATAAAACAGGTGTATTCATTTTTTATAAATTGTCTTCAGGTTTCTACTCAAGTTTCTGATGGTATCTGTCTGTTGACTTGTCTGTCTGTCTGTCTGCCTGTCTGTCTAAATTTTGTTCTTTTTTACAACAATCTTGGCTCACTAAGGGTGAAGGTGCATGCCTATAATCCCAGCCTTCTGGGAGGATGAGGAAAGAGGATCACATGTTCTAGCCCAGCCTGGATAATTTAGCAGTTTAGTTGGTTGTTGTCTCAAAGTAAAAAGTAAAAAGATCTTGAGAAGCAGCTCATTGCAAAAGCCCTGGACTCAATCTGGCTTTTGAAAAGAATCTGGCTATGAAATAAAAGTCTAACTCCAAAGGCTGAAATACAGTATGCACACATCACTGATTAGTATTCAAAGCAACCAGACTTCACGAAGGCAAGTGAAATAGTGGATACCTGCCTCACCCACTTACTGGTTTATTCATATTTTGATCATAATCTAGCAAGATTAATATAGGCTACTAGAACATGATGCCTTATATTTGCACATTTTACAGAAAACTGTTTACATATTTACAAACATTGCCCAATTGATGATTTAAAAACTGAACCCTGATAAGCTTGTCATCAATTTGACTTCGGTTCTTGTCCTTGTCCTGTACCTCTTCTTACATAAGGTGCTCTATGGTAAAAATTTAAATAAATGCTGATTAGGATATAAAATTAATGAAGATTTAAAGTATAGTTTTTTAGTTTGGGTTTTTTTGGCCGAGGAGATAGCTTGCCTGTCTCAGTACCTGCTTGGCAAGTGCAGGGACTCAGGTTCAAACCCTGCTACTGCATGCTGTACTGCTGTGATGACCACCAAAACCAAATGTGGTGGCACACACCTATAATCCCAGGACTGGAGAGGCTGGGACAGGAGGGTCACTATGAGTCCAAGCTGAGTAGTGAGATCTGGTACCAAATATAAAAATAAATAAATAGATAGATAAACAAATAAATAAATAAATAAATAAAAGATTTTTTAACAATTTAAAATATAGATTTTTCAAAGTTAAGTAATTAGTTTAAAATCATATCTGGTGTCACATATAGTATCGCTATAAGCCTAGATGTTAGAGCCAGTCTTGTCATTGACTTTTTAATCCAGTTTTCTAAGTCTTTTCTGACTTATAAAATGTAAATATTTCATTTGAGGTTGTTAAATGTCCCTTTGAAGAATATATGTGTATGAATTCTATGAATTTTAAAGTCATTCTTTGTAACCATGATTGTAAAAATTGTAAAAATGGTCATATCATAACTTTTCATTATGCCAGGAGGCTGATTCTTTGCTCATCTTATTTGAAGCTCTACCATTTGGCAAAATCCCTGTTTTGGAAGTGGATGGACTTATCCTTCATCAGAGCCTGGCAATAGCAAGATACCTGACCAAAAACACAGGTACCGTGTTTATTGTGGTTTACGTGTGATAACGGAGAAAGTCGTTTGACGTGCATTCCATACTCATTGAATTAACAATTATTGAACATGGTAGCACAAATAAGAATGGAATTCAATGCTAGAGCAGCATATTTATCAGCTTTCCTATCAGTGAAACACAATAGTTGATACAACTAAAAGAAAAGAGTTTCAATTTAGCTCATAGTTTCAGGAGAGTCAGTCCATGGTTGGAATGTTCCAAAGAATCATCATGGTGGGTGGAGATGGTGGAGCACAACTGCATGCTTGTGGCGACCAGGAAGCAGATCCAGGGAGTGGTACCTGAGACAGACGAGTGAGGGACCGGGTAGAGTGACTCACCAGAAATACCCAGGAATGTGCTTTGCTAAACTGCTAGATGATTAATAATCCAATGAATTTGGCACATCAGGATAAATGGAGCAGTATAAATGTACCATCTGTATCACCATAACTATCCAAATGCCCCTAGAACAACCAGACAATTCTATTTTACACTGCGGCCACTCTTTTTGCTCCATGCTGCTTTGCCACCTATCTCCAAGCTCTTTTTGAAATTTAGTTGAAAAATTGTACAGGTATTTTTCACTCCAACATGTTGCTAGTACAAGTGTTACAAGTGATCAGAGAAAGTTAACCAGCCAGAAATTCCTGTGACACACGAAGGTTAAATTTTCTTAGACAATTAAATTTATGTATGTGAGACTTCCAGGAAGATGGCAGAATGGTGACCAGCAGAGAAACAGCTTCTCTCTTACTTGGACTCTAGATGCTAGAAGCAACATGAGGAAGTGAGTGAGGACGGAAGTAGTCCCCCAGGACCCAGTCAGGATCTGATGCAAGAACAAGAGTCTGTGGGGAGAGGGAAGACAGGGAGGAGGAAGGAAGTGGTAAGCTTGGTTTTTTCCTGAGTCCCAGCTCACTGTGTGGGCTGGGTGGCTCAAACCTGAGGAGGCACAGTGACTACTGGCAACCCCAGAGGCCTCCACAGAAAAATGCACCGGTGGAGCAGAGAAGTGGATACTGTGGACTGCAGGGGCTGGTGAGTTATTTGAGTTCAGGTGCCCTCCAGGGCAGGGTTATTAGCCAGTAGCCATGTTGGAAAGGGGCCAACTGAAGTACAAACTGAGAACAGCTTTGGGCTGGCTCCATCTAGTGGCTCCAAGTGTCAAGGTGAAAGTGCAGCTGAGTTTAAGCAGGCAGTCAAGTTGGAGTAGATAAGAGTCACTTGGAGTATCGCAAGGTGAAAAAGTAGGGTCCCAGCCTCAGAGCCACAAAGCAGAAGCAGCCTGTCTTCAGTGCAATGAAAGGCCCGGGTTTCCTGCAGTTCTTCACCACAGCATCATAATTCTATTGCTGGCTTTCTGGGGTCAGTCGACACTCATCTGGGCTCTGTCGGTCCTTTCTGTCAACTAGTGATAACAGACACACCCTGAAGTGGATAACTTTTTCCCTACATGTCTTTTCATTATTTAAAAAAAAAATTTAATTTTAACTTTCTATTTTTTTCTTATTTGTTTTTTATACATGTGTGAACATTGCTTCTAGTTTGTTTTGTTCTGTCCATAGGTTTAAAAGAGTTGCCACAATCTGTCAAATTCTAGGATGTGTTTGATGCTAATGTTTTTCCTGATTGTACTACTTTAGCCAAGGTGATATAATTGTTCTAAACAGGTGTTTTTTCTTATATGCCACATTGATAATGCCTGGTGATCATAAACAGTATTATAGGCCAGTGCCAAGGACCCAGGGTCTATGCCAATTAAGCAGAAACTTCTCATCCCTAACAAATTGAAGAGGTAGAAGTTTGCAATGGAATCCAAACCATCTGGAAGACATCTCTGAGAAGTAGCTACTTCATAAGGGTGCTCGATACTAGCAATAGTGATAACTATGATAAATTATTTATCAGCATCAACACAAGAATTCAAATATAGAAAATAACAAGGCTTAGAAGAGAGCTTCAACCCCAGGCTTGTTGTCCATGCAGGTCAAACCCAGGGGCAGTAAGGTGGAACAATTCAAAAGTTACCCATCTGGACTCTCTGAAGTGGTAACAACAGAAGTAACAAATGAATGAGCCTTTTTGAAAAAATAAAATCAGAAATAAAGTCTCTGAGAACTTCAGAGATGAGGGCCATAATAAGGGGCATGTTTAGTAGATCTAGAGAAGATGCACATAAAAAAGGAGCTCAGGAAGGTGATGGGAATCATGAATGGCCAACATAGGAAAGAAATGAAATAGATTCAGTCAGAGATCTAGGAGATTAAAAATCCTGTTGAATGTCTTCACAGCAGAATGAACTATTGTGAGGACAGAATATCAGATGTAAAAGGAGTGTGGTTAGCAATCATGGGAGGGTTCTTAAAAATACCAAGGGACTGATAAATGGATGCAACAGCTGCTATATGATGCCAAGAATAATAATACAGGACTGATCAGAGTCAGTAGAAAAGTAGGAGATAACACAAATAATATTAGAAACCTGCTCACAGAAGTAATGGCCGAAAACTCCCAAGCAGGGAAAAAGAATTTGACATACAATGAGGTATAAGTGAGGGGTATAGAACTTTAATTAACCATGATCAAAGAAAATCTACATTAAGGCATGAAATAGGATTCTAGAAATTGAACAAAAGAATACAATATTAAAACTGTTAGAGAAAAGAAACAAATGTCTTATGAAGAAAAGCCCAGCAACTCCAGGCATGGTGGCACATGCCTGTAATCCCAGTGCTGGGGAGGCTGAAAACAGGAGGATCACTACAAGTCCAAGCTGCATAGTGAGACTCTGTACCAAATATATAAAAATTAAGAAAAAAAAAGAAAAGAAAAGCCTATCAGAATTAGGGTGAATTTTTCAACACAAACTCTTTAAGTCAAGGAGAGATTGGCATGAAGAATTTCAAGTCCTAAGAGAAACAACCTCCAGCCCAGATTGATGTACACCACAAAACTATGCTTCAAAATTGAAGGAGAATTAAGATTCTTTCCCACAAAGAACAGCTTAAAAAATCCATAGCTAAAAAATGAGCACTCCAGCATGTTCTGAAGGACATTTTGGAAAGAGATAACAAGGACTACAACTGTATGAACCCGGACAGAAAGAATCCACCAGGCAAGGAAAGAGATTAAAATCATTTACTCAGTGATGTCCTTCCTTCTAGTCTGGCTGACAAAAAAGAAATGAAGGGACTTTTGTCTACACCGAGTACTCTCTAAGGGACCCTAAGAACCTTCACCCACCATATTCATGAGAACTAATAAATGTAGTTCTCGTTTTTGCTTGATGTCCTTTCTCTCATCCTCTGATCCATTGTCTTTTTCTCTCTTTCCTACTTTTCTTACATACTTTTTTTAGTAAAACTCTACTTTTCCATTCTTTAAAAGCTCCTTCCTTTTTCATTAACCTGTGGAATCAGTGTCTTCCACTCCCAACTCTCATAGACCACTCGTGGATACCAAAATGGGGCTGAATGCGTAACTCTGATTTTTGGGACAAAGTCAAGTTTGTTAAAAATGTAAATACCTAGCACATGGTGCACTTGCCTGTAATTCCAGTGGCTTAGGATCCTGTCTCAAAAGGTAAAAAAGAGCTGTGGATATATTTCTGTGTAAAGGCCCTAGGTTCAATTGTCTGTACTGAAAAACAAAACAAAACAAATTTGAATTATGCTAACACATGCTGTATTTCAATTGAAATGTTCTTTAGGGTTAGAGAAATAGAATTTTTTTTTTCAGTACCAGAGACTGAACTCAGGACTCTGTACTTGCCAGGCAGGTGCTTATTCTACTGAGCTATCTCCTCACTAGAAATTGTTTTTGAGTGAGGGGATTTGTCCTTGAAGTGAAAGTGAAATTTGAGTTCAGCCTTGAAACATGCCCTGATTCCCTGAAAGTAAGACCTAACTGGAAAATAATCAGCCTTGAAAGCTAGGGGTGAGAGGGACCAACCTCATTCACCTTGCCCTGCCTGCCACTATAGAGCAGCCACCAAGGAAGAGAAGAGTGGGGTATAATCCGCAGGATGTTGGCTGTAACCATGGGGATGACCAGCGATTATTTTTCCATTCCTTTTCTTTTCTTTCTTTTTTCTTTCCATTATGCTTTGTTCTGTTTTTGTACTTGAGGTTGAAGGGACTTTGCACTTGAGCTACATCCCCACCCCTTGTTTTTTTGTTTATTTTGAGACAGGCTCTCATTTCTAAATTTCAGCATTCAGGGATGACGGGCGTGTGCCAGCACACTTGGCTGATCTTCATTTTCATGGCGTCAAGTATTCCTACTTCTTCTCTTCTTCCTCTTTTGTTTTGAAACTTACCTCAATGTGAAATATGCTGAGACAAGAAATATGCTTGTCTGTCTTCTCCAGTCAACCATATGTGTCTTGTATTCAAGACTATAGCCACTTTGGGGCTGGCTCACACCTTAAGACTGTTAAGTATTTATTGAGTGAAAAGGAACAAGTAGGGCATTGAGGTAGGGTGTGGTAACTCTACCTGGGGATTTGCTGAAGAAGAGCTAGGAATCCAAAGAATACTCAGTCATATGCAAAAAGGGAGCTGAGAACAGGGGCCTGCAATTTAGCAACAGATGCTCAAGGAGGAGCCATCTGTACAGTTTGGTAACTGAAGCCTTGGGTATAGAGTGGGAGCAGGAGCAAGAACTGACAGAATTATTTTTCTTTTGTTTTTTTTTGTTTTATTTCTTCCCAAAGTTTTATTGATAAACAGATAGCAATGAGACAGTTTCAATTCAAATAAGAAGTACAGTTTCAACAAATAATACACTGCATATATTCTTCTTAGTGGTTAATTGCTGTACAAGATGCAGACTCGTGATCCTATTTACAAACACCATTAGAACAAATCATTCTATTCATTAAGAGAATGCAACTATATATCTATCC
>NW_004524848.1:1985300-1986457 GCF_000260255.1 Octodon degus | reverse complement strand
AGGATTGATGTAGGTTTACCTCTGTAGGTAATACACAGAACTATGCACTATAGTCTACTTTGATATTTCCTTTCTCATTTTTCCTTGTCAGAGTGAGTAACTGCCTTTTTTTATTCATTTAATAATTTTTACTTTTCTCTGGGATTTTCTTGGGTCCACCAATAATCTGCCCACAGCATTTTCCACAAGGTCACCTGCTTTTCCCAGCACATCTGGGCCTCCAGGCTGGAGCCCTGCGGCCTCCTGGGATTTCTGCCCAGCTCTCATCACTGCCCCTCACGAATGCTGTTCTCTGGAATTCCCTAGCTGGATGTGACTCTTTCTTCCTCTCTGTCCTATCTATAGGATGTATTTGCCACTCTAAAAGTGACCACCAGAGTTTGATGCCAGCAGGTGTGACTGAGATAGTCTGTCCTGGGAGTCCCATGGTGTCAGTGTGATTTGGTTGCCAGCTCTTCATGCCCACTTGTTGTTCTGGTGAATTTGCTCCTGAGCCGGATGTTTCTCTGGTCTTTCTCTGGGCTTATCTTCTGTTTTTCTCCCTGTTTTTTTGTGAAACAATTCTCTAATAGCTTATTGGTCATAGAAAAAAAATGTGGGTCTTTTTTTGTCTTCAGGAGTTTTATTTGATGTCATACATTTTTCAGTTTGACTGAATGTAGAATTGTATGTTGAAAGTGATTTTTAACTTGTATTTGGCATGCATTATGTATAGTCTTTTTGTTGTTGAGAAGTCTGAATGTAGAATAATTACTGACCTCTTATATGGAACCGATATCCCCCCTTTCGGAAAGACTGCAGAACACCGGCGTTAGGAATCCTAGTTCATAGTGATGAGTCTTTGGTATAAGCTGTATTCAGCGATTATGCTCTTTTCTTCATGAGCCTGTACAAGTTGGGATTTCTGTCCTGAAAATTGAAGGAAATTTCCTTTAATGACTTCACAGATGAGTCCCCCACCCTTCGTGATTATTGCTGCTCCAGGCTAGCAGAATCCCTGCTATTCAGATGTTGAATCTTTTCTATTTCCCACTTTTTCTTTGTTACTCTGAATTACTTTCAGAAAGAATTTCTTAACTTTTCTCTGAATTCTAAATTTCTCATACTATGTTTTAAAATTTATTAAGATTCTTTTATGGTACTTTGTTCTTTTAAAA
>NW_004524848.1:1975011-1984352 GCF_000260255.1 Octodon degus | reverse complement strand
GCTAGGGAGCCTGAAAAACAGGAGGATCAGTACAAGTCTAATCTGTGTAGTGAGACCCTATAGACCCTTACTAAATACATTAAAAAATATTAATAAGCTAGGGTGGGATAGAATGATTAAATGAACCAGATTTTTCTTATTGACGATGATATTTATTGGACCTGGGAGATGCATACATAACAGTTCACTACATGCTCCATCTTTGATTTGAAACTCTTCATAATAATATTTAAAAATTAAGGAAAAGAGAACACAGAAGATAAAATGCAAACAGCAGGCAAGTATTTTACGAAACAATTTTAGAGATGATGTTGACTTGGTTTTCACATCCTTAAAAGGCTAAATAGCTTTTTAAATCTGTAATCTTCAAATAAAGTTTTTATAAATTAAAAAAAATAGCAGCTGTCTAGCAGTGTGTCAAGGAAATTGCAACTACAATTGCTTCCTGTTTTCTGCCTGGTTCTCCCTCACACCACCTTAGCTGTAGCCCCAGATGCGTTCCCCCACTTGCTGAGCCATTGCCACACTGGGTGATGTAGGTCGGGGCAGTTCCCACTTGTGCTTCACTCATGTTTACAGCTTTAACTTACATTTGTTCTGGTCTCCAGTCTTTTTTTCCACCTCTGCATGTGTTCTGTCACTTTAAAATATGCATTGTCATCTGACTAGGTCTTCATCGCAGCCCACTGGTGACTTCCTGTAAGATTTACATCAGGGTTTGAATTTTAAAATGCTTTTGTGTGTTTGTCCTCCACAGCTCCAGGAGGAAGTGTCACATCCACAGGAGTCCTGTCTCTAGTTTTCAGTGATATTCCCCCCATCTACCAGGATGATTTTTATGTTACAGCCATAAATGCTCAGGGAACGTGTAACCACACTCTACATGTCCTGGATGTGGGCTGTGGCTGGGCCCAGCTCTTGTCTCTTTAATTCATTTCATCACTGTGATTCCCTTAAGAAGAAAGAATGAAAACAGGGGCTAACCAGGTGCTCAAGTCACCCGGGGGACAGCACTGTGATCTGAGCCCAGATCACCTGGCGCCAGAGCCTGTGGCCTCTACCTGTGGACAAACGTGTTTCAACAGGTAAAGAACCCTCAGAGCATGACTTGGGGAGAAGCTGTTACTATTCCCCTTTTCCAGTTGAGCACACTGAGATTAAGCAGTGTAAGCCATTTGGCCAGCGTTATTTCATGAGCAAGTGGCGCATGAGGAATACAGGCCCAGCCCTCAGACCCCGTCCTAAGGCCGCAGTGCCAGCCGCTATGCAAAACAGCTGTGCATAAATATTTATTATAACTTAAAGCTCAGGACTGTATCCAGGAGTCACTGCCTGGAGCAACAGATGGCCGCCATAGCAGTTTATGCAAGCTCACTTATACTGTTCATTCTGTGTGTTTAGTTAGGACCTTCTGACTTAAATATAGGTTAAATGATAATGCAAATTCCATGGTTAAGTGGAAAGTATTCAATAAATATTAGTTATTGTAACAGTACAATGTTGTCCTGTAGCTCAGTATTCACTTTTCCTTGTGTTTGTCATAAACGATGTCTCTATCCTACATTCTTGTGGACACAGTGGCAGATAGACCCGTGGCCCCAATCTGGGAATGATGTGCCTAAAGCTTTTCTTTGTGTCGGTCAAAGGCCCATCGTGAGCAGCCTGTCAGGTCATCAGTTTGCTTTGCTCTCCCTCTCTCCTGTTGCCCTTCTGTGGCTGCAAATTTACAGTGGAAGACACCTTCCAGAAGAAATATTTGCCAGAACAGTAACACTCTACCTTTGTATTAGGGAAACAATGCACTTACATGCATAGCATCTACCTTAAAAACCAGTTTCACAGAACACAGCAATTCAAGTTCATGAACAAGCCATAGGATGAACGAACATGTTTCAGGAGCTTTGCCAATAGCCACAGAAGTGGCATTAACTAACAGGACCTGACTAGCACACAATGAAAAGGGACAGTTCCTCTCCCTTCTCTAGGTAGCGGATCATCTACTGCCACCTTGTGGTCAGAAAACATGATGTAGTTATGTATTGAATATACACACATGTAGATAGATAGATAGATAGATAGATAGATAGATAGATAGATAGATAGATAGATAGATAGATAGACAGAGAGACAGACAGACAGACAGACATATTGGCAAAAGCAGGGATTGAACTCAGGTCCTTGCGCTTGCCAGGGAAGTGCTTATTCCACTGAGCCATTGCCCCAGCTCCTGTAGTTGTATATTGATAGGCACTGACAATATTCTTCTTACCAGGGCCAGGGATAGAGCTCAGTGCACAGCACCTTCCTGGTAAGTGTGAAGCCCTGAGTTCAGTTCCCAGCACTAATAAAACAGTGTTGGTACCCATGTGCTTTTTAAAATTTCATCAAATGCACACAAAAATTACAAATCTTCCAGGACTTGTTGCAAAGAATTACATTTTGTATCTTTAAAAAGGTAAGGGCAAAATATATCTCTAGACATTGGTCCCATGCAGCTCTTGAACTTATTAATGTTGGTTACTTTGGTTAGTCCGTGTGCTGCTTGCCTCTCAACTTTCTGGAAGAGGAGGCAAGAAATAGCTGAGTCCACCAAGTAGGAGAGTAGCTGCCTAGGACTTATCAGAAAGCACATTTTTCAAATATACATAAGGAAAAGTAATATGTAATTTCATCTTTTATATAACCTAGCTGAGTGTTTTTCATTCAAAACGAATCTTACATGGTCACAAGTCTGTAGTTAATTGTCTACATTTCGATAGATTCAGATAATTTGCCAAGCTTGGGAGGAGACCCTGCAGAGGCAAGTCACTGGCACGGATACTATAATTTGGTTTTACTTGAATTGTGCATCCATAAGCACTGGAGAACCTTACGCTGCGAAATGTGCAGGAGATGAGAGCGCCCAGGCTGGGTCTTGGGGACAGCAGCATAGTGTGTGTGCTGCTTCCCCTGATTCTACTTTCCTAGAAAAGCCAGGACCAGCACCTTTCCTGTGGGAGCAGAGCTGAGTGGGCTGTGCGAGGTACTGTCACCCTAATATCACAAACTATAGGCAGCAGCAGGATTCACTCTCTTATCTTATTTAAATTTTTACCATAGAGCACCTTATGTAAGAAGAGGTACAGGACAGGGACAAGAACCGAAGTCAAATTGATGACAAGCTTATCAGGGTTCAGTTTTTAAATCATCAGTTGGGCAATGTTTGTAAATATGTAAACAGTTTCTGTAAAATGTGCAAATATAAGGCATTGTGTTCTAGTAACCTATATTAATCTTGCTAGATTATGATCAAAATATGACATGAACCAGCAAGTGAGTGAGACAGGTATCCACTATTTCACTTGTCTTCATGAAGTCTGGTTGCTTTGAATACTAATCAGTGATGTGTGCATACTGTATTTCAGCCTTTGGAGTTAGACTTCTTTTTAATAGCCAGATTCTTTTCAAAAGCCAGATTGATTCCAGGGCTTTTGCAATGCACTGTTTCTCAAGATCTTTTTACTTTTTACTTTGAGACAACAACCAACTAAACTGCTAAATTATCCAGGCTGGGCTAGAACATGTGATCCTCTTTCCTCAGCGTCCCAGAAGGCTGGGATTACAGGCATGCACCCTCACCTTTAGTGAGCCAAGATTATTGTAAAAAAAAAAAAAAAAAACAAAAAGTTAGATAGACAGGCAGACAGACAGACAGATACCTTCAGAAAATTGAGTAAAAACCTGAAGACAACTTATAAACATTGGATACACCTGTTTTATACATGTTTCATTTATTTGTCTTTCCAAGGCTTTTAGGCTTAATATTATAAATATTATCTTGAAAAAATAACAAAAATCGTTATCTGGATGATGATTATCAGATGGTATTTAAAGCAGATAAATCTCATACTTGGGTACCAGGGTGCCAAAGACAGAAAATTCATATCGGCCCAAGAGCAAAATGATTCTTTGTGGCTTATGTCCATTCAGTGCAATGGCAAGCCTGGAGCTTGGCCCTAAAAGGAAAGTGAATTATTCTTCCTTCAGTTTTAGCAAAGTTTAAGGGAACTAAATTGAACACATTCTGGAAATTAAAAATACAATAGAATAATTTTTACTATTAGTATTTTTCTACTGGTAATCAATCTCAGGATCTTATGCTTGCCAGGCAGGCACCATGCTGCACAGCGATATCCCTGGGCCTTGGGATAACTTTGTATCAGTTAAAATTAGAATAAAAACCTAACAGGTGAACGTGAGTGAGTGTGTGTGTGTGTGTGTGTGTGTGTGTGTGTGTGTGTGTTTGTCTGTGTGTGTGTGTGTGTGTGTGTGTGTGTGTGTGTGTGTGTGTGTGTGTTTGAAACAGAGTCTTGCTATATAGTTCTGTCTCAGTCTCCCAAGTTCTGGGATCACAGGTGTGCACCACCAGGCCCTGCTGGTGAGCAATTTAGTTGTTATATGCAAAGAAACTATAAAATTGGTGGCAGGAAATTTCTTTTAAAATCCTGAGTAATGGAGAAAGGAGTAAGGTCTATAGAGAACCAAACTGAATCCCCATGTTTTGATAAAATGAAGAAATAAAACAAGACAGACAGCTACTTCTACTCCATTATGAACTCTTATGGGAGAAAAAAAAATGGGAAATCAACTTCCTCTTGTAGTCCTAGCATTGGTGAGGTGACCAGTTCTCTCTTGTAGGATCGAGTGTTTAGTGAGCTGCTTACATGTGAGGCTCCTCCCCTTCTGCAAGATTTGGAAACATACTTAGAGGACAAAGAGTGGTTCATTGGTAACTCTGTGAGTATGATTTATATTTTTTAAATACCATCAAATACATTGAAATAAAAGAATGAACCAAAAATTCATCTTAAAAAAATGTTGCTCATAGAAAAGAAATAGGTGGGACTGGCAAGACAGTTCAGCAGTCTAAAGCGCTTGCTTAGGCAAGTTTAGGCATGCGCGGAGGGACTTCGGTTGGATCTCCCGCACCACATGCCGAACGAGCCCAGACCCCAGAGTGGGCTGAGCAGGCCACAAGAAGGAAATGGAAGGGAATGGAAGGGAGAGGAGGGGAGGGAAAAGAAGTGCCAAATAGCTCAATATGAAGGTGTCAGAGAAGTGGAGATTAGACCAGGTTACAGGATAGCAGGTACTGGGAGGCTGCGTGTAAGTGAACCTGCCCATCTAATTGTGTGGAAAAGAACTGTGTAGTCTGAAGCACCAACAGGGAACCTCTGGGTGTTGTCCCTCCTTTGTCATCTCCCAAGCTTCTACTATGTACACATTCAGTTTTCATAGAGACGAAAGTTATTTTAAGTTTTCATAATTATCTCTTCAATCAAGAAACTAAGTTTAGCCTGGGGATATAGCTCAGGGACTTAGCACTTGCCTGGCAAGCAAAAGGTCCTGGTTTGATTCCTAGAACCACCCCTAGTTTAATTTTGAAATGATGAAATTATGCCTTTTATGTTCACATTGAAAACAATATTTTTTCTGCCATTTAATCAGGTGACTTGGGCAGATTTCTACTGGGACATCTGTAGCACCACACTCCTGGTCCTTAAATGTGACATGCTGGACAGCTACCACAGGCTGAGCTCTTTGTGGGAGAAAGTCCAAGCCATTCCTGCCATCGCTGGCTGGCTGCAGCAGAGGCCCCAGAGCAGGCTCTAGGTGGCCCATCCCATCTCTGGTTTCGCTGTCCACAGTCATCTCTCACTTCACACATGCCAGCTGCGTCAGCTCCCTGATAACCCTCCACACACTCCCCACCCCATCTCCACCAGGACTTCCACTGTTGCCATACCCTGGATTAAAAAATAGTATTCAGTTTCTAGTGTCTTTATTTCTAAAGAATAGTTTCTTACCACTTACAGTCCCTTGAACTCACTTTTAGCTCTTGAATGCACAAAGATAGTCCTTTCACCACCCATGTATGGGGATTACAACCATCCACCAATAACATTTCACATTTATAACTAAGGAAAAGTAGTATACATATAGACTTAGAAACTTTGCAGCTGGCACTTTAATCTGTCCTTTACATTGAGAATGTGTACGTGATAAGGATTGGTCTGTCACATCAGTGGAAGCACAGAGAGCACAGGGTGCTGTTGAACTGCTTGCTTGATAAGTCCCCTGGATATTTTACAAAAATAAACATACGACAAAAGAACAAAAAATGGGGTCAGATTCAAAGTAAATGTGAGTGCAGTCTAGGAAAGGAGCTGCGTGTGTCTGGCATACAACACTCCTGGACCCTGGAGGCCGAGCCCAGGCCTATGCACTGAGCTATTATTTTTTTTTAATTTCCAGGCACTGTTACCCTAAGCTACTCGTTCACTCAGACTTGGCTCAAGCCTCTGATCCTTCTGCCTTGGCCACCCAGAGTGCTGGGATTAGAGGTATGCTTCATCATGCACTTCAGATCCAGCTGCCTCTAAAAGCCAAACACACTGCTACTGGAGGTGTGAATTTTAATTTCTGTCTTGGGTGCATATGTGTATTACTTTTGAGGTTCTTCCTTTCCATCTGTTGCTCTTTATTCATGGGAACACTAATTAAAACCCTAATAAAAGTCTGGATGACTGTGGATGTGCTTCTGTGTTCTGCATTTGGGGACTTCAGTTCCTATTGTTGGGAGCCTCTGAAGCTGGACATTCATTGTGTGTGGGAGAGGAGGACAGTGCCCCAGTGCCTAGAGCAGTCAAGCTACCATTGTCTTGAGAAAAACATCCTGCCTGGACAGTGTTGGTTCTTAGCCACAAAGTAACCATGCATCTACTAATACTAGCTTTGCAAAGGTATAAATAAATGTCCCTACTGCTGTTCTTGGGGTTCATTGCAAGTCAGGCAAACAGGTGACCCCTTGACCCAAGGGTCTTGTCTTCTTGTCTTCTCTCTTTCCTGCTCCAGTTTCTCCCCAGGGTATACTGGGAGACCAGGTGTTCACATTTGGTACCTGAGCAGGACACCTGGTAAGAGACAAGTGGGCAGCAGGAACACTTCTAAAGAGTGCACAACAGGGGAGAAAAGTGAATTGGTTGGAGCCAGAACTCAACCCATGCGTGCAGGTCCTATCGGCACATCAGGGGTAAAGCATGGGTATGGGGGCTCAGTAGGGCCAGAAATGTGTTCACAAGGGCCAGAGAAACAAATGAGCTTGTAGAGAAGCCAAAAATAGAAAGTTAGATAGAGTTACTGGTAGCTAAAAATGGGACGAATCGACTCTCAAGAATCACAGAGGTATGTATATGTAATAGTGGTTTGGGCATACTTGATTCCCGTATTTTCTTTTCTTTTCTGAATTCTGGTTAGAAAGGGTTTTACAGCCTCAAAGGATTTGACTCATGGTGCTTCTTTTAAATCAAGTCCCAAACCTGAATGGGCAAGATAAAGGAACAGCAGTTAGAGCTTGAACACTCTATCTAACTTTGTTCAATCTGATGAAAGACCTCTTTTAAGTTGTGAATAGCTAGTTCTAAGGAGCCTGATGGGGCTGCAGGAGAAGAGGCACAGGCTGTTCCAGCAGGGTCCAGGGCTCTGGTCCTACAAAGACCCAGTGTGGACTCCCTGGCCGCCTGCACATTCATGCCCACTGGCCCATCTCTGGGGTTTGACACACACAGCCCACTACAGCCCTGTGTGATTGGGCATAAGTAGGAAGGTCATGACTAAAGAGTGCTCTGGCCTCTGTATTACCAGAGGGTTTCTGCCATTCATAACTTATTTGCCTCAAAGTAGTGTCTATGTTTAAAATCTGGGAAAAATGCGATAGCACAAGTCAGAGTAAAGTGACAGACAGCACACACAGTGGCTGTGTGGCTTGGGGAGGGAGAATGCGGGCAACAGAGCCCATTTCCAGTACTAACAGCTCAACCAGCCTTGAGGATATGGAGGAAAAGCAGCAGCCAGAGGAAGAGCCCCAGTATAAAATGTCTCCAGGTATTTCCTGGTATCACTGATGCTGATTAGGCAAGGAAAATCAATGTAATAATGCAGTCTGTCCAAATCACTCCATATTCTTATATAGTTCAATTGAATGTTTGTTCTTTGACAAAATACTAAAATCATAATTGATTTAAGAGGATATATTGGGTTAAAATACAAAAATTTTTTAAAAGAAAAAAAAATTTAAAGTGCTCAGAGATCACTCAGAGTGGCTAGTGAGCAACAAGAGAGCTCTCCTCTCACCGTACAGAGCACTGCAGGATGGACTCTAGACCCATCCTCTGTAGAACATCTGGTAGCTTTCTACTGCCAAGCAGAGTGCCCCATTTCTTAGAATGTAAAAAAATAAAAGGGAAAAGACGTGTGCCTGATCCAACAGTTACACCACACTTTACTCTCCTTAGAGGAGTCAAGCCCCATATTGGGCACCAAAGATGTAAGCAGTTTTCTCTTCATGGGCTGTAGTCCTGAGAGTGGTGAAGAATGAAGTCAAGAAACAGCAGTAGAGGAACAGAACAGCTATGGTGCACCAGAAAGCACAAAGAAAAGCCCTCAGATTTTGAGGGGAGCTCCAAAGTAAGGAGGCCATGTAGGTGCCTGCATCTAGGGACTCTATGGAGCTTTTGGCACATGAAAGGAGCAGATGGGCATGTGAAAAAGCAGATGTGCACCTGCTGCTGCCTGCCTGGCTTCTTGTTGTCCACAGGTTTGATGAGTCCTCTGTCCCTGGTGCTTGAATAGCCTGAGTGGGAGGGAGGTGATGAATTTGCTTATGGATAGCCTTGCTCAGCATGAACACACTGTCTAATGGTACAGAGACAGGATGTTAAACTATACAGCGCTGTTCAGTGATGGGGAGGGATGTGAGCAGGATACTCAGGAGTTTAGAGAAGGGACAGGTCACACTGGCTTCTGAAAAAAGACGCCTACAGAAATGAGAAAAGTTTTCCAGGAGAACATGAATTGAATAGGAAGAACATTCCAGATTATAGTGTCATGGCAAAGACCCAAAGGAAAAAGAGAGATGAGATGGGGAAAAATGAACTGTGTTTGGGATAAAGAGTTTGAGTGAAGGTATTTATCATGAAGTCAGACATGGAGCTGGAATTAAGGGATGACATAGTAGGGAAACATAGATGTGAGAGATAGCAGGTGATAGTTTAAAGATGTGAGAGTGGATTAAACTACTCAAGGAGGATACATAGAATGAGACTAACATTTCAGACAAGGACATCAAACAAAAAAATTAAACAAAATGAGCCCAAGATGGAAATAGAATAAATAAGGAGGTCTAGCACACACAAGAACATCTGGCATATGGAATGTCAAGAGATAACATTGAGGGGGCCGGGGAGATGGCTCAGTGGAATAAGCTCTTCCCTGGCAAGCGCAAGGGCCTGAGTTCAATCCCT
>NW_004524848.1:1973192-1974671 GCF_000260255.1 Octodon degus | reverse complement strand
CACATTGCAGGCGCATGGAGGAGCATGGACCTGGGATTTTCCAGGACAGAGAGCAAAGTAATGGCCCCTGAAAGCTCCACTTGCAAAGGGGAGCTGAGCCCGTGCTCCCAGCCAGGTCCTGCAGCCCCGGTGCCCCTCACTGCTCCCCCCAACCAGCTCAGCAGTGGGCCGCTCCTGTTGCTACCTTCAGGACCAAACACTGAACATTCTAGGCCAGTACTCAGTGGCTGAAGAGACTGCTCAGGCAGCCTTGAGCCATGGAGTGGCCAGCGATCATGGGGTTCTTGACCCTTCTCTTCGTTTCATGGAAGACTTTTCACTCCATCAGAAGCTGGTTTATAGTACAGAGAAAGAAACGCCTTGCTCCCCGCCTCGCAGGATACATTAAGGAAAAACATCAACTCTTGGAAAAAGTCGGCCAGCTTCAAAAGGAGAATGAAGCCTTGGAGGCAGCGCTCAGTGAGGCCCGCATCCTTGAGAGAGAGGGAGCCAGGCAAGCCCAGTGTTAGAAGCCAGCCTACAAGGACATTGCCAGGTTTCGAGGGCGTATAACCTCCATCCTCACAGAACTCAAAGAAGAGCAATCCAAACGTTTTAGAAAACAGCAACTGAGGATGCCAGAAATGTCTGGCAGGATCTGGTCCCTAACACAAGAATCAAAACTTCTCATGTCTGAAATAGCTGAAATCAAGGTCAGTCATTTAAACTTCAGCAAAGAGAGGCTCCAGAGAGAAGTGAAAGATGCTGTGAGTGAGAAGGTCCAACTCCAGGAAAGCCAGGCACAGCTTCTCCAGGAGGCTCAAAGGTGGAAGGAACAAGTGGGTACACTCACCTCCCAGGAAACCGCGCTGCACAATGCCCGGGCTGGAGCAGGGCAACTGCTTCAGGGGAAAGGACAGCACAGGGAGGCTCTGTCTGGGCGCCTGCTCCTCCCCATGAAAGGTGGGGCTTCTGGGCTCCCAGGGGACCGCACACCACCTGAGGACTCCCAGCAGGAAGTGAGGAGGCAGCCACAAAGTGGTCCTGACTTTGCTGATTGGCCAGAAGGACCCTTGGAGAGGCTGCTCTTTGGCGCTCAGGTCAACACGTCTTTCCAGACCCTGGAAGAGCGAAGAAACCAACTTCACACTCAGCTCTTGGGAGCACAACAAACCAACAAAGAACTGGCAGAGTCTGTGCGACATCTCCAGACTCAGCAAGCCTCTCTGCAGTCGGAGAACACAGAGCTGCAAAGAGAGCGCCAGAAGCTTCAGCTGAAGTTCACAGTGAAGGCCGAAGTTCACCACCAAACCGTCCTGAGCTGCTACAGGAAGACTGGCGGCGAAGGACCGGGAGCAACAGGAGCAGAAACTGGAGGAGGTGGGCCGTGTCGCCGAAGAGCTGGAGACCTACAGAAAGTGAGCCCAAGACATGGAAGAGGAATGGGAGAGGACTGTTCGTTTCTACCAGAGGCAGGTGACCTCCATGCAGAGAGAAGCC
>NW_004524848.1:1967465-1972949 GCF_000260255.1 Octodon degus | reverse complement strand
AGTGTCCTCTCCAGTGGGCCCAGCAAGCTCTCAATTGGACCTCACCCAGCTCAACCTGCTCCAAGCCCACCCCAGGGACAGGGCTTGATTCCTCCAGCTCTCCCTCTAGCTGGAGTTGCATCATTTTCAACATTTCTAACAGGTCAGATCACCTCATCCTCCCCTGCCTCCTCCAAGAAACAGGGATGAATGTTCTGCACATCTTGGGCCACCATGGTGCCTCCCTCAAGTGTCGCCATGGCTAGCATTCACCATCAGAAAGGCCTAGTCCCTGTGCCCTATTCCTCAGACTCTCCTACCCATAGCTGGAGTTTCCCAGTCACCTCATGCCTCTGAATGGAGGGGCCCCTTTGGGGTGCATTCCAACTTCCAAGGAGCCTGCTACCCAACACATAGCCCCACACACAACAGAAAGTCCTGCCCCAGCCTTGCTCACCCTCCATTAGTCATTCTACACTCTCCCTCCCTTTCTGCCCTTCTGCCCTTTCTTAAGAATTGTAGTTTATAGATAAAGAAAATTTAAATATGAGAAACTGTAGATGCTCAAATCCTAACCTGCTATCAACTAGGGGTGACTAAAAAAGAAACAAAGTGTATGATATATGGTGCTTAGAGCCCTGGGGGCACTGCCCTTCTGCCTCCTGCAGGCAAGCAGAGTCCCAAGAGCCACCAATCTGACTGGTTTGGTGGTCTCCATCACAGTGTCCTCTTTGTCAACTGGGTGTGGGGGAAATCTCTCCTAAGAAATAGAACAGAAGGGAGGATTCAATATCCTGCCCTGGAGCACTCAGCTTCCCTCTGGGTGGTTTTGAGGTTTCTGGGAAACATCCAGTGGTGCTGTGACCACTTCAGCCAGGAAGAGCCAGGGGATGCTGCGTGGGGCTGTGGCTTCACAATCCCTGAGGCTCAGGAGAATGGGAGAGTTGTGCATGACAAAACTAGATTGTGAGAGTCATACAGGAAACATGAGGTGCAAGGATCACCATCAGTAGTACAGTTTCTATGCAGCGATGTCTCTGGCTTCCCAAACCCTGGGCTAAGACACAGTGCTTCAGCCTAGAGCAAGGAGCTACCAGTCCTGCACCTCGCACCCAGTGGGCACTTGGGGCACTGCACAAGATCAGGTCAAGCATATGTGAGAGGCAAAGCGAGTCACACTTACTTACTGCACTTGCTTGTACCCACTCACCCACCCAGAGACAGGGCTTACTGTCCCTGTATTTTTGCTTGACATTCTAAAAGAGAAAACAAAACAAAACCAATTATTCCTAGTTTTTCTCACAGGCTTACTTACATATTACCTCTATTTTAAATTTTGAGAAGGGTTTCAATTGAAAGTACAAATAACAGATGACCACTACATAACAGATGAAAATATAAGCTAAAAATGGAAAATTCACAGAATAACATATTTCATCTGTAGTACGGTAATCATGTCTGTATCCTCAGTACCTAAGATAGAATGTGACCCAAATTGGAAAATAGCAATCTAGAAACAAACATTTGAAAAGTTACCAAAATTGTGCACCTTTTTTTGTATAAGGTGGAATCTACAACCTCCAGCTGTAAAAACTGGTGAGAAGGACGTGAAAAGTACATATGAGAAATATTTAAAAGGTATTCAGGACAAGAAAGGCAGCTACAAAAGCAGTCTGTGACAGGCAGTGAATGACTCCTGTATCCTCCACGTGATCAGGTGCTATTGCCCTGGGACCAGAGCCAGGATGAAAGGGAACTTCCGGCCCCACCCCACTGCCTCATCCACAACTGGAAAGGAGCTGAGAATGCTGGCTCTGGAGTTAGGAGAGAAGGCCCAGTGCTACAGGAAGGGCACAGAGCAACAGGGTTCTGGGAGGGAGGCTCTGGGGATCCCTCTGATCATCTTGGCTTAGAAACACATTTAATCCAGGGCTGCAAGAAGAAAAGGAATGGGGGGATGGGGTGACAGTGCCCTTACAGCAAGGAGACTGACAGTTCAGTTGTTCACAAGGCAGTGACACCAAAGTCACTTCCACACAATGGTGAGTTGGGGTTGAGGTGGAAACAGAGCCACACCCTAACCCTGCAAGGAGTTCCCTCTTAGGGGGCTTCCAGGTCTACTTGCAGCCCTGAAAGGGGATGACCAAAAGCTCACATGTTCTCTTTCCTGCTATCCTCCAAAGTAACAGCACACATGTTCTTCACTGACAGGTAACCTCATCACAGGGGGTAAAGTTCAGAAAGTGAAGAGGGGGCCTGAACCCTAACCCTAACCCCAGCAACAGGAGGCTGAGGACAGAGGATCCAAAGTTGAAGTCCAACCTGGGTTCCATGGGGATTCAATCTCATAAGAAAGAGACAATCAACAGCCCACCTCAGAGAAGAAGGTAGCAGCCGTGAGGCAAAGGACACTGATATTAAGCCTATCGTTGAGCAACTCAAGGAGAATAACTTCTCTGGGGCCCAAATGACTTCCAGAAATCTGAGAAACCATTGAAAGGCCTGGGCTGAGTGTGGACCATACCTCTAGCAAGAATTCTCTGCCTGTTCTTTGATCTAGTGGTATTTGACAGCCCCATGAGGTGTCTGCCAGAACTGAGAGCAAGGTGTTTTTTTCTCCACAGCCAAATTTCAGAACAATTCCCTGCAGCAGTGAAAGACATAAGTGTCAGAAATGAGACGAAGTGAAAATGTTCAACCAAGGAGAGAGAGAGAGAGAGAGAGAGAGAGAGAGAGAGAGAGAGAGAGAGAGAGAGAGTATGTGTTGTGTGTGTGTAGGTGTGAACACAGTGTCAGATGCAGCCAGCTTGGGTTTTGGAACATGAGTTAACCTATGCATCTCTGCGGTGCCAGAAGCCTCTGTCCCTCCCCACCTGCGAAGACCCAGACTCCACCTACTCAGTCTCCTAGCCTGGGCAATGGAGGAAGTCCCACCCAGCCCCAGTTCGCCCCCCCCACTTAGGCCTCGCCCTTGGTCAGGGCCCTCCCTCTATGGCCCTGCCACCACAGCACAAGTATGTCCACACCACACAGGCCCCAGTGGCAGTGCCCCATCCTCCCTGGCCCTGCCCTCTTTTCTGGGCCCCACCCACCCCATTGGGCCACATCCTCCCCACTTTCTCCAATGGGAGGCCCAGGACAGGCCCCGGCACAGGACATACTATGCCTCCTCTGGGACTGGCCTACTCCTTGGCTACCCATCAGAACTTGTTACCTGTTCCTTCCACATGGCTATCATCCCTCCCTTTGCTGCTTGTCTGTGGAAAGCAGTGTCCTCTGTGGGAGTGGAGGGCCCCAAGTGGCCTTGAGCACCCCACACCCCCAACATAGCCCCACCTCACACCCCTAACCTCAACCTAAACCACACCCACACCTCCCACCCTCACCTTACCCCCACATGGTCTATGTCCAACCTGTCTTGGCTGTGTCCCTGCTTAGATCCCCCAGGGAACCAGAGATCCTTTTGCCCTCAGAGGACAGGAGACAGGGAAAAACTGAAGAAAATCCATCTGATCTTTTAAAAAACAGAAATTAGGGGCTGGGGAGATGGCTCAATGGAATAAGCGCTTCCCTGGCAAGTGCAAGGGCCTGAGTTTAATCCCTGGTTCTACCCCCCCCAAAAAAAAAAAGAGGGAAAAAAGAAAAGAAAAACAGAAATTAATTTTCAGAAAAGTGCTTTGAAGATGGTGAAAGGCACAGCACTGAGGCCAAGATACTGAGGATGCCATGGCACCGTTGGCAACTGAAGTTTCTCCTTCAGAGCTCATTTCCTTTCCTTCTCTGCATCTATGTCTTGGTTCCCCTTTCCCTTGGACAGCCATCCATGTCCCCATTCCTGTTACCTGTCTTTCCTTTGTCTCTTTATGTATATTTTGTTTTACTCAAACAAAGAAACCATGAGGTAGTTTATCTTAAGTATCTAATTAATTTTATTTCATTTCTCACATCTGTTTCCCTCCTAGGTCATCCCTTAATTCCAGCTCCATGTCTGACTTCATGATAAATACCTTCACTCAAACTCTTTATCCCAAACACAGTCCATTTTCCCCCCATCTCATCTCTCTTTTTCCTTTGGGTCTTTGCCATGATCTGGAATGTTCTTCCTACTCAATTCATGCTCTCCTGGAAAACTTCTCATTTCTGTAGGCATCTTTTTTCAGAAGCCAGTGTGACCTGTCCCTTCTCTAAACTCCAGAGTATCCTGCTCACATCCCTCCCCATCACTGAACAGCACTGGGTAGTTTAACATCCTGTCTACCATTAGACAGTGTGTTCATGCTGAGCAAGACTATGCATAAGACAATTCATCACCTCCCTCCCGCTCAGGCTATTCAAGCACCAGGGACAGAGGACTCATCAAACCTGTGGACAACAAGAAGTCAGGCAGGCAGCAGCAGCTGCACATCTGCCTTTTCACATGCCCATCTGCTCCTGTCATGTGCCAAAAGCTCCACAGAGTCCCTAGATGCACGCACCTCCTTGGCCTCCTTCCTTTGGAGCTCCCCTCAAAATCTGAGGGCTTTTCTTTGTGCTTTCTGGTGCACCATAGCTGTTCTGTTCCTCTACTGCTGTTTTCTTGACTTCATTCTTCACCACTCTCAGGACTACAGCCCATGAAGAGAAAACTGCTTACATCTTTGGTGTCCACTATGAGGCTTGACTCCTCTCTGGAGATGAAAGTGTGGTGAAACTGCAGGATCATGCACATGCCTTTTCCCTGTTATTTTTTTAAGTTCTAAGAAATGGGGCACTCTGCTGGGCAGTTGAAAGCTACCAGATGGTCTACAGAGCATGGGTCTAAAGTCCATCCTGCAGTCCTCTGTAAGGTGAGAGGAGAGCTCTCTTGTTGCTCACCAGCCACTGTGTCTGAGCCCTCTCAGCAGCCTCTCTACAAAGTGATGCGCTACCATCTCGGGCTTCTTTCTCTTTGTTTGTATGGTGAAATTCCCTCCTTTAGTCAGATGTGTCTGGATAGATTTATGTGACCAAAAGCTGGTAAGGATCCTAGCCCATATTCTGGGCTCCCCTCTTCCCTGATGTTTGTATTACCTGGGACCCTACCCCCATATCCATAGAGCCTGTGTCTACACAGAAATCCCCTAGATTCCCTGAGAAAGATTAGGAGAACAGTCAAAGTAAAAGGAATGTTTGTCAGCCCATGTTATCATCTAAACCATTGGCCTTGGGCTTAGCTCTTCCCTGTTATTTCCTACAGGGCTCAAGAGTTGGGGAGCTGGTTATGGAACTCCCTCAACTACTCCTTCAGACTTAGGTATGGAATCCCACCTCTCCAAACAAGAGCCACTTTGTACCACTGTCCTTTTCCCCTGGAGGGTGAGCTAAAGGACATCCTTGAGGGCATTCTGTCACTTGTGGGGCCCTTGAGCTCTAGTGTGTCTTGATTTTCTAGTAGGAGATTATAGAGGGAGATGAAAAGGAAGGAAGGAAGGAAGGAAGGAAGGAAGGAAGGAAGGAAGGAAGGAAGGAAGGAAGGAAGGAAGGAAG
>NW_004524848.1:1962060-1966942 GCF_000260255.1 Octodon degus | reverse complement strand
TGAAGACAGAGTTTCAGATCTTGAAGATGCTGGTGCAGCTAGTGAAAAGATAAGAAAGGATCTCTTAAAAACAATGAGGATGCAGGAAAGAATAATCCATCACCTGCAAAATGATGCAAAGATGAACAATGTGAGACTAATAGGCATCATTGAGAAAGAAGGTGTCAATACAATTGACATTAAAAAAAGTATGGGCAGAAGAACTGAGGCTCCCTTTCCTCATATATCAATTCATATTTGGGTGGCAGAGGTGAAAATTCTACACATATTCTACTACATATTCTAAAGTGTCTGCTCTAAAGTATACAACAATTTGCAGCAACTGACAAGAATCCAGGACACTTGAGTCTTGGATTGTTTATTTGTGTTCTCTTTAGAGACTAAGTCTTACCATGGTTCTCAGGCTGACCTGAACCCCTTGGCTCATGAAACTTCTGCCTCAGTTTCCCAAACAGCTGGGACTAAGGTGCGTGCCACTGTACCTGGCTGCATAGTTCAGTTTTATCATACTACATGACCATTATTGACTTTTACATGTTGAAAATGTAAAAAAAAAAAAAAACCGCCTAGTAAAATCTGGGTGAAACTTTGTGAAGGATTTGTAAAGGGTCAGTCTGTGCAAGGGGACCTAAATAGTTAACAGAGAAAACTTTAACTGTCCCATGACTGTCAAAGCTTTTCATCAAAACATGAAAAGTCCTGTGCTTTCAGTAACAGTTACAGATTCATAGAGAAACAGAAAAAAAGCTACTAACTTTTAATATAGAGAAATTTAAAGTATCAGAGATATTTCAAGTGTTTTTTTTTTGGGATCCTTTGGAAGGGGGCCTGACGCAGAACAATTTTTTTTCAAGTGTTTTCTTTGTAGAAAATGCATCCAGGATCATTAGAGGAGTGCTTTTTTCCTCCTGCTATTATCTCATCATCTGCCTTATACATGAATTGGTGTATTTACTAAGTGTTAGGGGTGGTTACATTCAAACACGGATTAATCCATAGCATTTTTATTTTGTGCAGTAATTACTGTTAAATATCGTGTCTCTTTAATATGATTTTTTTGATGATGTCACTTCCTCCAAGAAGACACCTTCATTTCAGGAATGAAAGAAATGCTTTCTTGATTTATAATGATACATTGCCATCTCTAAGTTCTTCTGACGTCCTGGACCCCTCACATGGTGGCATTGCCAACATTCCCATTGTCAACCACTTCTATAAATCCATGACATTTGTTTTGTGTTTACTTCCCATATCATCATTAGTCTCTTTGGTATACATTCCTCTTTGTTAGCTAATGCTTTTTGGTATTATGTGCTGGCCCACAAGGGGGCGACACTACACTCAGTGTGTCAACTCACCAGCTGGAGTCTGAGGACATTCAACACCTGACTGAAAACAGTGCCACACTGGTTATTGAAGGAGATGGACATCTCTTACCAAGGTGATGAAAAGTCTGAAGAGTTCATACTGTGTGCATTTACTTATAGGTCATCTGCTGTGAGAGCTCAAATCTGAACTGTCCTTTTCAGGCCAGGATAGTTGAGCTTGGTGATGTGTGATATACACGCTGGAGCTTGGCTAAAATCAAGTTTACCGTAGTGCAGAGTGCAAGATCATGTAACTCTTAGGTCTCATCAATGGGGCTCAGCTATAAGCTGAAGGTTTCCCTTCCACAGTATTCACAGACAGCATGGGCAGGAATGTTGAGCCAATAGAAACCACAGTACAGAAGTCACTGAGTCTGGCCTCCCAGGCTCTCTCTAGAAATCTCAGCAGAATCATGTCTCACACAACTCCTGCAGTCTGCACACCTGCAAAATCAGCATCATGTGGATGCTGATTTCATGCAATGCTGTGCTGCTCACCCAAGCCAGGGCTGTGATCCCAGGAGATAACTCCCTTGGTGGCCCTGAGGGGGCAGGGCTCTCAGAAAGTCTCAAAAAGGACATCTTTGAAAGAAATTTAATTTTTACCCCTTGACCTTTTTATGGGTAGAATCCAGGTGGTGCATGAAGTCAGCAGACTAAGCACCTGCTTAGGCAAGTGCAGGAGCCAGGGTTCTGTCCCAGGCATCACATGTCCATGCCAGTTCTATACCCAGATGCACTGAGCCAGTGATGGAGACTCGGTGTTGTCACACATGCCTGTAATCCCAGCACTAAGGGGCTGAAAATAGGTTTACTGTGAGTCCAGTCTGTGTAGTGAGACCCTGTACCAAATACATAACTAAATAAAATAAGTTATAGCATCATGTGGAGATTGTAATCCTTCTGTCATTAGAGAACTACAAAATTAGAATTTCTACGAAACTAGAAATTCTCAGTTGAATTACAGAAAATCAAAAATGAATATAGCACAAATAATTTTTTTCTTTCATAGTTTCAAAAATTATTTTTAAATTTTATGTATTTTCTTTTGAACTTTTAATTTCAGGGCCTAGGCAAAACTATTCAAGCCATTGCATTCCTGGCATCCCTCTATCAGGAGGGACATAAAGGATTTACCCTTGAGCCTACAAAGAGTGGGGTTTAGCCAATACCTGAGTTGCCTTCAGGACATCTTTCCTTTCCTGATGCAAAGTGCATGGCTTCTTTCTAACACAAATCATTTCTGTAACTTACACACTTCGGGCCCAACTCCATCGGAACTTTTGTGAAACTGCAAACTTTCCACACTGGCTCTACTTTGAGCTTCTGATTCTCACTATAAATCTAACAAGTATCTGTGAAGTATCCAGAAGTCTCTCTGCCTCAGCCTGAACACTGCATTGCATTTAGATGTCCTGTACCATATCAATGAATCTGGCCCTTTTAAATTCAGTCTCACACAAAGTCTTAAAACATGGCCAGAACAGAAGCAAAGTCTTCAATCAGCATGGAGTCTGCATGGCTTCCAGTAGGACACCTGAAGCATCATGAGCCGAGCCTTTTTTGTCTGCATTCCTAGCAGCATTCTAACCTTCTGAGCTTGTGCTAGCTTCCCTATGGAGGTCTGATGGTATCATTGTGAGGCTTCTCTACGGAGCATCTACAAACTTTTTCAAACTTTTTTTGTGAAAAGTACAAATGAAAGAAGGGGAAAAATGTATATAGGCAGAATAGTTTGGATAATTGTCAATTTTTACTGGTCTTTTGAAAATAACAGAAATTATTAACTTTTTTTAACCCTGATTTCTTTTCCTCTTTTGAATTTCTTATAACTTCTTTATTATTGTTTTGTTTTGTTTTTTTCTTTAAACAAATCTTACATGATTATATCTGGTAATCTGAACAACTAACTGGAAGATAGCATCACGTAGTATAGCAATCATTGTTGAATTCTTACTGCATTGTTTAGTGAAATCTTGTATCATTTCTAATTTGTTTTCCTATCACTATTTCATATTTTTAAAAAAGAAAAAAGCTTTTAAAAAACTTTTCTTGCAGGCCAGTTTTAAGAGATTTTATACAGTGTCAGGTATACTCATAGCAACTCAAATCTTAGGGTCCATTTTCTATTTAGTCATTTTCCTGTCCTGGACAAAATACCCTAAACCCACAACTTAAATAAGAAGAGATTTACTTGGCTTGTGGTTTTCAGGAGATTCTGTCCATGGTTGGCTGGCAGGGTAGAAACAGCACAGCAAAAGGGCATGATGGAGGAAGGCTGCTCACTGCCACAGCAGCCAGGAAAGAGAGAAGGAGCCAAGGACAAGATTTCTCTCCTCTAGTTATGTTCTTCTGAGCAGACCCTACCCCATAACAGCACACTTAGCTGTGAACTCATAAATGGATTGACACCCTGGTGAGTATAGCACTCCAATAGTTCAATCACCTTACAAAATCCCCACCTCTAAACACAGAATACTTTTAGAGGACATATGAAATGCAAATTATAACAAAGGGAATATGTAGATATTATACAGCATACCTATTTCTTTAAGGAGATTCCTACAAATCAATAAGAAAATAAGATGAGAATCCCAATAGAAAATGCTCTAAAACATTTAGCAGGAAATTCACTTAAGTATAAATATAAATAGAAAAGAAAAATTAGATGTTGGTCTTTTATTGAAAATAATTTTTATTTTTATTGACAGTAATCATATATTTACAGTGTACAGTGTAACCATTTTAATAGATGTATACAAATATATTAGAATTCAGAATAATTGTAATATTTCTCAGACATTAATCATTTCTTTGTGTTATAAACATTAAAGATCTTGATTCCTGACTTATTGAGTTTGAATTATGCTACCATACTTACATTGTAATGAAGATGGAATCATAGTGAAATGTAACAAGTAGTTTTACAATTGTAACAGTTTTGATTTATTCTTTCCTATGACCTCCTTCCATGTTGTCTTGATACATAGCAAAAGGATACTTCATCTCTCATTACTCTTGTGCTGAGGTTTATTGAAGTAATAAAAACACATCTCAGTCTCTGTTTCTTGGAAAGGTATCTATTAGATCCTGCTAGATGACTGATAAGTTTAAGCAAGGAATAAAGGCAAATGTATTTCGTGTTTTGCACACAAATGCAGAATTTGTATAACCACATGACTTCATAGTTGTGATCTCTAAAAAGGAATTTCTCATGTAATTTTTCTTCCACTTAATGTAACAATCCTCTAAATCTCTAAGCTTCTAAAGTGCTAGAGCTAGTAAGTCTGTAGCAGCAATGCTTTATCTACTAAGCGTGTGTTTAATTTTCCTTGTGTACTCAAAGGTAACTTATGTGTTCAGCTCAGCAACATTACAGATAAAAATCATTCATTAGCAAAACGAGACAGAGTCTCTGCCAAATGAAAAATGTGTTTCTTCAGGACATATGAGAACTTGTATTGTAATGTCATGTAACTCAGTAGAGTCCCAAATTTTCTGATCAAGGAGATTAT
>NW_004524848.1:1953473-1961695 GCF_000260255.1 Octodon degus | reverse complement strand
GACTACTGGACTCTTTTAGAATATTTTGCTGAGTTAACACACCTATAATATTCATATAACAGAACTAAACAAAAAAAGAGGATACAGATGAATGTCCATTTTGTATCTGTGTATTCAAAATGGTTAGAATAGATATATAGTTACATTCTCTTAACGAATAGAGGGATTTGTTCTAATAGTGTTTGTAAATAGTATATCAGGTCCGCATCTTGTACAGCCATTAACCACTAGGAAGAATGTATGCAATGTGTTAATTATTGAAACTATCCTACCAATTTGGTTTGAAACTGTCTCATTGCTATTTGTTTTTCAATAAAATTATGGGGGAAAAATAAAAAAATAAAAGAAAGAAGTTATGACAAAAAATGTGTTTCTTATTATATCAAGTTGGATATTTGACTCTAACACTTTTGTACATGCAAAACAAGTTTCTGGAAGGTTCTTCATAATTGCTTTTTAGGAGAATTTAGTATGTCATAAGGACTTATTTGACATATGTACTTATTCAGCTATAATATGCATATGTTGGTTAATTTCCTTATAAGCCCCATGATGGAATGACTCAAAGTTAAATTTGAAGAAAAAAAAAACAAATTATCAGGTTCTCTTAAATTGTTACATGTATTTTATTAAATTTCTGTTTGTTAATTTATATATACCCAATTACATACAGCAAATTTGGAGGGGAAAAAAAGAGAAACATTAAAAATCTTCTTTCCTAGCTATTTAAAAAATTCAATTAATTATCATGAACCATGCTCACCCTACTATGTTAGAAAACATTAGAAGTTATCCCTCATATTTGACTGCACCCTTGTACTATTAATAACTCTATCTCCTATCCTCCAATGCACACCTGTGCTGCACATTGACTAAGCGATTCTTGTCCCTCCCCAGGTGTATGCTCCCTGGAAATGCTCCTGCTGCTCATTTATCTCTTACCAAGTAGCCTGTTCAGGTGACAAATGTAGGGATTCATTGGCCTCTCAGTGTACTCTAGCAAGAAACTCTGGCAGAAATGAGGAAAAAATAGACAAGAAGCAAGAGCTGGGTCAGATGGTGGCTCATTTGCCTGATTGGCAAGGACCCTAAGAACAACGATTGGGACATTGATTTATACCTTTGCAAAGTTAGTATTGGGAAACACAAAGTTGCCTATCAATTAATAGCCAAAAATTGACCAGGCAGGATGTTTTTCTCAGGACTGAGATAGATTGACTGCTTTAGGCACTCTGGTCTTGTCCTGCCTTCCCGCATATGATCACTTTCCAACTTCGGTGGCTCCCAACATCTCTACCTTTACTGTCTTGTTCTGTGAATGATGGCTACTACATTGCAGTTGGATAAGCTGTGTTTGGGGTACTCTTTAGAAGATGTTTTTATTCTTGGTGTAGTCCAAAGATTTTTGGTGCCTGTATACAGCAATTTAACCTTACAAAGTCCAATAATCCATAACAGTAGTGAGTTTAACAATACAGCTGGCAATTTTCAGAAGTTGTTAAGGATTTCAACCTTTTACTGCTCGCATAGTATTATGTCATTGCTTTTTTACATCTCATAGTTACACTTTTCTGCTGAGTGGTTAAGACCAAGTTAACGTGAGACCTGTATAAACAAAAAAATAATTTTTGCTATCTATCAAGGTCAGTTAAAATGCCTCAGGATTTACCTTGGAACCAAATATAGCACCTCATTAATTTTCTGTCAATGTCAGCCATCTGGATGAATCACAGCCATTTCTTGACCAAGTTGCTTTTTGTGAACACATAGGAGATATTTTTTTCTCTCCAGGTGACTCTCTTTAGGCACACAATGAATCACTTTTCTCTGTGGTCCCATAACCTCCTTGATTAGAAAATCAGAGACTCACCTGATTTACAGGATGTCACATAAGAGGTTCTTTTTTGTCCTGAGTCCTTATTGACCTTGGAGGTATGTGGCCAAAATATTGGCTATCCTCCTAGGCCATCTATCTCTCTAATTTTTGGTCCCCAAATCTTAGTTGTTAAACATTCAGAAGAGAAACTTAATGACATTACCCTGTAATAAAGGCAGTAAGCTTAACACTTCTATCTTTCTGAATATCAAACACCTTAGACATAAAACAGAACTAGTACTTTCTAACAACCATGGATGTTCTAATATTTAAATCCCTATAGCATAACAGAGGGTAATTACATATTTTAAAAAGACGTCAAAGCCATACATTGCACTGCAGCATGACAATCACCATGACATTTTGTGAAATACTTAAACTTTCATTTTGACATAACATAGCTCTTTTAACCAATCTTATCTCTCTAATACATAAGAAGCTTTTTCTAACTTCTCATCCTTTAAATGGATATTCCTCACAAGTTTTTGTTAATGGCAGATTGTCTGAAGTCTTATCATAAAAAGCAATTCATTTTGAAAGGCTATATCTGGAATCATGAATACATAAATACATGAGATTAATAATAATGAATTACCATACTCATGTGAAAACTTTGTTTCTCAGTTTTGTAATTGGAAAAGATAAAATTTTTCCTATTACTTTGTTTAGTCAAATTTTGTATCATTTCTAATGTTGCTTTCTTCTATTATCATTTAGTATTTTTTTTAAATTGCAAAAAAAGGAAAAAGAAAGAAAGAGAAAAACTTTCTTTTTTTCAATGATCAGTTATGGGGGAGGGTCTCCCAAGAGAATATGGCCATTACTGGGGGCTCCTTAGCAATGAACTAATCAGAGTCTTGTCCAATAATTTCTCCACACCCTAAGGAATTTTTGTTAATTAGCTTAATTTTTTTTGATGACCTGTGAATAAACCAATATTAATATCACTTAAACCAGCTAGTAACATAGGTGGAAACATGCTTTTAAGTCTTTAACTCAAATTGTTTCACAAACTAATGATACAAGAAAATTTCTGAGATTGAAGTACATTGAGCTCCATAGAGACAGTGCTGGGGCAAGTGAGAACTGGAAAGGCACTCAGTGACTCTGTGTCTCACTGAGGAAAACAAGTAAACATGGGCAAAGCAGATCCTAAGAAGCCAAGAGGCAAGATGTCATCATATGCATTCTTTGTGCAAACTTGCCAAGAAGAGCACAAGAAGAAGCACCCAGATGCTTCCATTAACTTCTCAGAGTTTTCTAAGAAGTGCTCAGAGAAGTAGAAGACCATGCCTGCTAAAGAAAAAGGAAAATTTGAAGATATGGCAAAAGCAGGTAAGGCTTGTTATGAAAGAGAAATGAAAACTTATATTCCTCCTAAAGGAGAAACAAAAAGGAAGTTCAAGGATCCCAGTGCACCCAAGAGGCCTCCGTTGGCTGTCTTCTTGTTCTATTCTGAGTAGTACACAAAAATCAAAGGAGAACATCCTCTCCTCTCCATTGGTGATGTTGCAAAGAAACTTCGAGAAATGTAGAATAATACTGAAGGAGATGACAAGCAGCCATACGAGAAGAAGTATGCTAAGCTGAAGGAGAAGTACAAAAAGGACATCGCTGCCTACTGGGGTGAAGGAAAATCTGATGCAGCAAAAAAGGGAGTCATCAAGACTGAAAAAAGCAGGAAAAAGAAGAAAGAGGAGGAGGAGGAAGAGGAGGAAGAAGATGAAGAGGATGAGGAAGATGAAGAGGATGAAGAGGATGATGATGAATAAATTGGTTCTGGTGAAGTTTTTTTCCTTGTCTGTAAAGTCTTTAACCCTCCTGTACACAACTCACTCTTTTTGAAGAAAAAAATTGAAAGGTAAGGCTGTGTAAGATTTATTTTTAAACTGTGCAGTGTATTTTTTGTATAGTTAACACACTACTGAATGTGTCTTTAGATAGCCCTGTCCTGGTGGTATTTTCAATAGCCACTAACCTTGCCTGGTACAGTATTGGGGTTGTAAATTGGCATGGAAATTTAAAGCAGGTTCTTGTGGGTGCACAGCACAAATAACTGCGGACAGTAGTTTTTCATCTTCAGGTGTCTCGCCTGCAGCTTAACAACAAAAAAATAATTGTTCTGTTAACTGAATACCACTCTGTAATTTCAAAAAAAAGTTGCAGCTGTTTTGTTGACATTCTGAATGCTTCTAAGTATATACAATTTTTTATTAAAAAAGAAAAATTCCTGAGCTCAAATAAAAGGAACAGCTGTTCATGAGTGTCATGCAAATAGACAAATAACAAATACATAAAACACACAACCAAATACCTTTAGAAAATCAGAGTGTGCTTAAATATATTTTTGACCAAACTGAATTATAGTAACTCTATTAGAATTTTTAGAAGTTTATAATTATAGACTAAGATTTTATTGGTCATCAATTAGCCAAGATCTGTTATCAGATAGTATGCACACTCTGGTTCCCAAATAAGTAGCTCAGCATTCTCAGGAAAAACCACAAGTATATCCTTGATACCAAATTAGATTGTTTTGCTTTACCCGACTGAATTATCTTTCTATTGCTATACTTCCATCTTTTGTAAAATTTTAAAAATTTAATAGTATATATTAACAAGGGAGGGATTGATTCTCCCTTTTGTTTTTGTAGTTTAATTTTGATTGTATGGTGAGAAACCTGTATTTTATATTTTGCAAGAGGAAACCATCGCATAGACTTTCTTAACCTAATATGACTCATCTGTCAAAACAAAAGCAAACTGAATTAACTTGTTGGAAGGATAATGGCAATTAATAACACCAGAGAAGTTAGCCACAAATCTGGATGGAGCCAATTAATATTATCAAATAAATTTCAAAAATCATGAAAGCTTGATTTGAACAGTGTGGGGCATAGAATATCTCTGTTGGATAAGCTGACCCAAATATGAAAAAGTTATCATAGCTTGGACTCCTTTGAAGGCCACCAGCAGGCCTACCATTATTTAAAAGCACATCAAAATCAAGTGACTGTTTAAACCCCACTTCTTTTATATCTGTTTGTAAAATATCAAAGATTTTGTGTACTGATTTAACTTAGGATTGTAAATAAGCCATCAACCTTATTAGGAATCAAAAGAATTTTAAATAATCTTTCTACATATCCCCCTTATTGTAAATCTTAGGAAGTATGATTTTTTAAAAGGCAAACTGTGTTTATCCTTAGGGTGGAAACAGCCTTTTAATCACCTTAAGGGGAAAATGTAAAAACTTTGCTTTTAGTGTCAATTGTAATGGCGAGAGAGATTTAAAAAAAAAATCCTCTCTATTTCCTGCTTTTTTGTGAGGTCCTATTTCTCATGGGATGGTCCTTTGTATCACTCAGGTCAGCTATGCAGCATCTTTTTACAGTAGACCTATAGTGGCCATACCTTGAAGCCATTCGTATTTATATTTGAAAGGCCTTTTCTTTGTTTAACTAATTAATTTTTATTTTTATATTTCTTTTTTATTATTTATAATTTTTAAATTTTTGTCAAAGAATGACCAATTGAGCAATATGAGTCTAGAGTGATTTAAACAATGTTTTGACTCAGCATAAATCCTGAGGGGATTTCACTGACCTTATCAGACCCGAAAGCTACAATTCTTGTTGCATAAATCTTGCTTTATCTTGGTCTTAACCATCCAGCAGAAAAGTATAAAAACGAAGTATAAGAAGTAAAGCCATGCTGTTATGTTGAGCTATAGGGGACTCAGGTCAACAATTTCCGACATTGCCAGTGAAGAGGAAGACCCAAACTATTATGAACTACTGGACTCTTTTAGAATATTTTGCTAAGTTAACTCACCTATAATATTCAAATAACAGAACTTAACCAAAAAAAGGGATACAGACAAATATCCATTATGTATCTGTGTGTTCAAAATGGTTAGGATAGATATATAGTTTCATTCTCTTAATGGAGGGATTTGTTCTAATAGTGTTTGTAAATAAGATAGCATGTCTGCATCTTATACAGCAATTAACCACTAGGAAGAATGTATGCATTGTGTTAATTATTGAAACTGTCCTACCAATTTGGTTTGAAACTGTCTCATTGCTATTTGTTTCTCAATAAAATTATGGGGGAAAAAACCAACAACAATGTTTAGAGTAGAGCAAAACTATAATTCCTGATTTTCCCTGTGTAATCAGCATTGATGTTACCAGGCAAAACCTGGAGACATTTTGTTTTGGGGCTCTGCCTCTGGTTGTCACATTTACTCCATAGTCTTGGGGCATGTGGAGCTTGGGATCGAACCTCAGTCCCTGTGTCTGCTTAAGCAGGTGCTTTAATTCACTGAGCTATCTGGCCAGCCCTGTAAAACTCTTTCTAACCAGAATTCAGAAAAGAAAAGTAAATACAGGAAACAAGCATGCCCAAGTCACCTCTACATGCTTGAGATTCTATTTCTCCTATTTTTAACTCAATACAACTCTCCTTTTTGGCCTCTCTCAAAATTCTTTCTCTCTTTAAGCTTGTTTATCTCTCTGACCATAGTGAACCCATTTCTGGCCCTAGTGAACCTGTTTCTAGCCTTAATGATCCCCTTTCTGGCCCTAATGAGCCCCTTTCTGGACCTACTGCACCTCCATTCCCACACTTTACACCTGATATGCCAGTACCAAAGCCTGCTTGTGCTGAATACTGGCTCTAACCAATTCACTTCCCTCCCCTGTTGTGCGTACTTCAGAAGTGTTCCTGGTGCCCACTTATATCTTACTGATTGTCCTGTTCAGGTGCCAAATGTAAGGACTTGTTGGTCTCTTGGTGTACCTCAGGGAGAAACAGCGGCAGGAATGAAGAAAAAAAATAGACAAAAGTCAAGACCTGGGTCAGGTGGTGGCCTGTTTGTCTGATTGGCAAAGGGCCACAAGAATAACAGTTGGGGTATTTATTTATACCTTTGCACAGTTATTATCAGGAGATTCAAGATTGCCTAGTGATTAATAGCTGAAAATGGTCAGGCAGGATACTTTGCATAGACTGAGATAGGTTGACTGCTTTAGATATTCTGGCCTTGTCTTGCCCTCCCACATATGATCAGTTTCCAACTTTAGCAGGTTCCAACAGAGTTCCCTTTTTGTGTCTTTACTGAGTTGTCATGACTGCCTTGATGTCTTTAGTTGCCTCAAAATATTTATTTATTATGGTCATTTGGACTTTGGGGAAGGACCAGTTGTCATATGGTGCCAGATCCAGATCCAGTGAATATGGCAGGTAAGGACACATTCTAGTGCTTTTCTTTATGATCTTGTGTTTCTGTTGGATGACACTGGGCTGCAGCATTCAACTATATTTTTGTAATACCTTTTTAATCTCTTCTCAGCCTTTTGGCTAAGGTCAAATGTCACACCTTTTAAAGACATTCATGACAAAGGACTTCCAGAACTGCTTTAAAAAGTGGCAAGAATAACAGGATAAGCATGTTCAGAGTGCGAGGAGGATTCCAGGAGGAATTAGGGCCAATATATCTTGTACTGTATAAAATGTTTAAATTTAAATGTTTCATCACTCCTTGTATACCATATTTTGCTTATCCAGTGATGGACACGTAAGTTGATTCTGTATCTTAGATATTGCAAATAATACTAGAGTAACCCTGCAAGAACAGATAATACAGATGTCTTTTCATCCCAAGATGTTAGAAAGCCAGGAACATGGGCTGCTTGAGGAACGCCACAGGAATGATTGAAATCAGCTGAAGAGTGAGGCCAAGAGTTCTGCAATCATAGGCAGTGCCATAGGGATAGGGCCATCAAAGCCCTTTGATGTTCACTTATAGTGAGATGCCCAGGGTGGGGGATATCAACCTGCAGAATTTAGTGTTTTCCTTGGTGAATCTTGTTTTGTTCCATTCCATTTTTATTGTTTGTAGGGCCTTATAGCTAAAAGTTCACCTGAACATCAAAGGAGATTTCAGATTTGGATTTTTCAGCAATGCAGAAACTTGAGGACTTTGGTAACTCGTATATGGACCAAACACAATTTGTATAAAGTCTTTTGGGGGCCAGAGGAGGACTGTTATGGCTTATATCTAGATTTCCCCCCAAACACTGATGCTTCATAGGTTGAGCTGTTAGGAGATGATTAGGTCACTGAGCCAGGATACTTACCATCAGTGGTTTCGTGCACTGATGAGTTTGTAAGTAAATGTGTTGGGAAGTGAAGCTTGGTCAGAGGAGGTGGGTCACTGTGGGGGCATGGTCTGGGGGCTCTAACTCCCTCTGAGCTTCTCTGTCTGTCTGTCAGTCAGTCAGTCGATCAGTCGGTCAGGTGGTCTGTCTGTCTGTCTGTCTGTCTGTCTGTCTGTCTGTCT
>NW_004524848.1:1952041-1953373 GCF_000260255.1 Octodon degus | reverse complement strand
TGTGTGTGTGTGTGTGTGTGTGTGTGTGTGTGTGTTTTCCTCTGCCATGCCATGCCCCTCTCTACTATGCTGTCCTGCCTTTCACCACCTGACTATGGCCTGCAATACAAACTGTGATCCCAAATAAACCTCCCCGCCATTAAGTGGTGAGTGTCAGGTATTGTGTGTCATAACAAGAAAGTAACTAGGACACTCCCCAGGAATATTTAATATTATCTATTTTAAATGCTGTGAGATATTGGTTTAAAACACTAGGAGATATTTTTTATCTATGAGATTGAAAAGTAATAAAATGGCCAACTTATTAGCTATAGAAAGTTTGTGTAACTTTCCTGAACGTCAGTTTGACAGTGGGTACTACCATTTAAAATGCACTAAGAAACTGGGTTTGTAGTGCACCCTGTAATCCCAGCACTCAGGAGGCTGTGGCAGGATTGTTCCAAATTCACAGTCAGACTGGGATACATAGTGAGCTCAAAGTCAGCAAGCACTACCTAGCAACACATTGCCTCAACCAGTGCTGCCTAAAATAAAATAAAACACACATATCAATTATTCAACAATCCTCTTTCATAAATTTACTATACAAATAAAAATGATTTGCAAAGATTTGTATACTCTGATGCTTATTATGGAAAACAAAGGGGGAAACGACCAAAGAAATAAAAGTGAATTCTGATCCCCTACATTAGCCTGGATATTATTAGTACACACAGGTAGAGGTGAACTGATTATTTTGCTCATGGCATATATTCACAAATCTTATACTGTGGTGCACTAGACTAAGCTTGCCAATAAAGTCACAACCTTAACACAATCTCAATGAGCATTTCAGCAATAAAAATGTGATTTAACTATAAAAAGTTTAAAAATGTCTCTAAAGAAAGTAGAAAATGAGACAGAAAGGATGAAGCAGGAGAAAAGGAAGAAAAAGGTTATTAAGAAGTTGGTTTTTATATACTTGCTGAATTTCACTGTGAATTTAAAAAAAATCTTTAGCTTTTAATACATAGGTTAGAAACCATTTTAAAGAACTTGTTGAGAAGATGTTATGAAAATCCAATGGAAGAAAATATGTTCACTGTAGTTGATAGTAGAGGTTTTTGAAAGGAGTAAATGGAGGAGGTAACCCCAGGCATGGAGGAATTTCTAATAATTTGGGTTGAAGACAGATGCAAAAGTGTATCCCTCTGAGCACATGACTGTCATGGCCAAAGCTGTTTGTAATGTTGAAAGAAAAGGCTGTACCTAACTATGATGACACATTTACTGCCAGCTCTGGGTGATTTAAGCTCTCAAGAGTCATTACTTGTTACATTATGTAAAAGGGAG
>NW_004524848.1:1945665-1949388 GCF_000260255.1 Octodon degus | reverse complement strand
GAATATATGCAGTGTATTATTTGTTGAAACTGTACTTTCGATTTGATTTGAAACTGTCTCATTGCTATATGTTTATCAATAAAACTTTGAAAAGAAAAATAAAATAGTGCTCCTCTCTCCAAATGCCACCTCTTTCTTCCAAACAATAGATCAGTGAGTTCTCATGGCTTATATGCTCTACCACCTGAGGAGGGCCTTGGCCCAAGCTGTCACAGCCACTAAGAAATACACTGGGAAGACATGAAAATGATCCTGGAAGGATCTGGCATCTTGCTGGGTTTGGGAAGGCATCACCAAGGAGTATCTGAATGGGAGGTCCCGAAAAAAGTCTAGAAGTGGCTGTTGTTATTACAGGACATGACAGCTGCCTGTACACCTTGTGGCAGAGCAAGATGTGGAGGTGGAAGACAGTGATGTTGATGGTCCTGTGTACTTGTGTCATAGTTCTTAACAAAAAATGTTGAACATGTAGAATATTTTAAAATTTAAAAAAAGCTTATAGAATAAAGAATTAAAGAAAAAACAATTCTGTATTACTATAAAATGTTTCTTTAAGCTGTGTTATTACAGAAGAGTTCAAAAGTTTAAAAGAATTGCAAGCATAAAGTAAAGTTACATGAAGCTGTTAATTTTTTACCAAAGAGATAGCTTTTCAAACATAATATAATCTAACCTGTGTGCACAGTGTTCATGAAGTCCACAAGAGTGCCACATCTCGTCCTGGGTTTTCACATTTACCCCAGTCACTCACCAACTCACCCAGAGAAATTCCTGGCCCTGCAAGCTCCATTCATGGTAGGTGCCCTGCAGTGGTGTAGCTTTTATACTATACCTTTATGCTATATTTTTATATTTATATTTATACTCTACCTTTTATAGTATATTTTACTGTACTCTTTTATATGCTTATGTGTATTTAAGTACTCAAATATTTGCCACTGTGTCGCCACTGCCTGTGGTGTTCAGTACCATAACGTGCTGCACAGGTGTGTAGCCGGAAACAGTAAGCATTGCCAGGCAGCCCAGGCGTGCCACAGGCCAGGGTGCCACGACTGTGTAAGAGCTTTCCTCTGCAGCCTGGCCCCACAGCACAGCTGACAGACAACACACTTCCCAGAACACAGCCTCACCACTAAATGATGACTGCACCTGCCTATTAGAGCTTCTTTCACCTTAGATAGTAATGGAAACCTGCAAATCATTTTACCACGTTCTCTCTCATCAGTATTTTTTCCTGACATCAAAAACTCACCTTATAATAAAAATCTTTTAGGCCATATCTTAAATGATGGTGTCAGGGTTTAATACCCTTCTCTGCATCAATGTGAGCTGAGTAATAATCTCATGAACTGCACGTGCACGTGTGTTCTGTTGTTTCTTCACTGGGCAGGTCAGAAGAGGCAGGTCACTCTTTCAAAGGACACAGGACTTCTTAAAGAAACGGATGCATTTAGAGGAGGAAGGAAGGACCCAAATGGTCAAATGCACCCTAGCAAATCATTTAAAAACACACTAACCAAACACAAGCTTAAATATTGCATGACTTCTCTTATAAAAGAAATTCCAAATATAAATAAATTAAAGAACAGAACAAAAAATAGGTAATAGAAAACAGGGAGCCAGATCTTTTGCAAAAAAAGGAAGGGGAATAAGAGATGGAAGGAGAGGGAAGAAAGAGAAAGGGGATGTAAAGAATTAAAGTGTTATTTATGGGTAGTAACTCCAGTCAAGGATTATGATCATTATTACTGTGAACATATACTAATAAAAAGAAAAAAGAAATAAGTGCTGAACTGTCAGCACTAATATGTGTGCCATATGTTACATGAGGGAGGGATCTGTCACTATTTAGAGGGTATTCAAGTCTTCGGAATCAGTTTCACAAGATATCTACCAGCTGATGTCCATGGAGGACAATTTTAACCATTTATATAAATTCTTTAAAGCCCCTGACCTGCTAACAATTCTAGATCACTGTCTCTGAGTTTTGGCAGTCAGTTGTGATTGAGGCTGGCAGTGTTCTTGGGTGTCTTCATCAGCAAAGGGTACCCACTTTAGAAACCAGCCCTTCCAGCCGTAGGGATCAGGCCCACCATTTGAGAAACAGCTGTTTTCTTCTCTCTCTGACTTAGGCTTATGAAGAACCAAAGTGCCTAAGCAGCAATTATCTCTTAGAGGCCAGAAAAATATATTTTTAGCAAAAGTTTCCATTGTTTTCTGGATCTTTATGTTACTTTTGATAGGAATGAAAATTGCTCTTCCTTTGAACAAGCTGTGTATCTTTTATATTTCTGAATTTGTGTGTTAAGAATGGAAGCTTTATCTACTCTTTTAAAATTTTCCTGTTAGGATTTCTCTTTTCTGTGGCCACAGTACCGCAGATGTTAGTTGTGTCAGCAGAAACCAAGATGTTTTGATTTCCTTTGTTCTAAGCAGTTTCCTGTCTGTATCACAGGCCAATCTAAGAAATTGTCACCAGATACTAGCCTGATTCTTTTCCTTGACTTGGTTATATATGTCCTTGAGGGAATCTAATGCAGTCATTAGTAGCAAAGAGTCTAAAAGTAGATGACTGTTTCAAATATTGATCTGTCCCTTGTTGGCTTTGAGGCCTTAGCAAATTAAAATAGTGATTGAGTACCAGCTACATGATGAATACTACAATCAATGTTAGCTTTTATTATCCTGGAAATTTTCCAGTGTATTACTTTTAAAAATCTCCTTTTATCCAGAAGAGGATAACATGCCTCCTCACACTAGTTTATTTTCAAAATTTGTAAAAAGTCCAAACATACAAAGTATTTAAATATCATTTTCTTTAAAAAGTATCATTAGCTTTCTGCTCCTTGATAACTTCTAGGAAGATCCTTGAATATCTCCAAAAAAAATCTTGTTTTAAACTTCATTATCAAAAGCCTATAAATTTGAGATTATCAAAGTGGATGATCTCCTTTGATTTGAGTATCTTGTCTGTTGCTAGAGTTGGGGAGAAAGATAGCATGTGGCTCTCCAGCCCACAGTTTGCACCGCCTTGGACTTAGTGTTCACTCAATATCATATAAGACAGAAATGTCTTTGGGGAATGTCTTTTAATAATACAGCAGAAAGTAACTTCAGATGTCAGGAGACCAATTTGTTTTTTACGAATTAAAGCTTGGAGAAGGTCTATAACTCTTTTGGGCACCCAGGGCAGGATGAAGACAGGATGAAGACGTGGTACTTACTGTGCAGGTGTAATTACGCAATAGGTATGGTACAGAAGCGACCTTAGCCAAATTGGGAAAAGTCTTGGAAAATGAGTCCACTTACTCAATTTTGGTGTTTATTTTATCCCACCCTTCACAGAGGAATAAACATGAAATCTCAGGAACTAGATCCAAATATTTGAGGAGTGCTACATCTATAAATGCTTTTCTGACACACACTAGTCAGCTGCGTGGCCACACCGAGGGGAATGCACACCATTGTGACAGTGTTCTCTGGGCATTATATGAAATAATGCAAGGCAAGCACTCTGTTCAGTCCCTGACCTACAAGAAATACTTAACAAATTTTAATGAATTTGCTTTAGTTTGCCAAGCAGACAGTGTGCTGCTGAGCTACATCCCTAACCCCAAGAATCATCTTAAAAAAGAAAAATCCTCTGTTAGTCTAAAGGCTAGGGAATGGAACATTTACACAGTTGTGGAAAAAACCGACCATATTACTCTTTCTCACAGTCTC
>NW_004524848.1:1940391-1945015 GCF_000260255.1 Octodon degus | reverse complement strand
AAAAAAAAAAGAGAAAGGTGATATAAAGAATTAAAGTGTTATTTATGGGTAGTAACTCCAGTCAAGGAATATGGTCATTATTACTGTGAACATATACTAATAAAAAGAAAAAAGAAATAAGTGCTGAACTATCAGCACTAATATGTGTGACATATGTTACATGAGGGAGGGGTCTGTCACTATTTAGAGGATATTCAAGTCATCGGAATCAGTTTCACAAGATATCTACCAGCTGATGTCCATGGAGGACAATTTTAATCATTTATATAAAGTCTTTGAAGTCCCTGACCTGCTAACAATTCTAGAGCACTGTCTCTGAGTTTCGGCAGTCAGTTGTGACTGAGGTTAGCAGTGTTCTTAGGTGTCTTCATCAGCAACGGGTACCCACTTTAGAAACCAGCCCTTCTAGCCGTAGGGATCTGCCCCAGCATTTGAGAAACAGCTGTTTTCTTCTCTCTCTGACTCAGGCTTATGAAGAACCAAAGTACTTAAGCAGCAATTATCTCTTAGAGGCCAGAAAAATATATTTTTAGCAAAAGTTTCCATTGTTTTCTGGATCTTTATGTTACTTGTGATAGGAATGAAAATTGCACTTCCTTTGAACAAGCTGTGTATCTTTTATATTTCTGAATTTGTGTGTTAAGAATGGAAGCTTCATCTACTCTCTTAAAATTTTCTATTTTCCTGTTAGGATTTCTCTTTTCTGTGGCCACAGTACCACAGAGGTTAGTTGTGTCAGCAGAAACCAAGATGTCTTGATTTCCTTTGTTCTAAGCAGTTTTCTGTCTGTATCACAGGTCAATCTAAGAAATTGTCACCAGACACTAGCCTGATTCTTTTCCTTGACTTGGTTATATATGTCCTTGAGGGAATCTAATGCAGTCATTAGTAGCAAAGAGTCTAAAAGTAGATGACTATTTCAAATATCGATCTCTCCCTTGTTGGCTTTGAGGCCTTAGCAAATTAAAATAGTGATTGAGTACCAGCTACATGATGAACTCCACAATCAATATTAACTTTTATTATCCCGGAAATTTTCCAATGCCTTACTTTTAAAAATCTCCTTTCATCCAGAAGAGGATAACAAGCCTCCTCACACTAATTTATTTTCAAAATTTGTAAAAAGTCCAAACATACAAAGTATTTAAATATCACTTTCTTTAAAAAGTATCATTAGCTTTCTGCTCCTTGATGACTTCTAGGGAGACCCTTGAATATCTCCAAAAAAAAATCTTTTTTTAAAATTCATTATCAAAAGCCTATAAATCTGAGATTATCAAAGTGGATGATCTCCTTTGATTTGAGTATCTTGTCTGTTGCTAGAGTTGGGGAGAAAGATGGCATGTGGCTCTCTCAGCCTACAGCTTGCAACCCCTTGGACTTAGTGTTCACTCCATATCATATAAGACAGAAATGTCTTTGGGGAATGTCCTTTAATAATACAGCAGAAAGTAACTTCACATGTCAGGAGACCAACTTGTTTTTTACGAATTAAAACTTGGAGAAGGTCTGTAACTCTTTCGGGCACCCAGGGCAGAATGAAGACAGGATGAAGATGTACTTACTGTGCAGGTGTAATTATGCAATATGTATGGTACAGAAGCGACCTTAGCCAAATTGGGAAAAGTCTTGGAAAATGAGTCCACTTACTCAATTTTGATGTTTATTTTCTCCCACCTTTCACAGAGGAATAAACATGAAATCTCAGAAACTAGATCCAAATATTTGAGTAATGCTACATCTATAAATGCTTTTCTGACACACACTAGTCAGCTGCGTGGCCACACCGAGGGGAACGCACACCATTGTGACAGTGTTCTCTGGGCATTATATGAAATAGTGCAAGGCAAGCACTCTGTTCAGTCCCTGACCTACAAGAAATACTTAACAAATTTTAATGAATTTGTTTCAGTTTGCCAAGCAGACAGTGTGCTGCTGAGCTACACCCCTAACCCCAAGAATCATCTTTAAAAAAGAAAAATCCTCTCTTAGTCTAAAGGCTAGGGAATGGAGCACTTACACAGTTGTGGAAAAAACCGACCATATGACTCTTCTCCACAGTCTCAGAAGAGGCAGGTAAAAAAAACATTATTATAGCATTGTCATTGAAATCTGGGAGGCCATAGACACTGAACACTTTGCCAGCATATTTTAGTCACCAAGGTAGGTTAGAAGTAAAAGAGAAACAGATTTTCCATTCCTTGCCTTCTCAAACTCAGGATAAAAATATTTTAACTTATTATGACAAAGAAAGTAAGTAAAAGTATCCAGAATATTACTGTAGGAGCCAAGCAGCGGAGCTCTGCGGCTTGCTCTGGAGACAGCCTTCCTTCCCCAACAACTGAGTGGCTAGGAACTGAGGAACTGGCTTGGACACTTCCCTTTTCTAGAGGAATTAATGTACAGACTGCTATTTTTACATTATAAAAAAATAAATGGCAACCACTGAGACTTATCAAACAGTGATGCTTGCTAAGCATTTTGGTGAGTGGTTTATGTGTATTAACCCATGCACAGCCCTGGGAAGTAAGATGTGCGTGCATACGTGTGTGCATTGCTAGGAATTAAACCCAGGGCCTTCACACTGAGATACACCCCAGGCCCAGTATTTTTTTCTTAATTTTGACATGGTGTCTCCCTAAGTTGCCCAAGAAGATTTGATCTGGATGTCCCCCTAACTTAGCCGCTCAGAGTGCTGGGATTGCAGATGTGCATTTCCATGCCTGGCAAGTGACAAAGCCTCTTGTCTTTAGCAGTTTATAGGTGAGGAAGCTGAAGCCAAGAGGTGTTGGGACCCACGTGAAGCTGCACAAGTACAGAGGGTGTTGCTGACACCCCCTCCCTGGCTCTGGCTCCAGGTTGAAACTTGAGCTCATGAGCTTGTACTGCTGCAGACTGCAGAGGTTAGAAATCAGGGGGGATAATAAAACTGTACTCTGACTTAATGTTGGACTTTGAATGGCCTTAAGAAATATGTTGCAATGCCAACCTCAGGAAACAAGTCTTGAGGCTAGACAGATCCTGGAGGGAAAACTGATTCTCCTTTCAGGTGAATTGCTCTTCAGATGGCTCATCTGCTTCATGCATGGATCCCTAACTTTGCATTGGTCATCTCTTAGAATGCCAGTCTTTGTACCCATCAGCCTTCACAATGTCTTCCGTGGAGTTATTCTGGGTATAGTTAGTGTAGTGGTTGATACATTGTGTCAGCTTGGCCAGATGACTCCGCGGCGCACTTCTGTGCACTTCTGGCTGGTGGGGGGGTCCCGCCCTGGGGCACAATTGGTTCTGCCCCCAGAGTGACTCAGCACAAAGAGACCATATAAAGGGGCTGAGGAAGTAGTCGACCTTCCATTTCGTCGGAAGAACTTCTGTCTTCGCATTCGGCTTGGACTTCATCGCCTGGCTTGCAGCGCAGACTCTTCCACCTCCGGATTGGATCCTGCACCTTCCCTCACAGACTCTTCAGCATCCATCGCAGACTCCTTAGTCTTCCTTCGCAGATCCATTGGCTGATGAATAGAGTCTTGCACGGAGCCCAGCAGTGACCTTCAGACCTTAAGACTGAATTTCTCAGTCCGGGGTGTGCAGACGCCCTCTGCACATTCCCCCATCTGACTCTGCGGCTGTCTGTCGTAAGCCAAGCTTGTAATTCTTTATACATTGTATATCTTGCATTAATATCTGTTCCTTATATCTGTTCCTCTAAGTAAAACCCTGAGCAATACAGTTAGGTCACGCCATGAAGATTTGTTGTGTGTGTTGTTGTCTACTACTTTGTGACTAGTGTCCATGACAGTCCCTGGCAAAGATTAGGTACAGATGAGTATTGGTTGTCAAACAGATCCCATCTGCAGGAACTGAGGCACCATGGTGAAGTAAACTACCAAAGTCCCCGATGGATGATTTCCTCCAGCCAACAGAATGAGTATAAAGCATAAAATTGCTATAGCCATCGAGGGAGGAGCTATTTACTTCACATCTAAGTTTAGTTTCTTACGCTGAAGTCGTCTGTCATTAGAGGTCAGCAGCATTTTATAAGAAAAATGATTAAATGTGTCATCAGAAAGACTAGGCTCTTACCTTATTTGTTCCATCAAACAGTGCTGGGCAGTTTACCCGACTTCCCTGTGTCAGTCTTATGATCCCCACAAGAGAGATTAAGATGACTGGGCTGAGGGCAGAGAGGCCCTGGGTTCCATCCCTAGGGCTGCCCTTCAGAAACACAGAACACAGCTCAGCCAAATCACTGCAGTGTGTTGATGCTGCGCAGCCAGGTGCATACTGTACATGCCTGATGTGCACCTACACCTTCTTTCTGGAAGGTGAGCAAGGGCTGCACTTGTGTCTTCTTACTTAAACCTTCAACAAAGGAATATTTTTATTTATTTCTGTAAATATTTTGCAAGATTGACAGGTTAATCCTACTGTGTGATGTGCGGGAGGCTGAGGCTGAGATCCGGCCTGTCGTTGGAATGCTTCCGGGACAAGCTGCAGGCTCAGTAATACACAGAGAGTTCTTTCCTGGGTCTGTTCACTGACCTGTTCTAAGAGTACAGCTGGAGTTAGTTCCTATATTAGGGAGTGAAAAAATTAAATGTCTAAAGCAGATAGATGTCACTAA
>NW_004524848.1:1934669-1939542 GCF_000260255.1 Octodon degus | reverse complement strand
CCGTATAAATTGCCAAAAAAAAAAAAAAAAAAAAAAGTGTAAAGGGTTCACATTTCCTCTTGCTCCAGAAACCTCTGGTGCTAAGATTAAGAATAAACAAACGTGTAGCAACGGACATGTTGGACTTTATCCTGTACCCAGATATACTGGATTATTTATATGCAGAGGCCTTATAAATTGCCCCAAAAAAGCCAGAATCACTGGCAGGCTGAGGCCGCTGAGGAGGCCCGTTTCAGCTAAGATCGGAAGCAAGACTTGTAGATGGAAGTCAGCTGCCACTTCTCTCTTGGTTTCTGACCAACTCTCACTCGCCATGTAAACCCACAGTGCGGGCACAAAGCCACGCAGTGCAGGCACCGGGCTCCACCGAGACAGCGCAGGTGAGTCTATTGGGTAACACCTAGTTAAGAAGTGACATAGACTTCACTCTTGAGGGTCTAATTTTCATTTCTGTCATATCCTACTTATGCTCCTCTTTTTTTTTTTTTTTTTTTTTTTGGAACCAGGGATTGAGCTCAGGCCCTTGCACTTGCCAGGGAAGCACTTATTCCACTGAGCCATCTCCCTGGCCCCCTTATGCTCCTCTTGTGAGCTCTCGTCTTTGATGATCGTGTCTCACCTGGAGACACCCTGTACTCAGGACCAGGTGGAAGTAGGATGGGACTTTCCAAGAGAAACACAGGTCCAGGAGCCATCAAAGAATTCTTTTGGGTTGATTTTAACACAGAAAATATAGTCATTATTGGAGGAAAAGGTCCTATCCCACCCAGAGCTTGTGAAACTTCAAGAATCCCCTCCAGTGGTTCTTCAGTGGGGAGAACAGTACAGAATTTTATTTCATGGTTCTTTGTGTTTGTTTTTTATTTTTAAGCTTAGGGGTTTTATTTGTAATAATTGCTATTATTTTAAGCAATTATTGTTAAAGCCTCTCCATGTTTTGCCAAGAATTATATTCTGGGGGCCAGGGAGATAGCTCAGTGGAATAAGTGCTTGCTTGGCAAGCATAAGGTCCTGAGTTCAAGAATGAAAGGGAAAGGGAAAGGGAAGGGGGAGACTAGGCATGGTGGCCCATTCCTGTACTCTTAGCACTGGGGAGGCTGAAAACAGGAGGATCACTACAAGTCCAAGCTGCATAGTGAGACTCTGTACCAAATATATTTTAATAAAAGTTTCTGGGTAGAGGATTTTTTCACCTGACATCAATCTTCCCTGTGTATAAATAATTGCACTGTAGTCATTGGGTGGTTCCTTTTCTCCAGCTGACCTCAGCTTTCTGCACTCTGATTCCTGTCTTCCTTTCTTCATCCTCCAATGCATCCCCAGGGAATTTCAAAAGCTGCACTGGATGAGGCATTTTGGGACACAAAAAGGGATGCGGGGTACAAGGCAACTCATCATACAGCAGGTGAGGGGACACTTATAGTTGTGTGCACAAAGGAGATATAGGTGTTGAAATCATCCATTTGATCCCATCATCAAGTATAAAATGAGGGGCAAACAGGTTCCCAAGAACAACAGAGAGAGACTGAAATGCTTGCTGTATTATGATTCCCTCATTTGCCTTCTCTTCGTGGACCTTGATCAGGGAGTGTCTCAGTGATCATGCATCTGTTGAGACAACCACAGAAGACTTGGCTCAGAGCACTAGTTTAAAGCTAAGACCTGAGCCAAAAAAATAAACAACAACAAAAAAGGATAGTGGAGCAATAGTCTCCACCCCCGTAGAGCTTGGACCCCCTAGCTTTGCTCAGATAAGGAAGGAGTTATAGGGAGTAAAGGAGACTGTTCTGCTCTAGAGAAGTAGTTCACTGACTTCTATTTCACAGTCTCCTAAAGCAAAACCAATCTTGGCTGTGCCGTAAGGGGCTACTTCTGCTTCCTCAGTTCAAAAACAAAATTTTACTGCTGCATATGCTGAGACTTCCAACCTTCACAGAATAGAGTCATCCTTTCTGTCTCCCTTGCAATAAATTCTAAAAGAAGACAAGGAGTGGGAGAATCTCTGTGGTTTTTCCAATATGTCTACCCTCTTACTGAAGTCCAAATCCCAATAATCCAGGACAAGTTATAAATCTTCATGTAGGTGTATCCTTTAAGACCTTAAAAGAACTTAAAAAAAAAAAAAAGCAACTTCTAGCTATTTATCTTGGGTTTTATAGAGCTCACAGGAAAACAGGTTATGGCCCCTAATGATCGGAAAGGAATGGCTAAGCATGATTACGTCCAGAGGATTATTTATTGAGGAAGGAAAATTTGTTTTAAAATTTGTGCACGCATTAGGCTCTCACAATGTGTCCCTTACAAAAGACCTGTTACATGCAGAAGGCACCTTTGCTGTCACAAATAACCAACTTACTTTTGAATTTCAAGCATGTGAACAAATTAAAATAGCTGCCATAAAGGCTTGGAGGAACTTCTTGCAAAGGTTGAGACACCCCTTGATCAGGCTTCCATTTGCCAAGGTCCTGATGACTCTCCTCAGGATTTTGTGGCACAATCACTGCAGACCAGCGGGAGAATTGTCAACAGCACAGAGACTGGCAAGTTCATTGTTCCACAATTGGCCTTTGAAAGTGCAAGCAAATGGTGTAAAGGAGTTTATGAGCCCACAAAAATGGGCTCGAACATCTGCAATGATTCAAATTTGTACAGACATTGTCCCCTCCTATGCTCAGGGGGTAGCAGCTGTCACTCAGGCTGTTCATCTATAGTCTAAAGGAAAGGGAAGGAACAAGGTTACTTGTTTTGGTTGTAGGGGTAGGAGACATGTTGCCTGAAATCACTCTATCACTGGGATTACAGGCGCGCACCACCATGCCCAGTCTGTCTTGGTGCACCCCGGGGATGGGGCTGGCACAGCAGGCCTTTGGATCAAACTCCTGGTGCCTGCCCCTGTTTGCAGGTGCTTTAATCCACTGAGCTCTTTGACCAGCCCCACGTACAATCTTTGAAGACACAGTAATAGGCAAGGACTTACTGAACAGGACCCCAATTTCACAAGAAATACAATCATGAATCAATAAATGAGATTATATTATTTTTTTAATTCTTCACAGTATAAAGAACAATCAAGAGAGTGAAGGGGCAGTCTACAAAATGGGAAACAAAGATTTGTCAGCTACTCATTAGGCAATGTGTTAATATCCACAATACATAAAGAACTCAAAACATTACCTCTCCAAAATAAAAGATGCAATCAAATCATTGGCAACTGAAATGAATAGGCACTTCTCAGAAGAACAATGATCAATAAATACATAAAAACATGTTCAACATCTCTGGATACTAAGCAAATAAAAATTAGAACACAGAGATTCTACCTTACAGAAGAAAGAATGGATATCATCAAGAAATTAGACAATTAGAAATGCTGGCCAGACTGTAGGGGGAAAGGAACCCCTTTACTCTGTTGATGTAAAAGTAAATTAGCACAACCCTACGAAATCAGTACAGAGTTTCTTCAAAAACCTAAAACTAGAAATTGTATTTCATGCAGTTGTTCTTCTTCTAGATATTTTTTTGAAAGTGCTAAAGATATCTTATAAGAATGATACATGTAGAGCCACATTAATAGCAGCATAATTGCAAATAGATGTAGAGAAGAATTCTACATCTTGGAAATGACCTATATGCCCATCAGTAGATGAATAGATTAAAAATGTGGTATTTACACACAGTGAAATAAACCAGACACACACACATAAATACCACACGGTATCCTAGAAGAAACCCAATGTATAAATAAGTTAAAAAGCAAAGCAGAAGATAAGTGATAGCAAACGGAGATAGATGATTGCAAATGAGAAGGCAGTCAAGAGATTGACAGAGGAAGGCGAAGAAGGGAAGGGTACATACAAAGAATTAAGATGTGTTATGTATGTGTACCAGCTCCCCAAGATGAATGTCATTATGTACTGTAAACATGTACTTATAAAAATAAAATATTTAAAAATCAAAAAAGATGTAAAAAGATTGAATGTGCTGTTTCTTGAACTTCCCAACAGGTGGCGCCACACGACTGAAGAAGTTCACCGCTACCCTGTGTGTGGAGAAAGTCAATACTAAGCTTGAGAATTTCCTGAGCAAACAAGTCCACAGTGTTTATAGAGCAGAATAGGAAAATAAATGACACTCATTTTTCAATCAGGAGCTAAAATACTTATATTTATGTATTATATATAAAGATATATTTAAAAGTTAAATGTTTTTATTTTATTATTTATTTAGTACAGGGTCTCACTACACAGATCGAACTCGTAGTGATTCTCCTGTTTTCAGCCTCCCAAGCACTGGGATTACAGGTGCGTGCCACCATGCCCAATCTCAATCGCGGGCTCAGCGCGCCCAGGGGAGGAGCCGTCACAGCACGCTGGGGATTGAACTCTGGTCGCTGTGCTCTGCCTAAGCAAGCGTTCTAGTCCACTGAACCATCCAGTCGGCCCTAAAAAGTTAATGTTTTTAAATAATACATTAAGATTTTTAACAAGATTCCTTTCTAACAACAACAAAGAAATACAAAGTTTAAAATGGAATGAGCAAATAAATTCTTAAAGATAAAATAGATACTGTGAAAGGGCAAGAAACTTCAAAGAGAAGGAATAACTGGAAAGAGGGAAGGAAAAAAAGAGAAGGAAGAAGAAAGGAATATATATGAAAGCTTGGATCATTGTACTGATGACTTCTACTGGTCTATTGCAAGGAACAGTAAATGCTTTTTTTCTTTTTAATTTTTTTTGACCAATTTTACATACTTACATCTGGTAATCTGAACAGCTCCTTTTTTTTTAACATTTATTTATTTATTTATTTATTTATTTATTTTCAGAGTTTTATTGATAAACAGATAGCAATGAGACAGTTTCAAATCAAATCG
>NW_004524848.1:1926423-1933379 GCF_000260255.1 Octodon degus | reverse complement strand
GGATCATTGCCTTGCTCATCTTTTATATATAACTGCATGGCTTAACATTGCCATGTTTCCTAGCTCATCTCCTTTCCCTCTCTTGAACAACTCCTTTGAAGACAGCAGTATACAATATAACAGCCATTACTGAATTCCTATCATTTTGGAATCCTGTAATGTTTCTAATAATGATACAAAATTCTGTAGTTTCCAATAATAAAAATTCTTAAAACATTGAAACAAAATGATTCCAGAAAGGTCCATGTTAATCATTCTACCTGAAGTACTTTCTGATTTCTTGTTAGTTGAAAGAAAGTCAACCTACCCATTCAGTCAGCTTTGGGGAGCCTTCCCTCCATTGTGCCCACATCCATCCTGGTGTGGGAGTGGACAGGCAGCAGGCTCCAGGGATGCTGTGAGCGCCTCTGGAGGCGAAGTCACCTCTTGCTCTTCTTCCTGTGTGGCACTTTATACCATGAATGTCAATGAATCAGGATTTGAAACCCTTAAACAGGGCTCAGTGCAGTTTGAGAACAGGAGTTCCTGTGACACTTAAAGGCTCTCATTTTCCTAACTACTTTGGCTAATAACTGAATAATAGGTACAGATGTTGCTTACATATTTATCATTTAACTGGTGGCTGTTAACAAATGTGGATTCTGGGTAACTTGGTTCTCAAGAAAAGGATCTAAATACACTGATACACTGAAAGAATTAGTTCAGCACAACTTAGAAGGCAGGTTTGCCCATAGTGACTTACCTAAGGACAGCGACCTCACTAGGCCCACATCGAGACTGCCTGAGTGCTCTTCCCAAGCACATGTACATGATGTTCTTCACCCATGCACTAACAGAGATTGACTGACTCTACATCTTAGCTATTGTAAAATATTACAGTAAAGTCGATGGAGTGCAGCTATCTTTTTTTTTTCAGAACCTGGAATTGAACTCAGGACCTTTAGCTTGCCAGTGAAGCACTTGGTCTATTGAGCCATCTCCACGACCCCTGCAGGTATCTTTCATATGCTTCTTTTTCATTTTTTTTTTCTTCATACAGTGGTTCTGCTGCTTGAGTTTTTTAGGGAATCTCAATGTAAAGTATAATTATTTAAAGTGTAAGTTGTTAAAACAGTTTTCTAGTTTGCACATGTGTACATTTAAGGGATTTTTGTATACATTACTACCTGTGCCACAAATAACTTATGTATGAAGGGAAAACACTTGTCATTTTTAAAAGATTATTGTACTTTAAAGAAACACAAATGTTCAAGCAGTCTCCAGGTAAGCCTGTTGGGGTGACTTGGGGTCACTGGCATTGTGGTCAGTACCTATGAGCAGAGCTATCTTGTAAGCACACCTGAGTACATTCTGTCAGATTATTTAGATCCCTTACTTTGTTTTGAAGTATGTTAGCCAACTTTTCATTACTGTGATCAAATATCTGAGAATAATTTAACAAAAGAAAAGTTTTATTTTTGCTTATGACCTCAGAGTTTTCAGTCCATGGTTTGCTATCTCCAAGGTAAAACCATCATGGGAGATGGGCTTCCAGAGAAAAATTGCTCACTTCATGGCAGACAGAAGCCAGAGGCAGAAGGAAAGAGCCTCAGAAAAGCTAAACCCTCCAAAGTCACTCCTGAGACCTACTTCCCCTGACCAGGTTATGGCCACGTTTCTTAATAGCCTATTCAACTATGAATAGCATTTCTTAGCCCAATCAAGTTGACAGTCAAGAATACCTACCACAATGAGCCACCTAGAATCCATGTCTCTTAATTTACACCAGACCAAACACCTTTCAATGACCAGATTCTCTTCTTCTGTCATCTAGTATACATTCTATTGTATCAGGGCCCATAACACATAAATTTAGTGTGAATCAGGTAAATAAGAGGGAAAGGACTGAATAATTTGAAGGACATGTTTTCAGGTCATGAAAGTAATCATACTTTAAATGTTCTTTTTGTCTAGTTTCTACAAAGCATGAGCACATTCATAATCTGTAGTACCTTTTCTAAAGTATTACTGTATCTCATATCATTAGTGAGAAAAATTTAATACAGCACTACACTGTGCTGAACTCTGTCTGGAGGCAGACTGCCTCATTTCTTGCTCATAAAACACCTCTAAGAAATCTATCATCTTTTATGGAAAACTAGAGGGTAAACAATGAAGCACTTGAAGAACCTATCCCACCCCTCTTGGCTCTTTCACTGGGGCTCCAGTTATATGTGTCCTCAGTGGAGGCAGCTATCGGAGACAGTAGCCATGGGGACTCATGCTGATGGCACAAGCTCTGTGGACACATTCTTAGTGTAGGTTCTTGACCCAACCTCCAAACACCTGGCACCAGATTGATCTGACTAAGCCACAGTGCCCCCTTCTTAAACTAGGACTAGAGAGTATTCAAGTAATGATTCAGGTAAACACTTCTGAAGGGCCACATCAAATGCATTTCCCAACTACTGTATATAAGATGTGGTATTTTGATGCAGTGTACAAATATACTATTTTTATACAATGGAGTATTAAAGAAAGATAAGCTTGAGGCTTTTATAGGTAAATGGATGCAACTCAGGACCATATTCAAAAGTGAAATAAATCAGACCTGCATGTGTAAACATCATATTATCTCACTAGTGTAAGAAAGTGAAAGAGAAAATAAAATCCAAAAGATACAATAGATATTGTGAAAGAGAAAGAAACTGCTCTAGAGGAAATAACAACTGGGATGGGGGAAAGAGGAAAAGAAAGATGGGAGCTATCATATATATATGATAGCTAAGATAATTGTACTGCTAATTTCTATTGTGCCTAATTGTTTGACCAATTTTGCAAGCCTAGGGATGAGGAGATAGCTCAGTAGTCTAATTGTCTGTCTGGCAAGCACAAGGATATACGCACTATCATTGGTACTGCCTGCTATGCCAGCCTCAGAACCAGGTATGTCATGCCAGACACTGAAATTTGGGATGGTGGAGCACCCTCATAATCCCAGCAGTGGGGAGACTAAGACAGGAAGATTACTATGAGTCTGAAATGTGTTGCAAGACCCTGTACCAAATAAATAAATAAATAAAAGATTTTTTAAAAATTTTTGTATGCCTATATCTGGTAATCTGAACAAATACTTTGAAGATACCTGTATGCAATATAAAAGCCATTGCTAATTTCCTATCATCTTATTTTGAAATTCTGTTTTGTTTTTATTTTTTTTCTCTTTTTTAAAAAAAATATTTATTCCATTATCTTAGTAGGAAACAACTGTCTTTAGTCCATTCAACATGTCTGTTTTTTATTTAGTTGAATCTACACAACTGAAATGGAGTTGAATGAGAGTAGACGCTGGAGAATGATTACAGCCTACAACAGAGTCTCTATTACCTGGATTTGTCAAGTACCAGAGAAGAAAAGCCATCCAACTTGCTGGCCTCAGGGAAAAAATGTCTGGCTGGAAGGAAGAATCCAGGAAACTGGCATCAATGGTTCAATGCACAATGTCAACATTAACACATTCTCACCTCCTTCCCATTTCTAAGTACCTGTTTATACATCCTATTCTGGAGAAATCCTTCCCTGTATCTGGCAGAATGAGGGTGCCAGGATCCAGGGTAGTAGCAAAAGTGGGATGAAAACTATAGGCTTGGTGGGTAAGGAATTGAGGAAAGGACTTAAGATCCTAGAATGTTATGACTTGGAAAGACCCTTGTTCAAGTGCATGCAATTCTAGAAACTTTTCAGAACAGCAGACTTTTTCTAGCATCTATCTTTATCTACTATAGAAATGATCATAGCTACATGTTCCATCACCAAGAAGTCCTGCTCTCAAACATTGGTCTTTTTCCTGACTTTCCCGTACTGAGGTAACACCCTTGCCACTAGAACAAAAGCACAGTAGTGAGGTATCGTGCCTGATGGACACCCAGGTCCCTGCTCAGCTTTAGGCTTATCAGAGGTGCATAGGTTCTTCCCATCAATTCTCTGATGCTGCCATGGTAACCACTCTGGGAGCCAGCAAAGAAACAGCTGAGGATTCCACTGCCTAATCTTGGAACTTTGGCTTATTCATTAATTTATCAAACATTTCTTGGGCACTCAGTATGTTTCGGACACTGTTCTAGGCACTTGGGACACATAAGCGAGCAAAACAAAGTTCCCTGCTCTTGAAGAGCCAGAGGAATTAAGTAATAGACAATAAAGGATAAAACAAATATGGCAACAGTTCACATGGTTACTATCATAGAAAAGGCAAACCGAGACAGTGAGGATCTGGAAGTGACCCTGCCTGTTGTGTCAGCAGCATCCCAACAATGCTCATGTGTGAATACATATCTCCACACAAAATAAAAAGATAATGTCACAATCAGTATTTTTAAGGCAAAAATTCAACTCTGCTTTAATTGCAAGCTGTGTTTTCCCAATCCTTATTAAATCTGTATAAACTGGGCTGGCCAGATAGTTCGGTGGACCAAAGCGCTTGCTTAGGCAGAGTGTAGGGGCTAGGGTTCAATCCCTGGCTCCCTGAGTCATGCCAGGCTCCATTCCCAGGGTGCACTGAGACAGCGATTGAGACTGGGAGTGGTGTCACGCATATGTAATCCCAGCATGCTTGGAAGGCTGAAAACAGGAGTATCACTGCAAGACTGATCTGTGTAGACCCTATATACCCTGTACTAAGTACATTTAAAAAAACAAAAAATAAAAGTAAACAAATTTGTGTAAACCTGATATTATTACCAAAATTTCTGTACAAGCCAAATTTGTGGTCCCATGAACAACAAAGAATAAAGTTTCAAACCAAAGGGCAAAGTTATGAGAGTTTTACTAGAAATAATAAGAAAAAGTGTGTGATAGATGCCTACCATAAGGGATTTCCAAGTAGAAACCCCAACAGCGGTCCCATCCTGATCTTATTTTCTTCTTATTTTTTTTTTTTATATTATGTATTTAGTACAGGGTCTCATTACACAAATCAGACTTGTAGAGATCCTCCTATTTTCAGGCTGCCCAAGTGCTGGGATTACAGATATACACCACCACACCCAGTCTCAATCACAGTTCAGCGCGCCCCAGGGGCGGGGCCAGCATGGCAGGCCAGGGATCAAACCCCGGGCCCCTGTGTCTGCCTAAACAGGTGCTTTAATCTGCTGAGCTACGTAGCCAGGCCCTGCACTGATCTTATATGTGTAAGCAGAGTGCAAGAGAGAGCTTGACTTCAAAAGGAAACCGGTTATCTTGCATTTGTTTCTCCAGGTTGGGCTTGAAATCCAAATCTACATAGTTAGCTAATTTAAAAACCCCTGAATAGAGTCTTCTTCCAGAGGGAAGAACCCTTATCTTTGTATTCACATCTCAACCTTTTTTTGGGGGGGTAGGGGGACAGTTACTGGAACTAGAACTCAGGACATTGTGCTTGCCAAGCAGGTGCTGTGCCACTGAGCTATATTCCCAGCCCCTCATCCCAACCTTTTACCCTTTGTTCTTGTGTTTTCTTTTACATTCCTAAGCTTAACCTGCTGCTGTTTAAATGGCTGCTTGATTTAGAGCTTTTATCCAGCCCTACCATTGGCATATTCATTTCTCAATCCTTATGAGCAATCAATAACTAATATTAATAAGTGGAAATAAAAGTATTTGGAGAACATGTGCTAGGCTTACATGGCTTGTGGCTAGGCCCCCAGCTGGCTTAGGGATAGATTAATTTTCAAGCCAATGGCCAATCCTTATGTGCCAACATAAGGATTGGGAAAATACAGCTGGCAATTAGAGCAGAGTTGTGTTTTTGCCTTAAAAATACTGATTGTGACACTATCTTTTTATTTTGTGTTGAGATATATTTTCAGGTCATATACACAAGCATTGTTGGGATGCTGCTCTAACTACCTAATCATAATAACCAAACTGTGCCACTACAATATCACATTTAAATTATGCTAGAAATGAATAAAAATCCATCACAAATATTATTCAGTTTTTGCTAATGAATCTCATTGTAAGATTTCTTTAGGGCAGATAAGACTCAGGAGAAAAACAAAGAGGCCTTTGTTGCTCAGTGAAGGAGGATTGCTTAAAGATAAGCAAGGAATCCTCAGACTCAAGACAAAGAGAGCTGGCTTTTATGGGTTTAGGCTGGGGTGGAGTTGGAGGGAGGGCTGACTGACATCTTGGCAGGTGATTGGGGCTACTAAGGTGGAGGGTATCAGGAGTTGATTGAGGGAATTCTAGTTTACACAATAGGAAAAGGAAGTTCTTTTCTTGAGGAAGGAGAGGTTTCTCTTTGAAAGGGAAATGAAAGGGGAAGTAGACCATGGGTTATTATTCTTGGGTCCCTGCCATGATGACTAGGAGATTTTTGGTACAGGCAGAAAGCCCATCACTAAAATAAATAAATAAATAAATAAATAAATAAATAAATAAATAAATAAATAAATTTTTAAAAAAGGGGGGCTGGGAGAGCGCAGGCCAAGCGAGTAAGTGAGATGACCAAGGGCTGCGGGATCCTGAACAGACCCAGAGCGCAGGCCCAGAGAGTGAGTGAGATGACCAAGGGCTGCGGGATCCTGAACAGACCCAGAGCGCAGGCCCAGAGAGTGAGTGAGATGACCGAGGGCCCGGCGGGATTCTGAACAGACCCAGAGCACAGGCCCCACAAGTGAGTGAGAAGACCCGGGGCCCTCAGATCCTCATTCGAACCAGGCTGCAAGCCCAGCATGAAACCCTTCAGCCGAACTCCCTGCAAAGGGGCTAGAGGCAAGACCCACCCAGCTGATTCAGGAGCAAAACATCTTGCCAGAGACACACAAAGGGTTCAACTCTAACGCATACAGCACAAAGTGGAGCACAGCAACCAGGTCCAAACAACACCCACCTGGAGGAATCTGAACTTCATAGATCTGGACCTGGTGCTAAGGTAATAACTCTATCTAAGCTCTACACCAAAGGTCAGAAGACAGTGGCACACAAAATGACAAAGA
>NW_004524848.1:1908697-1924673 GCF_000260255.1 Octodon degus | reverse complement strand
AAAAAAGGGGGGCCGGGGGTGATGGCTCAGCAGAGTAAGTGCTTCCCAGGCAAGTGCAAGGGCCTGAGTTCAATCCCCGGTTCTGCAAGAAAAAAAAAGCCCATCACTGGTGAAGACAGAAAGATAATGTCAGGCAGGCAATTCCTGACATTTAAGTAAGTACCAATTTATAGAATGGCCTGTCTTTCACTTCCTCACTGCAGCTGTCACTCATCCTGGAGACCTTAGGAAAGTGGCTGGTGATGATAAGAGGAAAGAAACTCCCAACCTGCTAGATGTCTGGTTCCAATTTGTGTTCTTTAACATCAAAGAATGAATCCTAGGAACAATGGAGGTTAACAGCAGAACATATTTATTGGGGGAAAGAAAGTGTCTATGTGAGAAAGAGACAGAAGGGGTTCCATGTTGGTGGCCAAGCACCCGGTATTTGCACCAAGGGATTTTCATAGAGCAAAACCATGAGGCGAGGCAGGTGCAAAGTGGGAAGAAATGGGAAATCATAAGATGGGAATGAGGAGGGATAAACCTATGGCCAATCAATAAGATTGGGGGCATAACTGCTCAGGTAACATTGATTAAATGGGGATAAAACCGGGAAGCAAGTCATGTAGCAAGCAGGAATGAAACAGCAGGTGCTTTTCCTACAGGGAGTGGGCCAGTGGCTCTGCCAAGCTTTCCCAAGGTGCTGATACCTATTTAGAATATCAGTCCCTGCTGTTTATCCTTAGGGGAAGTATGTGGGTGTATTTATTTCATCTGCTGTCTTGAGGTCTGGCCCTCAGCAGATATATCTGACTCCCCCACAGTTGCAGTGTTTCCCATCTTCTGTCTTCTGCACTGGCTCCTTCAAAGACCCAGCCCTATCTGACTGCCTATAATATTTTTACCTAACATCTCTCTCTGTTACAAAGAGTACCAGGAAGATCAAAGCCCAACAATCAGGCCATGATACCATGAGTCATGATATCTTTGGTTTTTATTAGGCATTCATGTTGATTGGGCAATGTGCTGGTGGCTGCAGGAAGTGGTGGCATGGTCAAGGTTCAAGGATTGATTTCTCATTTTGGGGAAATCACACCAGAAGAGATCATAGTTAAGAGGTAGTGTTATCGTCTGATAACTGGATTACTGAGCTAAACAGAATTTGTACCAAAGAACTCAGTTGCCATGTTATCTTGCTTTAGGTGCCAGAACTTCGTAAGCTGTTTCCTGGCCTTAGCTCTGGACATTGGCTTGAGGATTCATCTGTCCCTAAGCCAGCTGGGGGCCTAGCCACAAGCCACGTAATAGCCACAAGCCACATAAGCCTAGCATATGCTCTCAAAAATATTTTTATTTCCACTTATCAATGTTAGTTATTGATTGCTTGTACCACATGAAGCTAGTTCTCAGCAGAGGAGGGCTCAACTTTCCTCAAGAGCTCCAGATGCCTCACGGACTCCAGATGGCTCATGTTTCCACAGCCACTTTAGATGTCACTGTTCTGGTCTGAGGGAAGCACCCCCTGCCCTTAGAGGCACCCAAGGTGGGTGAGTACATCTACACATGCTGGCATGAGAATGCTGATGTCTGTAGTGAGCAGCCAAGACACTACACATGTGGTTGAGTTAGCTTTCCTACCAGTAGGACACGATATCCAACACTCACCATTTTAAGGAGAAGAGGTTCAACTCTGCCCAGGGTTTCAAGGTATTCAGTCCACAGTCAAAGAATCCAAGACTGAAATATGGCCAAAGAGTGAAGCGAAATAAATCTGCTTAGTTTGTTGCAGAGCAGGGGAACTGTAAGAAAGAGAAAGATGCTAGGGATGATATAAGATCTGTTACGGTTTGTGTCTAGGTGTCCCCCCCAACATCTCATGTAGTCACTGGGGCAGGCTTCTGGAGTTTGTGACTAATTCATGATCTAATTCTGGGATTATGGGTGTGAGTGCTACACCCACCCTGGGGCAGATAGCCTGAATATAAATAAGGAAGGGAGAGGGGCTTGCTAGCAGCCACAGGTGCTGCTCCTCCTTTTGTTCTTTGCTGTTTTCCACTACCATGAAATGCTGCCCTCAGCCATGTGCCAACCTGCCTTGGAGCCAGCCAAGTATGGACTAAAGCCTCTAATAACTGTGAGCTAAATAAACCTTTTCTTCCTTAATTTTGGGTGTTGTGTATTTTATCCTAGCAACAAGAGAAAAGTATCTGATACATCATCCAAGGTCATGCCTTCATGATGCACCCAGACACACTCAGATGTGTGTTTTACTGATCTCCTAGGAGACCCCCAAATACATTGGCATAAGCTTAACCACCACATTACAGCCCTTGTCAACTTGGTATCCAAACATATCTCATTTCACACTTAGTCTCCAAATGAAAGCTACAATAAATGAATAATTCCATCTAACATATCATAACTATCCTGTATACTAAAGAGAATTCAATAATCCCTTTCTCCAAACCTCAGTATTTCCAACATTTTTCAAAAGTCCGTCTCTTCTAAGACTCAAGAGAGTCTTAGTTGTAGACCTCTGTAAGAATAAAAAACAAGTTATATAATCCAAAAGTACAATAGTGTCACAATGTGACCCTGGAAACACACTATGACACTGGAAAGAATCACACCACAGTGTCCATGGAAACAAGGAGAATGAATGACTGCTCAGAGACAAGACTTAGTTCAGTCACTGAGAACCCAGAGGTGCTACCTCAACCAAGAGCAGCCAGACTGAGACAGATGCCCAGGAGTTGCACCAAAGCCCAGAACTCTCAGGCTTTTATTTAGAATATCAGTGTAAGAGAAAAAAGCAGAAGAAAAACAGTTGGGCAAGGGGCCGTCTCAAGGCTAGGCAGGTTTCGGGGGGCAAGGAGAACAACAGCCAGACACAACATGTCTCATTAACCTAATTTTCTTGTCGTTTAACCATTCATTTCTCACAGAGCCTGTGTTTATTTCTTCCACATTATAACCATTCACTTCTGAGCCAATTCCCCCACATTTTCCATTTTTTCATTTTACAGGATCGAGGATGGGGAAAGAGAGGAGTGTAATATACACGGGTGCTGGGCTTGATGCAAGGAGGTCATCACTGACTACCCTGTAACAGCATATGAAAGACCTTGAAAGAGCAACAAAAAAGACCATTCCAACAGTAGTATCCAAATATGAAGGTGGAGGCTGGAAAATCAGTTTTTGGCACTGAGCTTGTAGGCAATCTCAATAAGGAGACTTTAGGGAATATTGCAAGCTTCCACTTATAATTTATAAAGTAGGGCTTGCAGTCACCTCTGAACATTATTAATTATTAATTATTATTAATCTCTCCATCCAGATTTGCATGAAAGTCACCATGAGGAAAGTGTTGGATTTCCTCTTAGGACTCTGAATGGCTAAATGGTATAGATGTGACGTCCACAGAAAGGTAACTGGCATTACATTTACCGACTGCTGCCTTGAGGGCATCGAGTCACTAAATGAGTTCTTATCAATGATTATCAGTGCTGTGCTGAGTTAGCATTTAGAGGCAATATTATGGAAATAGCTATTTATAGTTTGAGCAGTTTGAAAGGAATGAATTAAGGTGACCACAGTAGTTGTCAGTGTAGCTGCTACATAATAGCTGCAATTAGAATGTCCAGGAAATGTTTTAGTTTGATAAATTCAAGGGTTAAGGTCGTTTTTTCAAGGGCTGCATTTCCCATCCATTCTCTCATTAGAGCTGAGGGAAGCCAAGCTTTGGCTCACTGTCTGAGCACTGTAATATGAATAATGTTTGAGAGATAGTAAAGTTCTATACACTTAGGGCTGAAAAAGAACACAATAACCACTGTCAGTGGTACGATGACTATGCACAATGAAAAATTTCCTCCCATGAAATTAGAATATGAGCCAAATAAACTTACCTGAGATACAGATGTCAGCAAACTCAAAAAGATAAGGAGCTTTTTGCTTGTTTGTTTGGTTTGGTTTTTAGCTTGGTAGTTTTGGAGTTGCAAGTGGTTTACATGGTCATTTCAAAAAATAGGTTTTCAAGGGCTGGGAAGATGGCTCAGCAGCATAAGCACCTACTTGGTAAGTGCAAGGTCCCAAGTTCAATCCCCAGTAAAAAAAAAAAAAAAAAAAAAAGGTTTCCAGAAGTGAAGAGAATGCCTATGTTTTGCAGCATTTGTTCAGCTTGAATGGTGAGCTGCTTTTCTGTACTGCAGTAAAACCTTCTGGATTACAATTTTAAAAATTTTAAGTCTTGTTTTAAAACGTTTAATTCTTATTAAAGTCTTTATAGCTATATTTACCCCATTTTGTACTAATTAGATTTTGAGGAGCTCATAGACTTCCTCTACAATGGGTTGTCCCTTGGGGCAGTGAGGGAATCAGTGACATGGTTAACATGTCACACTGGAAAAAGCTTGTTGGGAAATGGAAATAATGGCAGCGCCATTATCTATTTTAATAGTAAGAGTAACCTAACCACAGAAAAATATGAGCGTATATGATGTTTCTTGACAAGTTCTATAAATATCCAAGTATATGAAAGCACACCTTATTGTTTGTATTATGAATAATCAGTCATTTGTGGAGTCTCCACAATTGAGAGGTTAATCAGGGAACTGTTTTCTGTTTTAAATCAACTGTGATTGTCTTAGAAGTAGAACTGCTATAGAATGTAAACATAACAATTATTAAGTTTTATAAAGAAAATTCGCGATCAAGGAGAACAACATACTAGCATAATGTCCATGGCATCATTACATTAAGTGACATGACAATTTACCCAAATTTTTCATCTTTCAATAGACTGGTATCTAAGAAAAATGTTACCTGTCCATAGATGTACTTTATGTGACATTGTTTGGACTATACTGTATTTGACCATTTTATATAATCTTTAAAAAGTATTTGTACCTTTCAGGTGCCTGTCTTATGAAGAGTTGGACATGTCTTTGTTCCTTTTTCAGGCTTTGAGAAGTTGATTCTGTATGCTGACCTGTAGCAGCATGGTTTTTTCTGGGCACCGCTTCTTCCTGGGCACTGCTTGTCATAGTGTGTGACCAAGGTAGGGTGGCAAATGAATGATTACTCAGATGAGACAGTTCAGTCACGGAGAGCCCAGAGGGGCCATATCAGTAAAGAGCAGCCAGAGTTAGGCAGGTTATCTGTACCGCGCAATACTTTTAGTAATACCCATACCGATGCAGAGATTGAAGCAGTGTAAACCAGGAGAGACAGGATGGGAACCAAAAGCTGACTGACCATCAACAATTAGTGAGATGTCTCAAAAGCAAAAGCAAAAAAGGATTTGGGTTGTGACTTAGGGCAAACACCATAGGCTTGGGCTGGGGGATGTAGCTCAGTGACACAGTGCCTGCCTGGCAAGAGCCAGGTCCTGAGTTTTATTTCTAGTACCAAAAACCAAACCAAAACAAAAGACCTTGGGTTTATTTTCCCAGCAGTGCTCATAAAAAATGAATTCTATAAGACTTCTGCCTACAAAGATTGGGGTACATATTAGCCTCATTGCCTCCTAAGCTTTCTAGAAGTCATCTTTAAAACAGAAACTTGATTTCCATGAGAGTGAGAAAAAAAAAAAATGGGTCTATAGGAAACACAGTCTGCCCCTCCCCCAAAAAAGTATATACACTTATGGAAAAGAAAACATTGCACAAATATTTTAATACTAAATGTATTGAGACATCATGAGATTAATACAAGTTACCCTTAGCCTCTACAATTACCAGAGGTGCTCTAAGTGGTGACCATTAGATTCTTGACATTTTATTAGTATAGCAAAGTGCTGCTTGGGCAACCTCAGTCATTGAGATTGCTGCACATGGATTTTCAACTTTTTCTCTAAAGGCCAGCAGTGCAGTGAGTTTTCAGCATATTACAATACTCTCTGGTGTCCCTCAGATGAAGGTAACATGATCTGTTGAAAATACATTACACCATTTTTCTTTAAGTATGTGTACATTTTTTGGTGGATTCTGTATATCATGGTGAGCTCTTTAAATTCTTAACATTTATAGTAAAATGTACATCTAGTTTGCATTAGAATTTTTGCTACACAGCAGTTAAAAATAAACAATCATGGAGCCGGGGAGATAGCTCAGTAGAATAAGCGCTTCCCTGGCAAGCGCAACGGCCTGAATTCAATACCCGGTTCCACAAAAAGAAAAAAAAAAAAAATCACCAATGGTGGTAACACAATCTTCTAATTCTAGCTACTTGGGAAGCTCAAGCAAGAAGATTACTTGGGCCTATGTATTCAAAGCCAGCCTGGGCAAAAGAAGATCTGCTCACCTACCCATCAGTCCTTCCATCCATCCATCCATCCATACATCCATCCATCCATCCATCCATCCATCCATACATACATCCACATATAGATGTGTGTAAGCTTAAATTCACTTCTAGTAGGAAAAAAGTAAAAAATAAAATCTTTACCATGAACTTTCATAAACAGTTCAACAATAACAACCCAAAACATTCCATAGTATTGACAACATAGATGAACACTTACAGGAAAGCCACTTTCCTATAGGAATTCAGAATAGTACGTCCAAAACACTGCCTTACAGAACAGTCTCAGTAGGTGACAGACTCCAACAGTCATAGTAAGATTCAAATACAAAGACAATGAATAAAATTTTGGAAAGTCTGTGCTTAGTCAAAATTCTCCGGAAGTTATCTTTTCTACTCTACAGCTTTTAAATTTGTTATGTTTTATGAAAGTTTACAAACATATTCATTTATTTTTTTTCTTTATTTTGTGTTTTTAATGTTCTTTATTTTATTTATTTTTTTATTTTTTTATTTTTTTTGGCGGAACCGGGGATTGAACTCAGGTCCTTGTCCTTGCCAGGCAAGCGCTTATTCTACTGAGCCATCTCCCCAGGCCCCAATGTTCTTTTTTATCAAAAGAAAAAGATCAAATTGTAAGATGAAATATCTCTAGCCATAACATGGGAGAATTATAAGAGTTCTTAAATTGTCACTAAATTGAATTTGTCACTAATTTTTCTAATGTAATTATTTTTCCATTTACTCCCTTTCCCATGTTCTGAACTTATTTGAAATGGAATTTAATAATTTTATTAATCTAGTAGGACCAACTAATTTTTCTACTATGTGTTAAAAGTTTCACTTGACAGTATGTTCATTTTAAGTAATATTCTTAATAAACTTCAAGATTCATATGTAAGTAAGCAGGACAGTTTGAATAACTATACTGTGGATTTCTGCTGATATATGGAAAGAAGCACTTAATGCTTAATATTTTTGTTTTTTTCATTGTTTCCCTTAATTTCTTATAACATTTTTTCTTTCTTTTTCCAATTTTGCATGCATATATCTGGTAATCTGAACAACTAATTTGAAGACAACAATCCACAATACAATAAATACTGTCAAATTCATTAAAAATTCATAAGGCATTATAAAACCAATTTTTATTGTTTCAGGACACAGTTCTCAAATGTACAGTTCTCTTAATTATGTATTTCAAAACTAGAATTTATAATCCAAATAAAGTTCAGTTTAATACAAAGAAGAGGGCCAGTTAGATGGCTCAGTGGAATAAGCGCTTCCCTGGCAAGCGCAGGGGCCTGAGTTCAATCCCTGGTTCCGCCAAAAAAAAAAAAAAAAAAGAAGAAGAAGAAGAGTAATACAAAGAAGGTTTTGGTATTTTAAATTTCGTATTTTGGCATTAGGATTCATCCAAAATTCAACCACAATTTAACAGTACCTCATTAGGAGGGGTCTTGGGGCTGGAAAAATAACTCAGCAGTCTAAACACCTGTCTGGCAAGCTCAAGGACTAGAGTTCAATCCCTGGTTCTGCATACAGTGCTGGCCCCAGAGCCAGGTGTGGTGGCACATTTCTGTAATCCCAGTGCTGGGTAGGCTTAAACAGGAGGATCACTATGAGTCTGAACTGAGTAGTGAGACCACTATACAATCAACCAATCAATCAATCATCAATAAATGGTTCGCTAAATTTTATGGTGGAAATATATTTCTCAATAAAAACGTTATTTTTCAAAAGTGTTGAGTAGCATAATCTTTTGAGACCTAAAGCCACAGGCAAGAAACAACGCAGTGAAGATGAGTAACTTTTATATGGTGACCCAAAACAAAAGACATTTGTCTTTTAATGTTGTATCTTTAATTCCCAAGTATGCATCCCATTAGTAGAATATGTTAGCGAAATTTCTAATGAAAAGTTGAGCACATGAGCTTTTCCAGGTTGGCTCCCCTAAGAAGTGAAATATGTTGAATTTAACAGTTAGCTATTTCCTGTAGCTTCACCCATCTTTGCTTTGAATATAATACACAAACGTTGTCAGAGGTGTTGAGTGAATGTGCCCTAATGAGCGTGCTATGTGCCACATGTAAATAGACGTCAATGTGCAGTGCAGACATTATGTGGCACCCATGTGCCCTGACCACGTGCTGCTCTACATGGAGTATGGTCAACAGAACGTCATTTTATGACACTTCTTTTCACATTGTCTTTCTTTTTCACTTATAAGATTTTGCAAAGTTCTTTCTTTTTGTCCATCAATCTTATGTATTTTTATTCTTTGGTCTTAGAGAATTCAGACTCTATCTTTGGCTTGTCCCCTTCCTCTCTGCACATGCAGCTCTCTCCTATCATAACTAACACTGAGCACTTGACTTCTTACTCAAGATTTGATATGTTAGCAGATATAAGAATTGTGTTTGTTAAAGAGAAGCAGTTGAGTACCTGACATTTTATTTAGAACTATTAATGAAGATTTAGACTTTGCAAAAGGCATCATCTCTGTGTCTCCAAACAATATAACTGACACATTTCTGTGTTTTTCCACCAAATACACATTTCAGGTAACCAACTGAGCACAGGGTCACCCTCCATGGTATCTTTTCTGCAACAGACATTGGTACTGTGGATTGAATCCAAGAACTCATGCATAGTCGGTAATTGTTCCAGTACTGAGCTCCATTCCTGGTCCTTTTTACAATCTTAAAACAAAGCCTCATAGACTTGCCTAGCGTGCCCTTGAATATGAAATGCTTCTGCCTCAGCCTTCTTGGTGGCTGTAATTCAAAGCATGTACCACTGTACTTAGCTTATGTATTATTTTTTATTTCCCTCAGAAGTACAATTTGAGGCAAGTATTCCAAGGCCTGAGAGATGCAGGCAATAGGAGGAGGAGAGCAGGGAGTCAGGAAAGAAAAGGAGTTCAGGGGTGTGTTGTCAAGCTGGCTCATGCTACAAACTACCTCACATCCTCGGTAAAGTGCTAGAAACAATGTAGAACATACAATTCAGATTTAATGTACCTGAGGAAGTAGGGCTTGGGTTTGAAATGACTGGGAGATGGTAGTACTTTCCTAGCAATTTTGGCAGACAGAACAGCCTTTGTTGGCTGTCAGGAATGAAAGCACAGCAGACACAGATAGCTGAAAGTCAGAAAGCGTACCCACTGTCTGATTGATTGATTGATTGATTGATTGATTGATTGATTTTGGTATTGGGAATCAAACTCAAGACGTTGCACTTGCCAGGCAGGTGCTGTCTGGTTATTTCTTTACAGAGCCATTTAGGGAAGGAACTATATCTGGAAGTGTAATAATTAGATCAGTAAGTATAGACATGTGGTTTTGATGCAAATCGCCAATTTTCCCAAATGTACATATAATTCATACAAGAATCCATATTATATAAAGCGCTATTTTCACACTTGCCAACACATCTTTCTCTGTTTCTTTCTTTTTTTCTTTCCCTTAATGAAATTATCCACTTTAACTTGAATAAAAGTGAAAAAATTATGTATGAAAAGGTAGAAATTACTGAACACCAGATGTTCCTTCACAAAGACTGGATTTCCTAGAGCTTTTCCAGTTTCTTTTAGTGAATGTGAGTTTGTCTCCAAGTAAAACATAGCCAAAAAATTGTTAATAAAAAGAAATCCGTTTATGTACAAAAGGAATTCAATTGTGGTTGAAGAAAGATTTAACAAATCAAAAATGTCATCAATTTTATAAATCCTTTAGGTTTTTATTTTTTTATACAAATCATGTGTATTTTTTTCTTTTATGAACTAGTAGTTCTTGTACTAAAAGAGATTTAATTCTGTTGGAGAAAATACAGACCCAAGATGTAATTAAAATAATTATTGTTCCATTATCTCAAACATAAGCACTCAGGACAGGAAGTTCAGTCAACAGGGTTTATCCACTGGGCTACTTAATGCACAGGTGTGAAAAATTGATGTATGGCAATGGTGAACTTCAAAAATGGGAGTAAATATTGATAATATTTGGTCAACTAAGAAAATGGAAGGATTATGGCAAGAAATATTTTGAAAATAAGAACTCTTTTTCTATTAAAAGTTCAAAGCTATTAAAAATCTTGGAATGCAAAATGCCTTGGGAGATATGTGACCCATGTTTCCAGAAAATCCAAATGGGCTATTAAAGACATGTACTGAATTGGCATAGTGCTGATGTTGTTAAGTACTTCTTATCATCTGTGTATAAGTCTCTCAGTTTATTCAACAAATCTGAGCCCCACTGAATTTACTTTGCAGCTACAGATTAATTGTTTTTCTATTTTATCACTGAGTCCAGATTTTGTACTTGAGAAACAGAAACACATGAAAAGAAATTTTTGGGTGTTTCATTTATTTATTCCAGCCTATTCTTTAAATAAATAAAACTCGGTTCTTTGCTGTTAGATCAAAGTATAAGATTTCAAAGATTCGAAAAATAATACTCCAAGTATCACTGAATTCTCATGAGAAGAGCTCCATTTTATCTTGGTATCCGTCCTTTGAAAATGACTAAGCAAAATTTTTCAAAGTCTCTATATAACCTAAAGTGGTTTGGGGACCGATTTTCATACCATTAAAATTTCTAGTACAATGCACTCCATGCATGTAACAACTTAAATTTGTAAAGTATGTTGTGGCATATACCTTCATTTTTAATAATAAAAGTATAGTATAAGATAATAAATACAGAAAACAGTAATCTATTTTTAATGTATTTATTTAATTATTCTTTTTTTAAATGTATTTGGTACAGGGTTTCACTATGCAGCTCAGCCTTGTAGTGATCTTCCTGTTTTCAGCCTCCCCAGTGCTGGGATTACAGGTGCACATCGCCATGCCCAGTCTCAGTGGCTGGCTCAGTGCACCCGGGGAGAAGGGCAGCATGGTATATGGTGCAGGGATTGAACCCTGGTCCCTGCGCTTGCCTAAGCAGGTGCTTAGTCTGCGGAGCTATTTAGCCAGCCCTTAGTAATCTAATCATTATCATCATCAAGTAGTATTAAGTGTTTATAGGATTGTATGGGCTTTTATATGTAATAGATTCCATTTACACCACCTTACCTCAGTATGTAACATGTCGAGCTATGATATCACTGTGTTATGAAGTCTTCAGATTCATCACAATTTTATAGACTACTTTCTTTTCCCTCAAATTTTTTAGGTACACATTTGCAGTGTACGATGTGTGCATTCATCACAGGGAGGTGGTACATGTAGATAACACATCCTGCTTTTCCATCCCCTTCCCCTCTCTAGCCTAATCCCTTTCTCTATCTCTTGGCTGCTTTTTTTTCTTTATAAAATATCTACTTCTTTTTCTTTTTTCTATATTTTATTTTGCCCCTTATTTATATTGGGTTTCTTATACAAGAGAAACCTTGTGATAATGGTGTTTTATTTATGTCGCTTTATATTATGGTCTCAAGGCACCATTTCCTATAAATGACTCATTTTTTTTCAATCCCTTCATCTGTTGCTGTACATACATGCCATGTCAAGATTCAGCTATTATGAGTTGCACTGCTGTAAACACAGATATGCATGTGCCACCGTATTATGATGTCTTAAATTCTTTGGGGAAGATATGTAGAGGGAAAATAGCTCAAACGGCATTTCTATTTGTAGCATTTTGAGGAATTTTTATACTGATTTCCATAGGGGTTTTACCTTTGTTTCCCTGTTTTCACAGAATAGAATCTGTTTTTGCCTTATGGGGCTTTGGGTTTTCTTTAAAAGACCTTTGTAAGGTCTAAAAATTGTTTTCATTAAACTTACAATTTTACCTTTCACATGTAATACACCTTAAGAGTAACTCTGTATGATATAAGATTAATGGCTATTCACATCACAACCTGGGCTTGTGAATATTCTCAATTAAATAAGTCATCTTTCCTTCCTAATTCTTATCAATGATGTGTTCCAGATTTTTGTGTGCCTGATTTAGAATTGTTTCTCCTATAGTAGCATATGATTATTACTACACAACAGTTTTCATTTCTGTTTTAAGTAACATGTTTTCATCTGTAGTGAGGTAATCCTTCTTTTTGATTTCTCCTCCATCATCTTGTTTTGCTGCAGTCTGTCAGAACAAGGAAGCTTTGTTGTATACTTTTGTTTCTCAATAGACATGATTGTTTCTGGTGTTAGAAAGAATGAATTTTTGGTTTCGTTCCTCTAACAGAGTTAAATCAAGGATTGAGGTCAGACCATTTCTTTGAAAGGTGATATTAGGAAACTGGAATGAGAAACAGAGACAGGAAAGAAAATGCCAATACACAAGTGAGTTGCTGACATTACCTCTGTAGGAAACCTAGGTGCCTTCCATGACCAAGTATGAAAATCCTAAGACTGGCATCTTTTTGGCCCTAATCCCTAGAATTTGTGGGGTATAAACCCCTGAATGTCCAGGTTTCACCTGTACACAACCTCAGCAGAACAATTATATGAAACTGTCCACTACAGTGTCAAATAAAAGGGGGAGGGTGCACAGAAATGACAGGATGAAAATTCTATTTTTAGTTTAAGGTGTAAACTAAAAGGACTCCCACTCCTCTCACCACTCAGATACACTCAGGCCCAATTTAAGCTCACTGTGATTCTTTGGGGGAGACGTCAATTGCAATATGTAGGAAACCAACACAAGAGGCTTAGCACAAGCTGGTCTCCACACTGCTGCTGGTCACAGGCTGCAATCACCATTATTTACATCTTCTACATCCTTTCTACAGGCTCCTTATTCTTGGCCAGTACCTTAGGTGTGCTGTGCTGTTTCTCTGCAGTGACCCACACTTTCTATTCTCAGGGCACAGAGCCTTGGTTGCTGGGCCCTCATCAGGATGTGGAACATGGAGACACTGAGGTACCTCTGCAAGTCTCCATTTCAGGTCAGGTCCAGAGATTGTTTTTCCCTACGTCATTTGGAGGTTCCCTATATTGTTTGGAGGTCACCCACGCGAGACCAGTTTTTCTCCCTGTATCACTGGGAGGCCAGGCAGTGTGCCCCTGAGAGGGTAGTGTGTGAAGCAGAGAGAAGCTTAACGTGCAGTGGAAACTCTAAAAGTCTGGAAAGGCCAGGAACATGGATCATCTAAGGGAAACTGCAAGGAGGATCAACGCTGATCTAAGAAAGAAGCCATGGGAGGTACCACCAAAAGTGCTACAGGGGCAGAGCCACATGGAGCTCACAATTTGCCAGATTGCTTCAAATGTCCCACATGGATTTATAGGACTTAATGTTTGTCCTTCTGGATTTTTTTTTTTTTTTTTTTTTTTTTTGGCTGGCTCAGGCTACCTTGAGGGTGGGTCTGCTAAGGCAGGTGGAGGTGGGGATGGAATGGTGGTATGCTGTGCCTGACTGCATTTGCATGAGCAGACACTTAGACAACTGAGTTAACGGGCAGGGCCCCCTATCTGGATTTTGGACTTGGTTTGGTCCCAACCTTTAGTATCCTGCTGTGTGTACCTTTTGGAATGATAATATTTATCTTGTGCCTTTGAATGTTGGAAGTGTTTTAATTTTTCATTTGTACAGAGGCTCACAGCAAAGAGTTTGCTTTGGATCTTGGACTTTGACTTTTCAGCAATCCTGAAACTGTTGGGACTTTGGCAACTCTTACAGATGGACTAGCATGTCTTTTCCATAAAGGGATATGCATGAGTCTTTGGGGGTCCTGGGACAGAATGTTCTGGTTTGTGTCTAGTTGTTTCCCCAAAGCCTCATGCAGTCATGGTATGGCTTCTGGAGTTTGTGGTTGATTATTGTAGGTGTGGATAGCACACTTGCCCTGGGGCAGGTAACTTGCATTACAATGTAAGGAGGGAGGAGAGTTTAGCTACCTGCCTGAGCTATGCCACTCCTCTTTTCTCTCTGCTCTTTGCTGCTGCCATGAAAGGTTGCTCTCTGCCCTGTGCACTCTGCCTTAGAGCCAGCTGAGTATGGACTGAAACCTTCATTAACTGTGAGCTAAATAAACCTTTCCTTCCTTCATTTTGGGTGTTGGGTATTTGTCCCAGCAATGAAAGTAACTGAGACAGTCATCAAAGAACAAAAATCGCCATAGGCAATACAATCATTTCCATACAATTACCACTCCACTAGGATCTACAGCTTAAGGTATTGATCACACATGTCATTTGCTTAGTGCATGTGACCATGTGCCACCAAGATGTTGGCTTCTTTGGTCCCCTGATAGTTGACAATAAGAATGAGGAGATATCTTTTTCATCTTTCTATTTCATAACACACTTTTCTTCTTTGGTATACTAACATTTCTGAGGGGACTCAGTTTCTCAGTATAACCTGGGGAGAAGCAATGGCAGGAATGAGGAAAAGATAGATAAGAGATAAGAGCTGGGTTCAGGTGGAAGCCTGTTTGCCTGATGGGCAAAGTAACCGAGAACAACAGTAGTGGTGTTTATTTTACCTTGGCAAAATTAGTATCATGAGATACATGGTTGCCTAGTGACTACTGGTTGAAATTGCCCAGGCAGGATGCTTTTCTTGACTGAGGTGGGCACTGTGGCCAGCTTTGGCCACTTCCTTTTTCATTTCTAGATCTGCTGGCACTTCCTTCCTATTTAGTCTTCATGTTCCAAATGTGTCCATGTTGCATTGTAAAAGACTATGAGTTGTGGAAAAGTATAAAAATTTTATCTAATGTACTTATGATAAGAGACTGTAGCACAAAATTACAGGTTCTTTTTCACAAATAAACACAAATTAGTAAAATAATCAGAACTTAGTAGATTTCACTAGAAACAATCATCAAAGGTGCATTATGAATAAAAAAGTATGAAAAAAGTCATTATAAAGCAGACATACTAGTGTATCTCATGCAAACAAAAATTGACTGGCTGAAATGACAGGTGCCTGAGCAACACTTGGCAGAGCCAGTACATGAACAAACATGCTGCTTGCGTGATACTCAAGGTAAACTGTTAAGTAATTAAAAGGTGAGCTGTACCCTATATAGGCTCCTAAATTGGATCATGGAAAACAAGGGCATTAGTTGAGCTGGACATGCACCTCAATGGTAGAATGCTTGTACAGCTTGTTCCAGGCTCTGGGTTTAATCCCTGGTACTGGGAATAAATTAGAACAGAACTGAACAGCAATGGAAAAGTTGTAATATCAGAATACAATAGTCAGTTAAATAAATAGGAATGTTCCAGGATTAGCTTCTAACCTTTGCACCACTTTTTTTTTTTTAGTATTTAAAATTTTAACACTAAGGAAATTTGGGGAAAAGGCACAAAGAAACTTTCTATGCTATTTTGTTAAGTTTTATGTAGATCCAAAATTAGTTGGAAATTAAGTTGATTAAAAAGTGCAGGAAGGCAGGGGAGACAGCTGGGCGGCATGAATGCCTGCCTGGCAAGTACAAGGTCCTGAGTTCAATCCCCCGTACCACATGCTGTGCCAGCACCAGAACCTGGTGCATGCCATAGTAATCCCAAAACTGGGTGTGGTGGCACCTGCCTGTAATCCCCGCACTAGAGAGGCTGAGACAAGAGGATCACTACAAGTCTGAACTATGTAGTGATGTTGCAGGCAGCCACGTTAGATAGAAATATTATAGGCAGTCAGACAGGACTAGGCCCTTGAAGGAGATAACACAAAAGACAAGATACAAGATAGCTTACAACTGTGGGAGGGACAAATGCTCCTGCCAAGGG
>NW_004524848.1:1901665-1908586 GCF_000260255.1 Octodon degus | reverse complement strand
ATTCCATTTAACCCCAGTAAGAATGGCTATTATCAAGAAGTTAGAATATTTTGATGAGTTAACACACTTATAATATTCAAATGATGGAAGTAAACAAAAAAGGGATACGGATGAATGTTCATTTTGTATCTGTGTATTCAAAATGGTTAGGATGGATATAGAGTTACATTCTCTTAATGAATAGATGGATTTGTTCTAATAGTGTTTGTAAATAGGATATCATGTCTGCATCTTGTACAACAAATAACCACTAGGAAGAGAGTATGCAATGTGTTAAGTATTGAAACTGTCATACCAATTTGGTTTGAAACTGTCTCATTGCTATTTGTCTCTCAATAAAATTATGGGAAAAAAAAAAAAAAAGAAGTTAACCGATAACAAATGCTGGAGGGATTGCGAGGAAAAAAGAACCCTTCTCTGCTGTTGGTAGGAGTGTAGACTGGTACAACCACTACGGAGATCAGTGTGGAGATTCTTCAGAAAAACAGAATTAGAAGTGCCACTCAACCCAGCTGTCCCCTTCCTGGGTATTTTCCCAGAAGAACTGAAAACATCATACCACAGTGATATATGTGTACCCATGTTTATATCAGCACCACTTGTCCCAGCTAAATCTTGGAAACAACCCACATGCCCATCAACTGAGGAATGGATAAAAACGATGTGGCCTTTTTATATAATAGAGTATTACTCAGCTTAAAAAAAATACACTTGAGGCTTTTATAGGTAAATGGATCCACTAATACTCTAAATAAAAGCTGTTCAGTTCTCCACCTTGGGGCTTCTCGTGAAAGTCTCCCTAAATCTGAGCCCTCTTGGTTACGATGGCCCCTTTGAGCCTCTCAGTGATTGAATTTAGTGTGATCTCCAAGTATTCATGCTTGATGCCACCATGGTCACACGCCATCACAAGGATTTCCAGATGCAAAAGGAAAAGCAGTGGTTATGTGAAAGGGAATGCCAGGAAGCCCAAAGTAATAACTCATGGAAACAAAAGAGAAAACAGTTGGTAATTATTGTACTGCACTGTATCACCATTTTAAGATAAGTGTAAAACTAAAAGTAGTATTTTTCTGTATTTGAGGTTTTTTTAAAAAAAACTTTACATTGTATTTTTGTGACAAAGGTTTACAAGACTCATCTTGCCAGATTTATGAATGAATCCAACTTACCAACTTTCTCCCAGCACTGAACTCATTCATAAATTGAGGACTTATTGTCAACTCCTTCCCTGTGGTTACAATCTGATGAGATGAACTGGTATGCAATATGGACCTGTATTAGCATCTGACTTTGGTTCTTTCACATATATGTGTTTCTCTTGATTTTATGAGTGTTTCTACTAAAAGATATTACTGTTGAACAGTGTGACAACAGAGGAACAGAAGACAAAAAATAATTCAAGTTTTCTTTTTAATGTGAGGGTAATTCAAACAAATTAAAGACCTTATGAATGTTTTTTGAGAAATAACAATTTTAGGTAGGCAATTGTGAGGAAGATGATCATCATACAAGCCAAAGCCACATGATTCTGCCACAAGCCCCAAGAGGAGAGCTCGATGCCCTGATTTGTCAAATATTGTTCTCCAGTACATCTAAAATTAAAAGAAAAAACAAAACTTCATTCCTACCACAGATTCAGTTAAAAGCCTAGAGGTAAATTAATCATTAATAATTATCCCTTCAAAAATAATAACAGTCTATTATTTTACTATATTCTATACTAATCAACTTGTACCTGATGCATTAATCCATGAAACAATCCAAAGGAGTATAGACATTACATACATTTTTAAAATTTAGCAAAGGTAGGATTCATGAACTTGGCCAATTCTACAGTCATAATATGAACCAAATTGCAAGCCTCATATTCATTCAGTAATCAATCTATAATGCTGTGCTCTTCAAAGGAAAATTTTTTCAAGTAACTTTTCACTGATTTCCTTACAGAGAAAACCTCAGTTTTAAACAATAACACCTTGAGGGACTTGTGAAGATGATCAAATCTCCTAGTAGCTGTGCTCATCCGTAAGAAAGGTATCCAGAAATAGCTCAGTAGATTAAAGCACCTGCAAGCAGGTGCAGGGGCCGGGGCTAAATCCCTAGGCCTGATATGCCAGCCCTGCTCCCGGGGATGGGTGCACTGAGATGCTAATTGAGACTGGGTGTGGCAGCGCATGCCTGTAACCCCAGCACTTGGGAGGCTGTAAACAGGAGAATCACTACAAGATCGATCTAGTAGTGAGACCCTGAACACCCTGTAGACCCTTTCCTAAAATACAGAAAAAAAAAAAGGAAAGAAAGAAAGCTATCTAGGACACAAGCTAAGAATTCAGAAACTACCACCACTTCTGTGAATCTCTTAGAAGTTAGCAATTTTAAAAATAGCCATGGGATTTCATAGAAAGAAAACTTTCTCCTTTCTCTTGTAAAGCCCAGCTGTAAGTGATTATGAACCCCATGGTGACTCCTTATCTGGTGCATTTTTCCTGCTCACTCCCTCCTGACCAGCAGACTTGCAGCGAGTTAGTGTTATTGCATACACCAAAGCAAAACAGAAAAAGAATGGTCAGAAACCTCTCTTCACAGAGGTCTTCCTATCAACAATACAAAACAGAAATTTATCCTACACATTATTGACAGCTATTTCTATGCTACTGGAGAGATTTAGGATATTAGAATTTTCTTTTCTCTTTATGTGTCAAAACCAAAGTAGTAAAAACAATTGTAGAAAAGGAAACTTAAAATCTTAAAATAAGAACATCCAATTTTATTAAAACCTGCAACTGTTTTAATATGAGAGAATACATCCTATAACTGAGTATTCTAAATCAACACACCAACTGTGCAGGCTGTGCTCTCAGGGTGCCCCCATAGGCAGAGCAAAGTACCATGATCCTAGTGGGATAGTCTTCACTTCCTCCCTGCTACTGTTGTCTTTCTAGTTCTTACTACTGTGCACAGGCAGCATTTAATCCAAATGTTCAGAAATCATACTCTCTTATAAAACTATCAAAGCATTCCCTTTCAAACTCAATTGTTCCAAAAGATCAGAACTCCAACTTCTAATCAAAAAGTATCCAAAGCTGCTTTTCATGGCCCAGAGCAGTGAAGAAACACACAATGCATTTTTCAATATTAAATAAAACTTGACTGTAGTAAAATAAAGGAATTGTACAGCATGTTCATGTACCTTAGTGCACAATAGTGTTACAGATCAGAAAACAAGCTCAGTAAGTTATACTGATCTGAAAGGACTCATACCAGTCCTCTGCCCAGCACCTTTCTACTTTATACTTGCACATGCATTATGACACCAAATGCGAACTTACATTGTATAACTGTTGTCACAGTCGTCATTTTGTGTTGTATTGAGTCCTGGACAGAAGTTTTGCCCCAAAAATTCATTATGCTGCAAAGCCTGTGACACAAGCAGGGGCCTGGTTAAGGTAAACAGCCCTAAGTTTCTAAATATTTTCAAAGAATAATCACAATTACATCCTTAAATTTAATTCTTATTATTATTTTTAAAACATACTGTTTTACATTTACAGTCTGTACCAAAATAACTAACAAGTTCCATGGCAATCACAAGGACTTGGATAACGCTTCTAATATAAGAGGCAAAATATTTGGCTAGAACAGCAAACCCCTGGCTATATCATTCCAAAGCTCCTTTATTTTCTTCTAAGTTTTATTGTTTTTTCAAAGTATTTTTATAGTGTTGGGTAATAAATCCAAGTCTCATGCCTGCTTGGCAAGTGCATGCTGTCCCACATCTCTAGTGCAGTTTGATGTGGTATGGTTTGATTTGGTTTGAGACAGTGCCTTTTAAGCTAGCCCTGAAGTCATGATCCTCCTACCTCAGCCTCCCAAGTGGTTTCAGTTACAGGTTCATGCCATCATATCCAACTTTTCTCTCCAATTTTTTTTTTTATGAGCAGAATATATTTATTGAGGGAAAGAAAGCTCCTATCTGAGAGAGGGACAGGAGGGGGGCCCGAGCAGGTCATTCCCCCTTCTGTGCAATTTTATAATGCCATAATCACTAAAATTAAAGTGACTGAGCTTCTCATAAATATTACTTCATGGCAATGATTTTTTGCTCTTATTTCTTTCATCAAAACCAGTTATAACTATGAGAGTTAGAAATTCAGTTACACTGTGTTAAGACACAAAGAACTTCTGCTAGAGTTAAACTTGTTCAAGCCAATATGGTTAACAGTAATATATGCTTTTTGTTCTTCTAATGTTTCTCTCAATAAAGATTATGATTTCTAGTCTCCTATGCTCTCAGGCATTTTCTTACAGATCCAAACAATTCATTTTTCATCAATTAGTCAATCTAAATCCTTTAACTGTGGGATTCCTCCCTACTCTTCATCTCCTTCAATAGATTGAAAGGGAAAACACCCCGGCCTCAAGAAAACAAAGGCTAATAGGGTATTCTTATCTATTGCTTGTGAGAGGACATTCCCAGACAATAGACTATAGCTCAGGGGCAGGGAAACAGTGTGGTCAGGACCTATTTTCATTGCTCCCAGCCTGGATCCCAGGCACAATGGAATGGCCAATGAGGACAACTCACTGTAAAGCCATATCGAGGAATGCTGAAGTACTGAAGCCAGGAGAGCCAAGGACCAATGGTTTTGAGATTTACCAACAGACCTGAAAAGAGCTAGAAACAATAAAAGTTCACAATCAGAACGAGTCAAGTGATTTCACGAATTCCTCTTTAGGAACCCTATAACCTTCTAAACATTTCTGCTATGACAAGTACTTTCTTGAAATTCCTTCCACCTCCAAATACTAATCTTCTCCTTTGTATGTGAATACCTCTGCACAGCTTAGACTAGGAAAATAAATCTATTCTCTACATTGCATATCTCATTTACCTAAAAGGTCAAGTCCATGTCCCCAACTTTCTCTGTCACTGAACACAATGGAAGATTAAAATGTAGTCTTTCCCCAGTATCCAAGAAAATTGGTTCTAGGACTCCAAACTGATACCAAAATCTGCAAATGATCAAGTCTCTTATGTTTAAAATGGTATAGTATTTACATGTAATCCTTGCATATTCTTTATGCTCTAAATACATATATCTTGTATGTTGAAATTTATTTTGACATTGTTTATTGATAGGTTCTCGGCACAGCAGAGATACCGGCAGAAGGAGAAAGGGAAAGGGCTTTATTTTCCTTGAGGATATGGACAGAATTCGGGGAGGTCAAAGAATTCTTTGGACTGGACAAAGAAAGGCTGAGGCTTTTATGACCTTTTGCCAAGGGAAGGATTTGAAGGGCATGTTTAGATATACCTGAGGAACTGACTGGGGATCTTCCCTGAGATGGGAGGTTAAAAGCAAATTATGTCCTGGGCTAAGTTGGAGAAGAAGGGAGGAGGGCATATAAGATGACAACCATAATGATTTTAGCAATTCATACTAGGGCCCCAACCTATCATTTATAAAGAACACAACATAAAAGTTAAATAAATAATTGTGCTATACTCTCTAGGGTAAATAAAAAAGTTTGTGCAGTCATGTTTGTCATTTATTTATATGCATGGCTGATTGAATCTTTAGATACAGAATCCATGCATACCATGGGTAAACTGTACTGACTACACTGATTATACAGCTGCTGTTTCCCCTAATAAATGGAGCAATCTAAGAATAGACTTAACAGTCCTGAGCACAACACTCCCCTCTCGACTTCCATATAACAAGATGAGTTGTCTGCAAGGGTTTTTCCACTCTGTATCTGTGACCTTAGGACTACTACAGAGTTCAGAATGAAGACTTGTAAGTCAAAGTCTAGAACTGATATTGTGGTAAAGTACAGCAGAAACTGCGGTATATACCTTAACTTAAAGCACTTTTCCATTGGAGATGCCAGGAAGGACATTCAAGATGAGCAAGGGGCAGCCATGAAGCTCACATAAAGCTTGCCCCACCTGGGACGAACTTGTACTGGGATTTGCAAAACAATGGCAATGCTCTTGGTGCACCTACATACGCTGAGATTTGACCTAACCAACTGCCCAGTATACAAACAAAAAAAGTTTTATAACTGGTTTTACAAGTTCTACAGAGAAATCTTTACATAGGAAAGCATCAAACAAGTTAAAACTTTCCATTTATTGAAGATTATTTTATTGATTGATGATGGTATAGAATATATAAAGAAAACAGCATTTTCTTAGTGATTTCTACATTGGCAGTTATTGAATTCAAATTGAAGATTTTAAACTTAAGGAAAGTGTGTGTAAATTAAGGAGTATTAAAAGATCTGTGGTAATGTGTTCCATTCATTTGAAGATTCACCTACATTGAATATCGAACAATAGAACTAAGCAAAAGAAAAACAGAAATATTTGATGTAAGAGACTCTTAGGAACCAAGAAAGGAGATGAACTAGTACTGTGGACTTCAAAAATTTCCAGTATTTTTAAAACACTACTTTTCTTTTTTTCCATAATTTTATTGATAAACAAATAGCAATGAGACAGTTTCAAATCAAATTGATAGGACAATTTCAATAATTAACACATTGCATGCATTCCTCCCAGTGGCTAATTGCTGCACAAGATGCGGACATGATATCCTATCTACAAACACCATTAGAACAAATCACTCTATTCATTAAGAGAATGTAACTATATATCTATCCTAACCACCTTGAATATACAGATACAAAATGGACATTCATCTGTATCCCCTTTTTTTGTTAAGTTCTGTTATTTGAATATTACAGGTGTGTTAATTCAGCAAAATAATCTAAAAGAGTTCAGTAGTCTATAATAGTATTGGGTCTTCCACCTCACTGGCAATGTCAGAAATTGTTGACCTGAGTCCCCTACAGCTCAACATAACAGCATGGCTTTACTTCTTATATTTTGTTTTTATACTTTTCTGCTAG
>NW_004524848.1:1894634-1899045 GCF_000260255.1 Octodon degus | reverse complement strand
AAAAAAAAAAAGAAAGAAAAAAACACGGCACAGTAAGGCAAAGGACACTGTCTACGAGTCTGGGCATCTGGTCTTGAGCCTCTGTTTAGAACAAAAGGACTAAAAAAAAAAAAAAAAAAGAAATTCTCCACATGTATTATACTGTAATATGTTCAGATACACTTAATTGACATTTCTCAGGATGTACTGTGAGGAATGTTTGTGGCTGTCATCATGAACACATGGTTATATGGTTAAAAAGCCAACAGAAACAAGGGCTCTCCAAGAGATTAATGATAAAATCTTCCACACAAATTTAATAAGGAAACCCTTGCACATTAAACAAATGCCAAATATTCTTATTAATCTGTTTATCCTCAAACTGCCCAAATATAATCTATTCTTAGAGGACAACTCTTAACTATATGAATAATGACTTAAAGTCAAAGTATAGCTATAAGTAAATAGATTTATCACAAGTAAGCCATAAAACATTGTAACAATTTCACGTTCAAAAACTAAGAGAAATAAAAACCATGTAGGATTAATAAGCCTATGCCATCAGTCATAGTAAACTATGGTCCACATTCAAACAAGGTCAGCCACCTGTTTTTGCTAGGTCTGCAAGCTAACAGCTTTTGCCAACTTTTTTAATATATATGAAATAAAAAGATCAAATAATATGAATTATAATAATTTTATAATATGAAACTGAAACTTCAGTGTTCATGCATATAGTTGTACTGTCTCACAGCCAGTGTGCTCATTTACTTAGGTATTCACTATGGCTGCTGTAGTACTAAAATGATGGGTCTTATACTTGAGATGAGGAACCTACCTGGATGGCCTGCAAAGCCTACAACTAGCCCCTTTGAAAAATGGTTTGCTAGTCCTATACTAATATTCCATTACTTAGAAACTTGAATAAAAGTGCCCCACTATGCTCAGAAGATTCAAGGTTCTACCCTAATTCTAGAGACTATACTTCTCTGAGCATTGCTGGGATTCCTTCATGAAACAGAGATCCCTGGTCAGGTAAGGAGGCTGAACATGCATGCTGGAGGCGAAGGGCCTGGTGTTTACATCACAAGGAAACGTAGCACCCAAACAGGCACAATGCTAGGGTACTGCAAGAAAGACTGTTGTAGTCATGCGTTTCCAGAACTACCATGTATGAGTCTTGGATAAAAAAAAAAAAAAAGAATCAACTCATTTCATTCTCTCACTGTTTAACAATGGGTGACCCAGGGTGATGCATCTAACTTGTGACTTTTTTCCAAGTGACATAAATCTATTCTCAAAAAATGAAGTTGTATCTTGGATTTATAGGACAAGAACTGTTCACGTTCTGAGAGAAATGACAAATCACAGAAACCAAACGTGCAGAACAACTGACAAAGTGATATAAACAGGGATGTAGGCTCTCAGACACAGCTGCAAAGTATGAGAGCTAGACTGGACTGTCAACTTGACTGGCCTGAGAGCCCTGAGGGAATGAGTAAAGCACACCTCTGCGAGCAGGTGGATGGTGACAGGGCCATGACACAGGCCGTGATAGCTGGTTCCTGGCTATTTCCTCTAGGGCTCATCCCCTGTGCTCTGCTTCTCAGCCACCATGAAGTGAGCAGCTTTCTCCACCGTGTCCTTGCGTCATGATGTCCCTGCCTTGGAGTCAGCTGGCCTTAGACTGAAATCTCTGAAACCATGAGCCAAATAAACCTTTCCCTCTTAAATTGCTAGGTTTAGTTATCTGTGCCAGCAAAAGGAAAGAAAGCCGGAGAACACAAAAGGTGACAACACTAAAATAGGAAAACTACGGTGCTCATGTTAAGAAGTCAGTAGTTTATTTTTTTTTTTTGGCAGAACCGGGGATTGAACTCAGGCCCTTCTCCCCAGGACCCTAGTAGTTTTTCATTAGAGCTAAAAATATTTCATCTTCTCATACAGCATGCAGCAAATAAGGCTGCTCACTACGACCGTGGACAGTCCAAACTACCCTAGGGTGTACACAGTTCCTTTATCTGATGTCAATAACAAACCAACCCTCTTCTCCTGAGCTCCTTCTCTCTCCCTCCTTCTTCACTTCTCTACTTAAATTTTCTGAATAGTCCCTTCTGCCATCTGACACACTACACATTCTCTTTAGTCAGTTATCTTCTCCCTGCCCACATAAGAAAATAACCTTAATTAGACCCAATTTTCATTTTTTCCTATTTTGTTCATTACTGTGTTAGTGTTCCCAAATGCAACACAGGATTTTTATTTCTTTTAATTAATTTATTTATTTTTATGTCTTTAGTTCAGGGTCTACAGGATCTCATTATGCAGCCTGGACTCACAGTGATCCTCCTGTTTTCAGCCTCCCAAGCACTGGAGTTATAGGCATGCGCCATCATGACCGGTCTCAATTACAGTCTCAGTGGGCCCTGGAGGTGGGGCCAGCAAGGCACACCGGGGATCAAACATGCCTAAGCAGGTGCTTTCGTCTGCTGAGCTATCTGGCTGGCCCTTTATAAAATTTTATTTATTTTTTATTTTTTTTTTTAGCAACACAAGATTTCTGCATTGAACTTGTGGAATAAATCAGTCAATGAATGTGAATAGTTACATAAATGCTTTTTTCATATGCAGCTGATACTGTCTTTATATTTTAAAAAACATAAAATTTCTACTGTAATTATTCATTAGAACCTGTCTAAATTATCAAAACTTTTGAGTTAGGCAATCTAAAAAACCATTAACAAAAGCTTTTCCCCAAGTGAAAAAATAAAAACTTGTTCTACTGACAGCTTCTATATCGTAAGTGAAGTGTGGATGATGAATAAATGGAAGGGTGGGTGGAAGATTAACATAGTTCAAAGTAATAGGATATAATCTGATTTAATCTGCCAGAACATGACTGTGCTCACAGGAGCATTTCACAGCATCATTAGGACCTGCCAGGTTACCTGGGCTATGGAGGCCTGAGGATTACCCAGTAGGTTCTTGAAGGAGCGCTTGGCAATCCATCTCAGCTGGTGACAGAAGGAGGTCACGTAGGTGTTCTCCAAGAAGGCTACACTCCTCTTCTTCTTAGGACCACCAGAAATTTGATCTAATTCCGCTTTCGTATCTTTGTACAAGTCCGAAGTGGTGTAGAATTCACCAAGTTTTTCTATGATTGGCTTCTCTCTGTTAGGCTCTTCAATCCTGTTGGCTTTGGAATGAAAGTAAATAAAGGAGAAAAACATTATTAATAGATAACTGATTTAATTCATTTTTCTGTAACCTCACTGTCAGATAATATGTTGATTTGGGGCAGGGGACAGTTTGAAACAGGGCCTCACTATGTTACACAGGCTGGCTTCAAACTCCCAACAATCCTCTTGCCTTAGCTGTCCAAGTGCTGGGATCACAGGCATGTGCCACCAGGCCCTGCAATATGTTGATTCTAAAGGTTTTGTAGAAATAAATTATTAGATACTTCTGTGGTTTGCACATTAGAGAAGCATATCTATCTATCACTAGAATCTTAGGAAAACATCAAATCCACTGACATTTCTCTTTTTGAATCCTAATTCTTAAAACAAATTTCCTACTATATGAACGCCTGACTCAATATAAAAATCTGGTCCTTCCTCTGGGAAAACGTATTAACTACAAAGTTCTTTGTTATAAATAAAACTATAATGACCATGTTTATTTTTTAATATAAACTCCTCTTACAACGGACAATATCATAAAAATATTCACACATAAATACATCAAAAATACTCACAGCACCCATGGACAACAAAGTCGGCCTGCTGATTGGTATCAGAGCACTGTGCCAAGGAGAATTTATGAAGCCACCACACAGCCCAACTTGAGCCGAATCAATGTGGCAAAAATCTATGAATCTAAGAGTCACACACCTTCAGGGTCATCATCCTGTCTGCTTAGCGCCACGGCAGAGGAGTCTCCATTAATTACATCCAGAAAGAAGTCAGCAGGATTGTTGTAGGGTTCACAGCTATAACCTAAGAGAGCAGGCAAAGCAAGATCACAACGCTGATGGTCATGGAACAGGAGGGCTCACTTTTAGAAGGTAGAGTGTGGCAGCCTGGGAAGACAGAGTTAGCAGCTCCTTCCTCTTGTTCTCTCATTACCTCACTAATTGATCCTTTCCTCTTCTATGTTCACTCACACAATTATTTCAGGAGTTGTCTTTCTCCCAGAAGACATATTTCAAATGATTCATGGATTCTTAGAATAGTCCTTATTGATGACAAATCATAAAATCCAAAGCAGGAATCAAAATGCTCTGGTGCTAGCTAGACATAGTGGCACATGCCTGCAATCCCAGCTGTGGGAAAGTGAGGCAGGAAGATCACAAATTAGAGGCCCGTCTGAGCAACTTCATGACTCTCAAAATAGGAAACAAAATAGTGCTAGGGATGTGACTCAATGCTGT
>NW_004524848.1:1885153-1894534 GCF_000260255.1 Octodon degus | reverse complement strand
TCTCCTTAGGCACACTCTACATCATTGATCACTTTCCTCTTTGGCCCCATAATCTCCTTGATCAGAAAATTTGGGACACTGCCAGGTTACATGATGTTACAGTACAAGTTCTCATATGTCCTGAGTCTTAATTGACCTTGGAAAGCGAGGGCCAAAATGTTGGCTTTCTTTGCAGCCCTCCTTTCATCTAATTTTGGTCTGCAAACTTAGGTTGTTAACCATCCAGAAGACAAGCTTATTGTTATTACCATACAACTTAGGCTGTTAAAAAACACTGCTTTTCAAATACAACAGGCAGCAAAGACAGATTCACCATGCTGCACACTGTTACACTTCTTATGGGGTTTTCCTTTTACCCCACAGAGTAGGGCCTCCAACCACGTTATCTCTGTGGTGGTTAAAGAACCAGCAGTTCTCTATTGCCAGCATAAATGGCAGGCAAATCACCTGACATTTTTATAAAGGAATCAGTGAACCAAAATTGGCTTTGGAAGTTCTAATTTGTCAACACACAACGTCATCAGAAAGTATCAGGGCCTGAGAGATGGTTCAGTAGAATAAGCATTTGCCTGGCACACACAAGGGCCTGAGTTCAATCCCCGGTTCCACAAAAAAAAAAAAGTATCTAAAAATTCATTATTGGGTTTTATTAACACAGTTATACTAATTACATGAAGCATGAGCAGAAATGGCTTCATAGTGTGAGGAAGAAGGCTGGATAGCATGAGGAAGAAGAAAATATTACATTCTCTAATATATACTATACTGAAGTCTTATGGCCTCTTGAAAGCATCAAAGTCCTATATACAGAATCTTCTTTACAGGCCAGATGAATGTCAAGACATAGGAAAACAATTTAGGGAAACACACTTCATACTCACCATCATAAACACAAAAGTTATGGTCATGAGAAGTGTCGCTACAGAGACCACACTCTGACCTGCTGCTATGGCCAGTGCCATGGAACTGGCTGTGTAAGCCACCAGCATCAGGGTAAACATCATTGTGAAGAAAGCCGCTGCCGTTGGTTTCAATCCTACAAAGAAAAGAAAGGATCAGTTCAGCTGCCTAAGTCACCTATATTTGGGTCACTCCCTATCCAACTACCCTGAGTCACCAATTTCATATTTTCCTTCCATGTAACTGCATGAAGTTATAATAGTTTAGTTTTTTACACTTACTGCAAAACAAATTCTGTAACACCTGTCCTCCTATCTGTACAATTTCAATTTCTGAATTTCTGAGGTACAAAGCTCTTAGGCAACACAATGGGCCAGAATTCTACTGTCTTCTCTTCTAAAAAAAAATGCATCCATGGCTATTCACTTTCGTAGACATCTGCACAGCACTCCAATTTGCTATGTCTGTACTAGTGAAGAGCCTGGGGTCAGGATCCCATCACTACTGCCACAGGTAGAGTCTTAAGATCTGGGAACAGGTATAAGAATACTGATCAAGAGTGTGCAGGTCTAGATTCCATGACTAATTCTTTATGACATACCTCATTAGTAAAATAGAAGATAAAACTCAACTAGTAGCCTTTTCCATAGTATCCTGTCTGATGTTTTTGTATCAGTAATAAATGGAAATTCTGGTGCAGTAAGCCTGAGATGAAGACTAAGCAGAGTAAATAAAATCCAAAATCTATAATAGATCCTAATTACATTATTGGCTTGAGCAGACAACCTCAATTAGGACTATTTGTATATCTGAACAATGATGGCTTAATATGTGAAGAAGTGTCTCTGAAGTTTTTCTGTTTCTGTACTTAGATTTAGTAATTTTTTTCTTGATTTTTATTCAAACACATGTAAATATATTGATAATATAAATATCCATGGATAAGCATGCCCTCCTTAGAATTTGAAAAAAAATCAATAAATAAATTTTACTCATTTCATTAGAAAAAAATCTACAATAGATATTATAGAAGGGGAAGAAGAAAAGAAGGCAAAAGCAATAGAAAAGATAACTAAGATAGCTGTACTACTAATTTCTTTCAGTTAATTGAAAGGAACAGTTTGTGCTTATATTGTTTGATCAATCCTGCACATCTATATCTGCAATCTGAGCAATTATTTTCACAATAAAAATACACAATTCATTAACCACTGTTAATTTTCTATTATACCATTTTGAAATTATGTATCATTGTTTTTGTTCTTTTTCTATTTAAAATTTAAAAGAAGATGAGAATATGTCTACATCTATCAAACAGGTAAATAAACCCAGTTAGAACATACTTCCTTATGTATGTTAGGAAGTATGTATGTTAGGGAATAGGTAGAAAATAGTATATGTGCATATACTGCATTTTATCTGTCTACATATCTCTCTCCATATCGCCATAGAGATACAAATAAAATACAGAGAAAGTGTTGCACCTCATAACCAAAGCTAAAGATACATCCCCTCTGTCTTGTTACTTACCTAACATGAAGTACACAATACAAGTAAATATAACACTTGGCAGTAACCTCATTGGGAGCATATCAGAAAATAATTTTGCAAAGAAATAAGATGCCACTCTGTAATATCCACTGATATACTCGTGCCTATAGAAGAGAAAAACACATCATAGATCTTAGATGAGTTTCAAAAGGCAAAAATAGATGAGCTGCTTGCTGTACAGATTTCTGCTGCCACCTGGGGCAGAACCCACCAGCTTCCCACAATCACCCAGCTGCCCATCCTCCACACCCTTCACCCTCTCAAGCACCAACCCCTCTGGATAGTCAGTGCCAGGAGGCTCACTGTGAGCCTCTCTCCCTACAGAACTCCTTCCAGCGGCCATCCACACTGACCCATAGCCATCTTCCCAGAAGTGCAGTGATCTCCCTCCTCAGAGACCCCGCTTCACATTAGTCATGCTTTCTCTGAAGGACAGTGTTTTAAGAACTAACTTCTCACTAGTTATGGAGGATTTTCTTCTCTCTACTTCTGACTGCTAAGGGATGATGTTATGTTCCAAGGCCGACAATGCAGCTTCAGATCAGTATACTCTATTTCTTCTATTCTACTGTCAAAAGGAAGGAATGAAAGAAGGTAGAAGGAAAAAAAGAAAAAGGCCTTCTTTCAGTGATACACCTCTAAGCACACAACTGTCCCCATCAAATGGTGCTCTTTTTCCTAACACTGCTCTCATAATGCCAATCTAGTCCATCAGTATCTTCATTCCTTCATGCTCTGATGATTCCTTTCTTTGGCATGTAAACATGGGCAAGCCATTTCCATGGTTGAAAAGCAAAAGAAACAACATGCCTGCTCTTTTACTGTAAAGCTGCCTTCCAGCTCTTTCCACTCCTCCAACCACCTGTGGCTACTCTTGGTCATATTCTTTGTCAATTTAACCACTCACCTCCAACTGGCTGAATTCGCCTTGGTCCCTCCAACTTGTCTTATAAGGGTCATCATGATCTATTACTTATTAAAATTTTAAAACAGAATTTTTAGCTTCTTTATTGTTGCTGACTCTGCAGCACTGGGATTTTGCTGACCTTGACATCCTTATCTCTTGATAGCAGGCCTCCCATGCTCTTGACTTTCCACCCCGCCCATGACTGCCTTCTCTCAACTACTATATTGTTCATCTTCACACATACCTCAAAAGCTCATCAAAAATATGTATAATTCATATGTATACATATCCACTTAAGAAACCAAAAAATAAAATAAAAATACTAATAATCCCTGGGATGGCATCTTTGACCCATCAGCCCCTGACGCCCTTCCAGAACAAGACGGAGCTCACGTGAAGAGCTTCTTCTCCACTACAAACAGCTCCACGGCAGACACACTGCTGAAACACTGGTTGGTTGTCAGGAAGAACAGCACGCCAGCTCTGCCAGGAAAGAACGGGAACAAAGCCCCACAGTCACAGTCAGTTCAACACATAGGGCAGTTTCCTACTCACAGAATTCTTTCCATAAATTATATAACATTCAACAGACTTAATAGCTTAAAAAAAGTAAAACTGTTCTGGCTAAAACAGGAAGGGAGGATATCATAACCCTGTCAGGTCTCTTTTCTGTCTCTCTGTCTCCATAGTGGGACCCCCTTCAGTCCATAGTACAGCACATTTTGAAATCACACCCTCACATTATTGCACACCAAACTGTGTTACCCTAAAAATCATATGCTGAGTCAGCTGGGATGGTACATGCCTGTATTCCTAGCACTTGGGAGGCTGAGGCTGGAGGATCACTGTGAGTTCAAGGCCAGCCTGGGACACATAGTGAGTTCAAGGCTGGACTGAACTACATAGCGAGACCTTCCCTCAGGAAAGTAAAAATAATAATAACATCCTAGAAATCATACATTGAAGCCTGAACTTCCAGAATAATGTTACTTGGTAATGGAGACTTTGGGATATAATAAGGTATATGAGGTCAGGAGAACAGAGCCCCCAAATTAGGATTACTGAGTGCCCTTACAAGAGGGAGAAACCAGACAACCTTTGCCAAGAGAGGACATAGAGTATCTGTGTCCTGTGGGTTGGAGCCCTCACAGGAGCCTGACCCCAGACTACAGAATTAATGGACCATAACTTCTGTGCTTTAAGCTGTTCAGCCTAAAGTATTTTATCCATATTGATACACTGGCCACAAAGATTCCATCATGTTCCATTTAATCAATGAAAATGCCAGGTATCATTCCTAAAGTCTAAACAGAGAAAAACAGTAAGCTAAATTAAGTCAAAAACATTTAATTATCCACACTGGTTTTAAAACAGAATAAAGAAGTAAGAAAGCAAGGAAATGAAAGACAGAAGAGGGGGCCCTTACAGGCACCGTATTACAGGCATCGACTACACTCCCATCAGGAAAGCCTTCATGATTGAACCTCACACTGGACAACTCACTCTCTACATGGCTTCTAAAGAGCTCCAAAAGGAAAATAAAGCAAGGCTTAATTATAAAGTATAAATTAATTTGTGCATCCACATGAAAAATAAGACTTGATGTTTATTTCCCAATAAAAAAATTAAAAAAGATTTAAAAAGGAAAGTACAGTTTATCTATATGCTTTATAAAAGAATGGAGCAGGGACAACTCCCTTCATAACCAAACAGTTTAATTCACAAGGAGGACATTACTTGGAATAGAAAGAGAGGATGTTATTTAAATGACATCAAAACAAAATAATATTTCTTAAAAATGTAAACCTAAGTGAGCATTCCCATCTATCCACAGACATTTGATAATTCTTTAATACCTAAAAAAATGAATAAGGAAGGGCATGAGCTGCTTTAAATCTAAATATTTAACCAATTATTAAAATGAAAGCCATCGTGCCTAATAGGCAAGGAGCTATGAAATTTACCTACAGAAATAAATTTACTGTCAACATAAAGCTAATTGCAGAAACACAGGAAATTTTTTTGTCTTTTTTTGTCTTACCTCTAACAGCACAGTAATGTTCATAAAGATTCTAAACAAATGAACAGTAAAGTTCCTCCTAAATCATAAAGTGATTTATTTTATACTAAATGGTTCTTATTATGAAAGAATGTGATGCATTCTAATTCTTACCAAGGTGGACCCACATCCATCATATCTACTTATTAGTTTGATTTATAAAACACTTTTAAACTATAAATGGGCAACTTATGGTTTTATAATTATGCAACATAAAGGGATATTATGATTTGTGAATACAATGTGAAATAAATTTGACCAATTCAAGGATAATTATTACTTCAAATGTTACCTCCACATTTTATGGTGAGAACATCTGAAATTTACATTCGATAATTTAGAAATACACAGTACTGTTATAGGGGAGTATACTGATAATTGAACACTCAGGACCCTGCACTTGCCAGGCAGGTATTTGTACCACTGAGCTATATCCTCAGCCCTACAATATATTATTTGCTGCCATCTCCAAAGTGTAAAATGTATCTCTAAGAAAAAAACTAATGCCTCCTTGTCTAAGACTTCATACCCTTGACCATCATCAGCATATTCTCTACTCTCCTCCGTCTCCAGCAACTACTATTTACTTTTTGCTTTTAAGACTGAAAATTGTTTCACATGTTTCATTTAGGCAAGAACATGTGGCATCTATCTTTCTGTGTCTGGGTTATTTTACTTAATGTAATGTTCTTTAACTCTATCTTGTTGATCTTTCTTTTTATGGCTCAACAGTATTCCACAGTATATACAACACTATATTTTTTTATATATTCATTTGCTCATGAGCAATGATATTGATTTCATATCTTGGCTATGAACAGTGATGCAATGAACATGGGAGTGCTAACAAACTGATTTCAAATTCTTTCAAAAATGTCCACAAGAAGGATTGCTAGATCCAAACATCTTTAAAACTATATTTTCCCCAGTTTGTTCAGCTATCACCATAAGCCAAGTGATAAATCTATTAAGTCAAAGGAGCTCATAATTTACACATGATTCAAACCCAGTTTCTCAGTTACTGCTACTCATTTTATCCTGAAAAGTAAAAATCAAAATGTATAAAGGAAATTATCTTGTAAGCAACAGGAAAAGACAAAGTGATCATCAAATTAACAATGTCTGTGCTCTGCAAAGTAAAAAGACATCATGCAGAATCACAGCATAGGTTTTCAGATGATCAATATGATAAGAAATAAACATTCCATATAAGCGGAGCACCAGGTGCCCTTATGTGCCGTGGTCAGAATAGAAAATGACGCAGACACTGTAGACGGGAGGGGCAGTGCCTCAAAAACCAACGCAATTCCTGTGTCAGTCAGCAACTTTACTTCACTAATCCCAAAGGACCGAAAGCAGGGATTCAAACAGAATTTCTAGACACATAGTAACATAAGTTCACAATAGCCAAGAGCTGGAAGCCACATACTAATACAAATGAACCATGAACATCTTATGCTAAGGGCAAGGTGTCATGATATTCACCTATGACTCCACATAGATCTGGTCCCTACTGTAGTCAAATTTAGAGACACAGGATTGTTCTTTCATGTTAATTACTTTAATGTAATTTTATGGCAATTTGATTTAGGAAGACTGAAAAAAAATTCTGGAGTTAGATGTTAGCGACGTACAACAATGTGAATATACTTAAGGCCAAAAAACTATACATTTAAAAATGATTACAAGGTCAATTTTATGTTCTGAATAGTTAATCAGTGCACATATGTAAATATATATATATGTAAATAAATACAAATATATATATATATAAAAGAAAATGAACTATTCTATCCAGTTTTCCATTCAATGACTTATCCTACCCCACAACAAACCAGTAACATTTATCCTGCAGTTATCTTTCATTCTAATTCTTAATTCTTAATTTCGCTATAAGCTTCAACAAAGTAACAGCATTCTCTCAAAACTGACTCACCTATTCTGGATTCCAGCATTGTTGTATTCTAGCTTGTAGTAAAGGGCACCTATAACCAGTGCCAGAATGACGGTAACAATGATCTGTTCAAAGAGAAAAACAAAACTAAGAGTTTCAACTAGACATAAATGTTTTTACATACTATTAAATGTTATTTACAGTCAAATAATTAGTTTTCGCCATTGAGACAGACACTGTAAATGGATCAGGCAGTGCTGAGGATACAGCAGAGTGCTTGTTTAGTATGTGCAAGATGCTGGGCTCAAACACAGGAGCTACAGGAAAAAGGTTCAGTCAGAGTCCCTGGGAGAATATATACTAGGGAAATTATTAAACTGCTTCCAAATTAAATTGAAAAGTAAACTGCTTGCGAAACTGAGAAAATATCAGAGCAGAACTTGGAACTGCTAAGGTTCTCCCAGGGACCATCAGACACTGCTGATTTAGGGCCCACCTCAGGTGCTGGAGCAGGACAACACCAACAACTATAGAAGTCATTGTGGGAACAAAGCAAAACAGCCCGTGTGGCTGAGTTGAATTTGAGTTGAATTTCCGGCCTCTGTTTTGTTGAACATAGTTTTTGACTTCAAGAACTTAAAGTGAAAACAGGATGCCTTTACTCTTAGTATTCAAAGTAAATAAAAGTTTAAAAACACACAATTTCTAACAATGGGATTTTTCATGGTAAGGAAGTAGGGGTGAACAGGGCCCCACCTAGCCAACCTCTGGGGATTCCTGCCTTAATGGGAAAATTCACTGTCACGCTCACCAAAATGTCCTTTCAGGCTTCTCTGGCTCATCCAACTGCTTCCGTTACCCCTCTCCTACGCCACTGCTTCTCTGTCAACCTTGGCCTAAGATCTACACGGCCACTCGAGCAACCAGTGCTTTGTATCCCCACCTGCCTCATCTACTCAGAGTCTGTGGAGGACTCCCAGGGAAAGTGGACAAGCATATCTCTTGTTTAAGATAAACGGTCTCTTAAGACTTTGAATCATAAAAGGGATTAAGGGCTATATTATGTTGTAATTCATTTGAGGAATTCTACTTACTACTAAAATAGCAATAATAGAAATGTAACAAGTAACATTCTAAAAAAAACTAAAATACCCTACACCAAATATACAAGAAGCTTCAATTAAAAACTTCAATGCTAGGCTGGGGAGATGGCTCAGTGGAATAAGCACTTCCCTGGCAAATGCAAGGGCCTGAGTTCAATCCCCAGTTCTGACAAAACAAAAACTTCAATGCTAAAATATTAACAAAATTTGTGAAAAATATTTTGCATGACAATATAAAAGCAGATAAACAGAATTATGCCCAACAAAGACTAGTTTGTGAAGACTAGTCTAGAATAAATATTTACATGTTTCAATTAAAAGCTAGACTTAAAAATCCCTTTGCCAACAACATAAAATTTTAGGAGGAAAAAACTCCATTAACCTGGCATATTTTCATTATCCTGAGGATATAATCTGCTTCATGTCAACAGATTAAGCTTCCAAAAGAAATGCTTGATAACTATCAACATGCAGCATGCATACACAAAAAAGAGACTATAGTTTCATCTAGTTCAATTTAGACTATTTGTCTTTTAAACTGGACACTCCCCACTCTACTTATTTCCACTCAAATTTGATACTTTATATTAACAACATTGTTAGTATTGCCATTAGTGTGTTTCCTAAAGGTTTCAAAGCTCTAAAATAATTCCAGTCAATTTTGAGAAAACAGCAAATCCCGTAACTGTGGACTGCCTGGCCTGTATCAGTGCACCTGTCTTATTCTTTCTTCTATGAAAAAGAGAAAACCTAGTCCTAGCCCAGGTCCGCTAAGTATGCGGAGAGCTTCCTGCTACCCTGCGCCCGCGGGACCAGTTCCAGCCCAGGCGCAGAGTGGGCCGGACCCTCTCCCAGCCCCTTGGGCCCCCCCCACCACTCCGCAGTGCCTCCCCCACCCCGCCCGCCCGCCAAGTAGGATTTTCTGCCGAGTTCCGGGAGCCCCCAGACCCAGTCCTAGCCCAGGTCC
>NW_004524848.1:1867150-1875965 GCF_000260255.1 Octodon degus | reverse complement strand
ATAACTATATCTCAATGATATTTTTCTCAATTGATAGAATATAAATCATGTAACTTAACTTGGCTCTTGACGAGTTGAATTATTGTACTTTTTGCTCATTAAATTTTTCTGGTCATAAAAAAATAAAATATAATATAATAAAAGAGAAACAGAAAAAAATCAAAATCTATGTACAAGGGGAAAAAAGATTAAATGTCTGATTACTATTTTTTATTATTATCTTAAAAATAATAAAAATAAAAATTTTTCTTTAGAACAAAATAAAAAAGTAAAAGAAAAAAAGATTAAATGCCTAGGTGCACTGTGTTCCCGTAGTTCCCACAGAAATGTTGGACCAGCAGTACATACATTAGTAATGAAAGCTTGTCCACCTACTAAATCCACAGGACTGAGCTATTATCTGTCTTGCTGGGAGACCTTCAAATAGAAGCAAATCCCCACAGAGCTCTCTGCAGAGAAGGTGGCCACACAACACACCCGCACTCTGCATTCAACAGCTCATGTCACAGTCACCTGAACCTGGCCTCAGGTTCATCTCCTCTGCCCTACTCATTCCTCTGTTGATTATCTTAAATGAGAGAGGTTAAGTAAAAACAAATTAAGAAAGTAAGTAGCTATTTAAAACTGTTTTTGAAGTCGGGAGAGCCTCATCTATAATTATATCAAAATGGCTCTAAAATTAAGCAGACTACATGAACCATCACAGAACAAAACCCCCTAATTAAATCTAAAGTAAGTAAAAAGAAGCAGGCATCCCAGAAATAATGGAAATGTTGGCCCATTATGGTCAGTTTTATTACTGGCCACTACTCTATTGATTAATAGGTCACTTTCACACATTCACAGCCTAACGCTGAAAGCTAATGTTACTAGAAAATGAAGAAGCATTTCCATGAGCACTCAATAAGGAAGAGGCAAGAGGACTTATGAGGGGAAAAGCTAATAATGTGCCACCCGTTACACGCTCCAGAAGTCAATGATGGGCTGGCCAGATAGCTCAGCAGACTAAAGTGCCTGCTTAGGCAGAGTGCAGCGGACGGGGTTCAATCCCTGGCGGACGGGGTTCAATCCCTGGCGTGCTGTGATGGCCGTGCCCCTGGGGCATGCTGAGAAGGTGATTGAGAGACTGGGTGTGGTGGTGTGCACCTGTAATCCCAGCATTTGGTAGGCTGAAAACAGGAGAATCACTACGAATCCGATCTATGTAGTAAGACCCTGTAGACTCTGTAGACCCTGTTCTAAATACAGGGGGGGAAAAAAGTCCATGATACTTGGTGTTATGGTTTGTGTCTAGTTGTCTCCCCAAAGGCTCAAGCAGTCAATAGGCAGCTTCGATTGTGATTAATTTCTGATCTAATGTGAGAACTATGGGTGTGAGTGCTACACCTGCCCTGGGGCAGATAATCCGCATACAAATATAAGAAGGGGAAAGAGGCTAGTTAGCCGCTGCAGCTGAAACTCCTCTTCATTGCTCTGTTGTTTTCCACCACCATGAACAGTTGCCCTCTGCCTTGGAGCCAGCCAAGTATGGACTGAAATCTCCACTAACTGTGAGAAACAGAAACCTTTCCTTCCTTAATTTTGGGTGTCAGGTATCTTGTTGCAGCAATGAGAGAAAAGTAACTAAGACATTTGGTCTTTTCAGAATTGTTCATCTTACAGAAGACCTGACCATGAGTCCAACATGGTAACTACAGAACCAACAGAGAAAGGTCACCTCACCTGGGGAGCAGACAGAAGCAGGCTTGATAGGAACATGTGTGTGTGCGTGCACGTGTGTAACACACCCACTCACACACAAATAGAACAGGAAACAGAAAGAGACCTATATACACACCAAGCAAACTTTGAGAAACTCAGCAAGCATCTGAAGTTGTTTCAGAATGTGGAAATCTAAGGTTTATCTATGCAAAGATCAAGAAGCACTCCTGGCAACACACTGGGCTCCCTCCTAGGACTCTATGATTGAAGCACCAACTGCACAAAAAAAAATCAACCAAACCTGCTGAGGCAAAGTAGTCCAAAGATCCCTGTGCAGGGCCATGGAACATTAGTTTTCCTGCAGCCAACAAGGTCAGGCTATCAAACAGCTTGAAGATGGAATACCGAGGCTGATGAATGGAGAAGATGATTGTTCGTCCCTGCCTAGACATCCTACATTAAGAAAGAAAATAACAGATAATTTAATAACTGAACTTTCTACTTTTTGAAAAAGCATCTAATGCAATCTTATTGTTAGATCATTGGTTCTCAGTTCAACCCAGTTAGTTTTTCTTTATTTTACCATCTCACCTCATGTTATACTTCCTATTTGATATATGTTCTTCTATAGGATCAAACCAGAAGATCATTAATTTCAATATAAGATGGGCTAGATGTACCTAAGGTTTCCTACAAGCAAACAAACTTCTAAGCCCATCTGAAGATGATGCATGAAAAGGCTTAAAATTGAGTAAGCTTTAAAAAAAGGTGCTCATGGTACAAGAATAAGATGAACAAAGTCTGAAATAAAATGTCTACTTGGGCAACTATAAGAAGGTCAGTGTTGGCAGAGAAAGAATTGTGTGTGTGCATGTGTACATTTGTGCACATACACATGCACACAGGTAGACTGGTATACATTGGCATTGATAAAAAATGAAAATCACTGCACAAAAACAGATCGATGATGCACCCTTTACTCAACACAGGGTACCGTAGTTGGTAGACAATAGGGATTGGATAAAGGACTCAAACAGAGAGTGGAGTCACCTGACATACCTGCTGTTTAAAGACTGATCTAGAGGAAAGTGATCAATGATGTAGCGTGTACCTAAGGAAAGTCACATGGAGAGAAAACATTCTCTCAGGCTTTCACAGAGAACACATTGGCCAAGCAATGGCCATGACTCATCTACATGGCTGACAGTGACAAAGGATCTACAATCTGAGGTACAGGATCTCTGGATAAATCCTGAGGGAATTTCACTGACTTTATCAGACCCAAAAGCTACAACTCTTGTTGCATAGGTCTTACTTTATCTTGGTCTTAACCATCCAGCAGAAAAGTATAAAAACAAAGTATAAGAAGCAAAGTCATAGTGTTATGTTGAGCTGTAGGGGACTCAGGTCAACAATTTCTGACATTCCAGTCAAGCAGAAGACCCAATACTATTATGGGTTACTGGACTCTTTTAGAATATTTTGCTGAGTTAACACACCTATAATATTCAAATGACGGAACTAAACAAAAAGGGTATTTAGATGAATGTCCATTTTGTATCTGTGTATTCAAAATGGTTAGGATAGAAATATAGTTACATTCTCTTAATGAATAGAGTGATTTGTTCTAATAGTGTTTGCAAATAGGTTATCATGTCTGCATCTTGTATAGCAATTAACCACTAAGAAGAGAGTATACAATGTGATAAGTATTGAAACTGTCATACCAATTTGATTTGAAACTGTCTCATTGCTATTTGTCTCTCAATAAAACTATGGAAAAAAAAAAAGACTGATCTGAGGACCAGAGCCAGTATCACCTTTAGAGTCTCTTTGGAGCATCGGGGATCCATCTCAGACCTAAAGAAACAGAAGCTCCATTTCTACCCATTTTAGGTGAGGAGTATGCACTGCAGAGCTTGATAAGGATGGTTTAAGCCTGTCTGCATGAAGGGGGATGCTGAAATGCTATACAGTGAAAAATATAAAATAAATTCATCATTCTCCAATGAATACCATCAACATAATTACATAAAATAAAAATATCATGCATATGATTTGTAGCAGGACTTGAACTCTAGACCTATGACTGTTTAGCAAATGACATCTAAATCTAAGGCATCTAAATCCTCAGCCATCTTCCTATCCTCCCAGCACAGAGACTTGCTCTGGAGGGCATGTGACACTGGGCAGCCATGAACACAAAATTCTGAGAGCTTAAAAAAATGGGGCAAGGTAGGCATGATAGCACCTGACTACAATCTCAGCACTTGGGAGACTGAGGCAGAAGGATCACTGCTGAGTTCAAGGCCTGAACTACACAGTGACTTCAAGGCCAGCCTGAACTACAAAGCAAGATCCTATCCAGAAAACAAAGAAAGAAACAAAAAAATGGGGCAGAGGGGCTTCTAAAAGTGATGAACAAGAGGAATGGTTAGAGCAATTTGAAGATTACTTGCATTAAACAATTACCTGAGGAAATGAAATCTCTCACTGTCTGAAATCAGAAATTTTAGGTACTTTGGGGCTTTTAATATATACACACTGAAAAAAAAGTCAGAATGTGATATATGTATTCTTAAATGTCTTTTACACCCCCTGAAAATAAGACTTAACTGGAGAATAAGCCCTAGCATGATTTTTCAGATTCTTGTAAGACTGTAATAAGCCTCACCCCAAAAACAAGCTCCAGCTAAGAGCATCAGTCAGACAGACACCTTTCGTATGTCCACTGTAACACATGATGGACATACTGAATTATAAAATCATATTAGAATATAATTAAACATAAATAGTACTGATATTAATATATTAAATAAATGATAATATAATTAAGAATTTGTAAATGCCCAAGTGGGAACATGGGGATAAAAAGGATAAAACACAAACTTGACACTTATTAGCGATTGATCAGAATACATGCACAAATAATATATGCAGCTGATAATAAATAGACATGGTGTGCAGGACTACCTGGATAAAGGCCTTGGTTCAGTTTAGCCATCATCACAACTGGACTTATAACCCCTTGGCTCCTCACAACTACAAATATGTCCCCACAACTACAAATATGTCTTAGTGTCTTCATTCTTTTCCTGAGTTACACTAAGTAGTAGATTCGATTAACTTTTCCATGGGATTACAAATATAAACGTCCTGGGCCATAATGAGGACCAAAAAGGGCTCTCTATAACATGGGTTGTGTCTAATATGAATCTTCATAATTCAATATGTTGTGTATTGTAATGGATGTACTTAATGCATTGACAGGAAACAGAGAAACACTTTCTGAATTTTATTGCAATTTTTCATTGCTTTTATGTGGACCATCATTTTTGTTGCCACTTCTTTCTTGTAAGTGTTCAATTAACACTTGATTTAATAGAAACTTTGTGGATCCTCTCCTGCAAGAGGTCAGGACTTGGGGGATGCACCTGTGGGATAAAATCACGGACAGCAGTGTTGCCAGTGCTCTACGAGCAGGCTGCATGGAGTGAAAGTGCTCACTTAAGGACCGCTGTAGTGCTAGATGTGAGAGACTGTGGCTGACAGTGCTACAGGAAATGGAGCTGCAAGAAATTCAGGCCCAAACTTGGGGTTGGATGATGATATGAAGAGGTCATGACTGTATTTGAATAAAGGTAGATTTTTGTACATGAAAAAAAAAAGCCCTATTGTGTCTTTTGGAGCAAAAGTAAGATCTGTCTTATTGTGGGAGAAATAAGATACACATATATTTATTTATATTCAACACTTCCAAATAAAATATAGATGTGTATTTCTATAATATACACATGTGCACTTATAGTTATATTTCCAATGCTTGTACACTCAGGTCTAGAAGCAGTGACATTCCAGTAGCAGTGAGTATACTAAGTGACCCGATCTTGGTTTCTAAGCATTAATGACTTCAAAAGAGCCAGAGTTCCTACAGACATGACTGATGCAGGAAAAGTACAGGTAAGCTCAATGTATCAGTGACTATGAAATACAGAAACACAAGATGAACAGGGAGGTAGCAAAAGAACAACAAAAAAACAAAAACAAACACAAAAAACACATTAAAGAGGCACTAATGTCAAAATCAGGGTTAATTTCATTATTAAAATAGGGAAAAATAACAATCATACCCCACTGAACAAATGGCTATGAACAGGGAAGGGAAAAGAGAAAACCTCTTAACACAAATATATCAGTCATTCTACACTAGACAACCATAAAAAAAGAACTTATGTTGTATGTTAACACTGGAGGGAGAGACACAATGAGGAACAGAATAAGGGCATCATGACCAACATTCTCCCTCCACAAAATGCTTATCATTTACCAAGATGAAAATCAGTGAGGTCACACCAGAGGGGCCTGCAGGACCATATGCCCAGGCTCACACCACCTGTGGTGGGAACAGCCCAGGGTGTGAAACAGTGTTCTGTAGCTGGGTCAACTCATGGACACCAGGATCTCAGGCCAAAATCCAACCCCATGAAATGCTCACAAGGACAACAAAGAGAGGGGAAGAATACAGAACTCTTCTGCATTAGTAAACAATACAAAAAAGATCCGCTGCTCCAGAGGATCCCGACATGGCAAGAAGAGCTGGTGACACCGGGCTAGCACCTGCAGATTGGATGGTGCTGAAGCCCGGAAGGTGATTTCTTCACTGGGAGGGGAGCACAAGGGAGTGTCCTGGCTCCTCAGAGTTATACTCAGGACTACGTCTGGGTAAGGAAGAATAACACTGGAAAGAAACATGTACGTTTGGGTAAGGAAGAATAACACTGGAAAGAAACATGTAAACAGGAACAGAGAGAGTAGAAAAGTCAGCAAACGATGCAAAAAATAACCATTAAGGAATGCATGTGAGAGAAGTGTGATTTTCATTGTATTATTCTTAGAGATTTTCTGTCAGCTTCAAATTATTTTTATTAGTTTTAAGGAAGATAACCTTTAGGAATTTTTCTTATAAATGTCCCTGTCTTCTTTCTTGATTGAAAGAAATGCTTTGCTTTTACTTCATTCTTCCCCTTCTTCAACCCTAAATTGTAGGAGTCACTGTCGCAAGCATTACACGTCAGGTTCAAAGTGAACCTAAGTTGTTGCTGCTGTTTTTTTCTTCAACACATGCCCAGAACACTCTCAGCACCTCGCCACATCATCCTAGTCAAGGCAGTGCCACTCCTCAACAGCCTCCATCCTGGTGTCCTCACACTCCCTACTGCCAAAAGTACAGCCTCTCCACAGCTGCCCATGGTCTGTTCTACAACTCTAAAAATGCCTCCCACATCCCCTAGGGACAGTAAAAACCATACTTGTCACAGAAGTCTGAGGTCTGTGCACTCTGCCACCAACCAAAAGCCACCTCAAATCCTGTTCCACCTGTTATGCTAAGCTGAACTGTCCTCGCCAGAACTCAGGTGCTAAAATTCTGATCCCAGTACCTACAAATGTGGCTGCATTTGGAGGTAGTCTGCAAACATGGGATTGACATTAAATGAAGTCACTGATTGGGTCTTAATCTGATTATCATCCACATAAAAGATTAGTTTACAAGCATACAGAGGGAAAAGACAGCCATCCACAGCCAGTGAGGGAAGACTGAGAAGAAATAACCCCAGGACATCTTGAGCTCAGACTTCCAGCCTCCTAGAACTGTAAGAAAAACTAACTTATGGTCTTTAAGACACAGTTTGTAGTATTTTATTACAGCAGTACACTAGCCAACCTCTACTCCACTCAGACCCTGGGTTCTGCCCTCTGGCCTCTTTGATGTCTCACATATAGTAGGTCTGCTAGGCCCTGCGCCACTGGCTGTTCCTTCCAGCTAGAGCTCTCACTCACCACATCCAGCCTCGTTTTTCTCACTCCCTCCCAGAACACATATTACAGGCTTGAGGTCTTCACTGATTCTTCTGCCATTTAATTTAAAATAGTTTCATCCTGCTAGAGCCATCCTTCCCTGGGCTTATGTTTCAACTTTCTCTTAGCATTTCTTTTGTCCTTGACTGTTTCCTTGCCACAGAAAAAGAAGAAATTCTACTATTCACTTTGAAGTGTCCTGCATCAAGAACACCTGGTACACAAAAGTGATCCATGATTTATATTAATAAATGAAGGAACAACATTCTTAGAGCATTTACCTTTTCAAGAGCAAAAGGACAGCATTTGCTGTGCTTGAGTCTAATCCAGTTGTAGGCTCGTCTAGGAACAAGATAGCAGGATCTGTAATCAACTCCATTCCTATGCTGGTCCTTTTTCTTTCACCTCCAGACACACCACGAATAAACTGAGTTCCAACCTAAAACAGAGTACTACTGTCATTAACAGGAACAATCAGGACCAGTATAATTTTGTGAACTATCCTGTGCAAGTATCCCATGTGAGATACTGTATCTCATCGGACACATGAGAGAAGAGTTTCTTTTGTACTACACGGATCAACTGAGGATCAGGTCAGAGCCGCTGGAAGGCAATGCTTGATGTGAGGCTCCAGCTTTCTACAGTTCTGTATCTTCCTTATCATATCCAATGCTTCACTTTAAGGTAATAAGTTAAAACACAAAGTTATGGCCCTGACATAGTGAAATTATAGTCTAAAACAGTAAATAAAGACAGGAGAGGGCCAGCCAAATAGCTCAGCTGATCAAAGTATGTGCAAGCAGGCGCAGGGGCATGGGGTTTGATCCTGGGGCCTGCTGTGCAGGCCCCACCCCCGGGGTGCACTGAGACAACAATTGAGACTGGGCATAGTGGCACGTGCCTGTAATCCCAGCTTTTGGGAGGCTGTAAACAGGAGGATCACTATGAGTCTGATCTAGTAGTGAGACACTGAACACCTTGTGGACCCTTCCCTAAAAATACAAAAATAAATAAAGAGAGGAGCAAAAAAGGGGCAAGAATCTGTTGTAACCCATTAATCTGACAACCACTTACTGCCTCTTCCAAAAGTCCCAAAATAGATTTAAAAGTAAAGAATGGACTTAGAGCTACAATGTCTACTTTCTGCCACACTGCATCACCTTTATCACCTTTTCAACTTCTCTAACATATTTCAAATTGACTCTGCCTACACTCTACCTCACTGCAGAATTCCTTTTATTTTATTTTTTTTTTTTTT
>NW_004524848.1:1851048-1854204 GCF_000260255.1 Octodon degus | reverse complement strand
TTAATGTTCCTGAATAAAATACAAACCTATGAGTTCATGCTGTAAATTAAGAAATGATGATTGATGCTTTGTTTTCAGTAGAATATAAATTTTGAGATGATGAAAATTAAAAACTGCCCTGTGGCAACTGTTGTACTGGTTGGTGATTCACATAATAGTTATCTATGTGTGCTGCAGTTGGTGGGTTGGAGTTTCATGAGGAACAGGATTCTGGGATAACCTGAAACCATCTCCTTTCGCAGTACTAATCAATCACAAAGAACAAAATGGTAGAATCATGGTAATTATGGTTAAGTTTGGCAGAAACAGAAGGCCAGGTGATAAATTTTAATATCACCTGAGGTGGTTTGAGACTAGACAATACCAGACTGGAGGTCAGTCAGTCATGGAAGGAGTACCATGACAGTTCCACTTTCCCTGGGCTGCCACTAGACAAGAGAAACAACTGAGAGGGTACATAGGACAGGGCCCATCCTATGCTCAAAGAGTCCGGCTGAAGGACCACCATGTGGGCAGCTGCTCTCAAATGGCCCTCAAAATCACAATGGGTACGTAAAGAGGCACGATGATGGAAGCAAGTGCAGTGAAATGTTGGCAGAGAATCTGACTTAAAAAAACTATGTTCCTGCAGGTTTAACTATGTTCCTGGAAATTATTTCAAATTACTTAATTTGAAAATGTCCTAGTGTATATGATGAATTTCCCTCATAATTACAAAATATCTACATGTCTCCTGAACAGATTCTTCTCCATAGATTTTCAGCACTGGTGAAGGAAAGCACAAGTGCATAATTGAGAAAAATTAAGCATAAGAAAAAGTCTTTTCATAAGACTGGGAAAATCAAATGTCCACAGTCAAGTTTTGCTTTCTCTTCTTATAAAAAAAAAAGTAGAAAAAAATCAATATTCTTGTCAGCTTTTCTGGTACATAGCTGCTGTTTTGAATGGTGATGGTGCTATCAAATACAAATTTAAAATAAAATAATAAGAGCAACTTCCCATACTCTAGAGACTAATCATTTGAGGAGAACAAAGAATGTACCCCAAAAAACGATGACCTTCCTCATTGGCTATCTAACCTACAAATGTGAATAACCAAGACATCAATCAATTCCTTTAACTGTAACAATTTAAAGAATTTGACTGCATTTTCCTGAGGGAAGAAAAACACAAGATAATGACTGACATATTGATTCACTAATCTATTAGCTTTAAAAGATAAGCAAGAGAAACTAGGTGTGTAGCTCAATTGGTACAGTGTTTGCCTGCCTTGCTTAAGACCCTAGCTTCAATCCCAAAGACAACATTAAAAAGAAGAAAAAAAATGATGTGTATATGTATGCATACCTTTTTTTTTTTTTGAAGACTTAGGAGTATAATTCAGTAGCTGTAGAGCATGTTCCAGGCCAAAGATTCAATCTTTAGCACCAAAAATGAAAATAAAGCAAGGTAAAAATATGCCCTCACTCAGTCCACATTTTATATCTATTCAACCTACACATATTCAAATCATGATATTTTCTACTTCCTTTAACATAAAATGTGGAGGGATAAACACTTTCAAAATGCTTGTCAATTTTTCCTAAGTCAATTCCATCTAAGCATATAGCAAATAATAAAAATGTTGCATCCACCATTCATCTCCTCATTTTTCTAGTTAGGACTTCTTAACTAACAAAAGAAACAGACAAGAAACTGGCCTGACAGAGGAAACCATCCTAATCCTACCCAGAGCTCCTGGCTCAGCCTAGTCAACTCTCAGATCTTCAATAATTCTCTGCTACCCATACCCAATAGTTTGAACAACACTGGTTTCTAGGAACAAAAAAAGACCATGGTCATGTACAACACATCAAGAAAACTGAAGAGACACCAGATTCCATGTAGGTCTGCAGTCACAAAGAGTCGAAGAACTCCTAGCCACTCCCTCAGACTTAGGAAAATTTGCTTGCTTTCTCTAAAAGTAATTATATCCCTTACTATTCAAATAAAACACATGCTATTATGAGCAAGCCCAAATTCATTTCTCAGCAATAGAGAGAGGAAATAAGAGTCTTCATTCTCTAGAAGTCAGAAAAACTTCAACAACCCTAACAGCTAGATCTCAAGGCACAAACAATGCACCCCAAAAAGGGATGACCTTCCCCATGGATACCTAACCTAGAAATGTGAATAACCAAGACATCAATTGTTTTAACTGCAAAAATTTAAAGAATTTGACTGCATTTTCCTGAGGATAGGAAAACACAAGATAATGACTGACAATTATGTTGATTCACTCATCTATCAGCTTTAAAAGATAAGCAAGACAAACAGCAAACATATCTGGGAGAGGTTCTACAGAAATGTTCAGTTTCTCGGCCTTAAACAGCTCATCTGAGTAAAGGGCAGCCCGTGAGTACTACTTAGGACCAGTTAGCAACTTGCCAAGTGTTGATGGGGCTTTACCCACACACTAAAAGATATCTAGACTTTTTGTTCAACTCAAGCCCATGAAGCTGTTCAAAGCACCTTCAGGACATCTTGGGCCAGGGCTTTAAAACTGCGTGGACCAGAACCCTTCTCAGGTGTGGAGAAAGCACAAAGGACACAACTGAATGACAGCCACAGGAATAAAGGCAGATGCAACTGGAATGTGTACAGTTCTACTTTCAGATCAAGATATTACTTTCCCATAAATAACAATACTCCAGAGAAAAGGAGAAAGCTAAGAAATTGTCAGTTAACCTCAAAATACAATTTTCTATACGCTAAGGAAAACATTTAAATAATGCACAACAGGAAGAGGAGGAGGGGAGAGGAAGAAAAAGAAGAAGAGGAAAAAGAAATGGCTCAGTTCCTTCCCACTGTACCCCTTTCTTCAACACCAGGCTCTGGGTTTTTACTGGTTGTAGATGGAAAAAATGAAAATCATAATTACTAGTCCGAATTTTTGTTCTTGTTGTTTCTTTTCCCCTTTTAGTACTGGAGATTGAACCCAAAGGCACTAATATGGAGTACATCCCTGGTCTTTTTTTTTTTTTTTTTTTTTTGTCCTTTGGGTTTTATTTTGAGATAAAGTCTCCTTAAATTGTTCAAACTGGCCTTGAACTTATGATCCTCCTGCCATAGTCTCCTGAGTGGCTGGGATTATAGGAATACTAAGTACTTTTTTTT
>NW_004524848.1:1842829-1850948 GCF_000260255.1 Octodon degus | reverse complement strand
AGATGCTTATGCTGCTGAGCTATCTCCCTAGCCCCTATAATTCCTGATTCATCCTTTCAGATAAATCCAGAAGGCAGGACGTTCCACAGGGTACCTGGCTGAATTTTGTTAACCACTCATCTTCACTGTATGGTAAGTGGTACAGAAAGGCTTTATGGTGGCTGGAAGATGGACTGGGTTACAAAGTCTCCAGAGAAATAATAATCAAGAGCTCCCCATTGCCATATTAACAAAATCACAAAAGATATTTGCAGATAATATGGGAAATGTCATTGAATATGGTTTCACATAACTGATGGTGAAGATGTTGTTCATCTTAATTGATAATAGTAATGTAGTAAAGCAGTGTTTTGCTATTTTTTCCACTTATTTATTTTTCTGCTTTTTGTTTTGGTGCTAGAAACAGAACCTAGGGTTTTACACATGCTAAGCCAGTATTTTACCCCGGAGGTACATCCTCAGCCTCACGTTTTTATTTGCAGCAAAGTATAACATGTATTCAGGATGAAATATTGTATACCTTTTTAAAAACTACTTCAGTAAAAAAGAACTATAGCAATTATAAGATATTAGCAACTGAAAATTGAGAGAAACAATATTAGCAATCATACTAAGATACATAATTGTATCTTAATAATCGATTCCATTTGTTATACTTAAAAGTCAATTACAGCTAAAACTTTTAAAATTATTTCTATTAATTACAAATTCTAAGAACTCAAAATCTGGTGCTATATTTTCCCTGGGAATCCAAGCAAACAGCTAGTAAAGCAAGCACAGGGCAGGTAGGTGGTACAGCTCACTTAAAGCTCACCAGCACAGCGTTTGCCTAGCATGTGTAAGGATCCCATTGCATTTTGCCAGCACTGCAAATAAGAAAAAGGTTAATGCAATAAAAGAATGTACCTTATTGGAAAGAAGAACTCAAGCAAATAATGCCAAACCAAACTCTTATCACTCAAAAAGGAAAAATAGGTAATGAATGGTGAATGCTGGAGCTACTCCTCCAAACAAAATTCAGCAGAAAACATTGGTTTACTTAAAAGTGTCAGCAAGCATCATGGGAAGCAGTGGCTGGTAGAAGCCCTGTTTTCCAGGGCCTTCAGGAGGGGATGCTGCAAGGGCTAACTATGGCCATTACGAGCTCAGTAACTCAAAGTTTAGAACTTTCCACCCAAAGCCCCACGTGTCTACTAAGCAAAATTTTCACGTTCACTCATTCCTCTCATCCTCTCTTCTTGATCCTGCACCATCACCCCTACATGGAGTCATTTTGTCCTCTTACTTGCCCACATCTGTATCATTAAAACCTAAAAGACACCCTGCGTTTAGGAGTCTAGAAATTTAACGTCAGCAGAAAAGTGGGGGAAGGCAACAGAGGAAAAGGATAGGAAACAAAAAGTAACAAAAGAAAGTCTATAGAAAAAATAACTTGAGCACTACACAAATGAAATTTTAATACAACTAAATATAATTTTGGGAGCCAAATTATAGTACAATATACAGAACATGAAATAAGTATACAGAACAAGAACTCTAGGACCATTTGGATTCTTCAGATCATTGGTTCTAGAAATATATCTCAAAAAAGCCATGATGAAACAAAGTTCCTGCAGGAAGAGAGGGAGAATAGCTAACCGTGAGAACATAGAAACAGAAAGAAGAGTTAGTGCGGAGGTGCCAACAGAGCATGACCACACAAGGGGGAAATGGCCACATGAGTACACCCATCTAGCTTAGACTCCAGCCCCAGGATTGACCCTCTGTGGAGACTGGCTTTCCAATTTAATTTCTACCTTCGTATTATGCAGTAACTTGTCATTTTTTGCATCATTACGGAAAACAACCATTTTCAGCGCACACATTCTACAAGCTTTGTGAGTGAGGTTTTATTACCTGCCTCGAGAAGTTCCTATTTCCTGGCTATGACACTAAGCTTTTTTTCACATTACCTTGGAATCTGCCACTTTATCCAGACCTAACTCTTTAATGACCACATTAATCCTTTCATTTTTTTCATGATTCTTCATGGTTGTTGGAAGCCGAAGAGCTGCTGAGAACTGTAAATTTTCTCTCACTGTTAGCGTGCCCATCACGACATCATCCTTAAGAAAAAACAGCATTTTACTGAGGCATATCAAATCTCTTCTAAGACCATCACTCTAGTATAGGTGTTCATTCCATGAAAATACCAAGCCCCTGATAAAGTTCTAGTTAATGGTGATCTTGAGTCCACAGATTGCAGTGACTCCATGTACAGATGCCTGCAGATTCCTAAGGGACACATTTCCACTCCCAACCTGCATACCCAAGGAGATCCTAGCTAATACTACTAACAGATGGCTGTGTAGGGATTTGCCAAGGACATCTCTCTAAGCCAGGGGAAGGATGAAGGTAAAAGAAAGGCAGAAAAGGACAACAGTGGTATCTTTTGAAAAGGATGTAACAGTTGGAATTAATGTCACTACCTGCGAGGGTCATATTCCACACCATCTCTGCCTTTCCATTTAACATCACCCTGGACATAACAGGACAGCAGGGGAAGCTGGTATAAAGGAAGCTGCTTCTATGCGCATATCATGTAATCATCTAGAAGCGCACTAAGCTACAAGCCAATATACTTACCCTTATAGAAGCAAAGAAACTGTTGATACTTACTTGTACCACATAACCTGAATTACATTTGAAATTGGCGGGCTGAGGTGCTCCATTTACCAAAACGTCTCCAGATAATCCGTGTGGATCTTTCCGTGCAGCTAAGATATCTAACAATCTATAAAAGTACATATATTTTGTAGGGGATTTCCATCCAACGCAGGTCATACTTTTTAACCATATTGAATCTAAATTCTGCTCTAATTAGAAAATCAAGTCATTAAAATTAAGTTTCATTGGCATATCCAGCAGACATCTCAAATGACTCTACCATCTGACTTTGGAGGTCCCAACCCAGGCAAATTACTCCTTTATCTAAAACTCACACCCTCAGCCTTACCTTCTGTCCTATCTCCCCACTTTTAGCATTATCCTTTTGTTTCCTCTCCTCAGGAGCTCATAATATAGCCAGATGCTTTTTCTTTAAGACAAAAGATGTGAATGTAGAGTTGAGCTTTTCTACCAAAAAAAAAAAAAAAAAGCTAAGCAGATTTAACTGCTGCATTGGCACTTTGCAATAAATAAGTGGGTTTTGAGCTGTAGTTTGGGCCCATGGTTTCTAAAAGGCTCACCAGCACCACGCCAATCACTTTGTCATGTCCTATTAGTAAAACCATGCTAATCAGACTTCCTGGTCCTTGAAACAAAACGAGAACCCGGCTCAAGTGCACATCAGCCACGGCCCCTAGGACCAGAGAAAACAAGCACAGCAAATGCTCACCCAAAATGTGCTCACAGCAAGGGCTTTTTAAGTGAATTTTTTGTGATGCTGAAAATTGAACCCAGGGCTTTCTGCATGCTACACAAGCACTTAACCACTGAGCTATGTACCTAGCCTGTAGAAGTTATTTTCAAAAAAAGCACTGAAACTGCACAGAAAAGGCTTATTTGTTTTTTCTGTTATACTCACGAAGATTTGCCGGAACCAGTGGGCCCAAGAATGGCATTGAGGCCGGGTTTCATGATCCCACTGTAAACACAAAAACATACTATTTTATTTATCTGCACTGACTATATTCGATGAAAGTTGATAAAATCATGGATGGAAAGTAGCTCCAAATCTTAAAGAGAAAAAAGAAAAAAGGAACTAATCAGACCAAAACCAACATATCTTAAGTGAAATACAAAGGTTAAAATACAGCATGCCAGAGGATAAGAACGCATCACCAGTTCATACATCAAGACAAATGTCTTATCAATTAGAAAAGACAGATCAGAGTGCCAGGGAGACAGCTCAGCTGACTAAGCACCTGCTTAGGCAAGCACAGAGACCAGGTTTGATCCTGCCCTGCCTGCAGGCACACCCAGCTGGCCACCCAGATGGGCATGGTGGTGCACATCTGTAATCCCAGAGCTAAGGGGGCTGAAAACAGAAAGATCATTATAAGCCCAAGCTGCGTACTGAGACCCTGTACCAAATACATTAAAAATAAAAAATAAATACAAAAAGAAAAGACAAATCAGTTCCTTCCTTCCCTGAATACTGGAAAGTATTCAGTTTAGAAAAAAGAGAGATCTCTTCAGGAGACGATGCCCTTTAAGGATGCACAGGCATAAACAGGCACAATTATGTTTCAAACAAACTAAGTACAATACATGCGAGTAATGAATACCTGGGGAGCTAGGAAGGACAAAAAATACAGAAGGGACACTGTAAGTGGACAACTGTGATGAAATGGAAGCCTCACTCAACCCAGTCAAAATCATGGTGTCTGTCTCTACTCTCTTCAGAACCGCTAAGCTAGTACTCCACAAAGAAACCATCATCTATTCTGAATGAAGATCAGAGTTGACAGCTATTTTAATCTCAGATAATGATTCCCATAAAGGCCAATCCTATGATTACACAATTGTCCTGGGTCCAGCTGGGAAAATAACTTGGCAGTCTAAGATCCTGCCTAGCAAGCAAAATGACCTGGGTTCGATTCCAGTACCACATGCCATGCCAGCCCTGGAGCCCCAGGTGTGTCCTGTGGGCCAACGAAGCCAGGTGTGGCAGCACACGCCTATAATTCCAGTGCTGAGAGGCTGAAACAGGAGGATCACTATGAGTCCAACTGTGTAGGGAGACCATGCACCAAATACATAAATAAATACATACATACAAACAACAAAAAACTTCTCTGGGCCATTTCACCACAGTGCATCAAGCAAATAGGACCTCGATATTTACTGCCTCTTGTCCCTGAACTGTCGAAGTCATTGCCTGGGGAGGCAAAGGGGAAATGTACTTCTCAAACAAAACTCAAAAAGAGTTCAGTAAGTCTGGAAGAGGCAGTAACAAGGAAAATACTTCTTATTCTTCTTGTGCCCTCCTTCTGCCTCCAAGGCTGACATAAAAACATGCTACTAATAATGAAGTAAATTTCCAAAGCACATTCATCTTTAGCCCTTAATGTAGCTTATTAATAACTGCCTGGCTATTGCTTTGGCAGTGATCAGAAGCTTATTAGCAAGGCTTCACTGGCACAAAATCTTTTCTGATTTTAAAAATACTCATCTAAATAAAGACCAAAAAATTCTGAATTATTTAACTAGAAACTGAATGTGAATGTGGTAAGACAGTGAATTTTATAGGTCCCACAGTTTGGCTTACTTATGGAAAACAATGGTGCACAATCACAAATGCACAGTCCCAATCAAGAGCAGTGGTCAATTCCATTTCTAGTCACTCAACAGCTAAATATCTAAGTGTCTTCTATATATACACATAACAATCCTCTAGGACATGAGCTAGAACAGAGAATAAAATAACCATATAAACAAATGAAAAGAGCAAAGTTCTGCTCCAGAAATCAGTACTCTAGAGCTGACAACCTGGTGTCTGTTTTCATAAACACTGAAACAGAACTAAACTCATGGACTTATGTAGTGTCAAAACACCTGTACACCCCATAAAGTTGAAAGTATTTACAATCTGGCCCTTAACAGGAAGAGTCCACTGGCTCCTGCTCTAGTCTATGGTCCACAATTTCCTGGTCTCCCCACCCTACCTTTCACCCTGCTATCACCTCTCTAAGGTCACTTCCCTCTTATTTATTGCTTTACAGTATCTGCGTGCAGTTCTCTGCTTACGCTGTAAAACATTCCCAAGAAGAGCTGTGTCACCACTTCCCTACTCCATAATATTCAGCACACTGAATACTAAATACGTGAAATGAAACTTACCAGAAGGAGCCCTGTCACATTCATTATGTTTAGTGGATAATGGTCAATCCTTTGATGTTGTTTTGTCTACAGACAAGAGATGTCAAAGCCATTACTAGAGCACAACCCATCTACCTTCATGCCTTCATACGTACAATCTCTTCACTTTCTCAGCCTCCATGCCTAGTCCTCCAATTTAGGATTATACATTATATATTTTAACATTATACATTGGGGCTGGTGAGATGGCTCAGTGGTCTAAAGCACCTACTTAGAACAAGCTTAGCAAAGCACAGGAACTGTGGTTCAATCCCCCAGCACCACATGCCAGCCAGCCCGCCCCCTGGTGGGCTGAGCTGGACACACACACACACACACATAAATAAATAAAAATTTAAAAGAAAAAAAAAAAACATTATACATTTTAGCCTTCTTATCATGCCAGAACATCATAAAATCTCCCATCAGACTATGGGACTTTTGAGAACAGAGAACATACCCAGGTCACTACCTATTATGCACAATGCTAGTGACTTAGTAGGCATTCCAAATTCATTGGATAAATTAATTTCTACAACTCACTAAAAATTAACATATTCATGTCCTAGAGGATTGTTATGTATACAGATAGTAGACACTTAAAACACTTAGCTGTTGAGTGACTGGAGATGGAATTGACCACTACTCTTGATTGCGACTGCATTTGCAATTGTACACCATTGTTCTCCATAATGCTTAAGAGTCAAAGCATGTGTAAGTTTGTTACGTACACTCCTGTTTGTTATTCACTATTAAAATTCTATGTCAGTAAGTCCTACTGGACTTGTCCTTTCTTTCCCTTTCTCAGCAGGAAGATGATGGAAGTTCTGTATAGGATGCAGCAACTGAACACAGGCTACAAAGTGGGTGGAGAGCAGGAGGCACTGGGAAGATGCTTACATTATGGAATAAGAAAAATGACTAACTCAGAAATACAAATGTGGCAAGGCCTCCCTAATATGTAGGATCTAAACAATAACGAGAAAACAACATGAAAGCAGAAGGGAGACTATTATTAGACAAAAGGAATATGGGAGAAGGAAGACACAAGTGCAAGGGAAGATAACAGAGGATAAATTATGTTACATGCATGTATGAAAATACGACGTCTTTTATGTGTACAAACCCCATCTTTTATATGTACTAACAAAAAATATTTTTAAAAGTGAAAATAATACACCATGGAAAGAAAACTGAGCAAATCAATAAGTACATTTACATTAAGGATGACAGTCAAGCAGTTCTCTACTTTTTTAGATGTTACAAACACAGAAATACGAAAAGAACCCAAAATGTTACATTGGAATTGGTGCCCCAGCATGCCTGTAACCCCAGCACTCGGGAGGCTGAGGCAGGAGGATTGCTGTGAATCTGAAGCCAGCCCAGGCTACATAGTGAGTTCAAGGCTGGCTTGAACTACATAGCAAGACCCTGTCTCAAAAAAAAAAAAAAAATAGGGTATTTTCACAAGAAGTCACGGCTTTTCATCTATGCAGATAGTTAGATGTTCTATAATTTGTATTTAGTTGTCTTTGCAAAGCCTCATGAAGTCATGGGGTGGGTACTTCTAGAGTTTGAGATTAATTCATGATCAAGGCTAGGATTATGGGTTTTAGTACTGCTGGGATTATGGGAGTGAGTGCTACACCCAGCTTGGGGTATATAGCCTGAATGCAGAGTAAAGGAGACAGCCTTGCCCTCTGTTGCTGTTGTTGCCACTACTCCTCTCATCTGCTCTTTCTCTTTGCCCCTGCCATGAACTGCTGCACTCTGCCTTGAAACCAGCTGAGTTTGGACTAAAACTTCCATTACCTGTGAGTTAAATAAATCTTTCCTTCCTTCATTGTGAGTGTCAGGTATCTGTCCCAGCAATGAGAGAAGAGTAACTGAGACACTAGAGAAACAGGCAATGGGGACTGTGGGTGCACCACCCAGCTCCCACTGCTCTTCTCACCCTTCCTGGCCTGACCGCCACACATCTGGCAGATAATTGTTTAACAAACTTACAGATGCATGCATTTGTTCCCTAGGACTATCCAATGAAAAGGACTTGAAGCAATGAAACTCCAATAGCAATAAACATTCTGAACCCAGCTGTGTACAAATACATCTTCCACAAAAATGAACAGCTGATTCAGGTCTAAAAGGGTAAGTACACAGTCAATCTGAAACTTCTCATGTGCCAGGGAAATATTAAATAAGGAGATAAATCAAAAGAATGAGGGACATGACTGGGGAGATAGCTCAGAAGTCTAAGTGCTTGCCTGGCAAGTACAAG